>NC_133461.1:77387155-77700488 GCF_048565385.1 Saimiri boliviensis
AGGAGACAGGCAGGCACAAGCAAGAATGAGGAACAGACACCACGGGAGGAACGTGAAGTCTTGCAGCAGACACTGGGTCAAAGGCAGCAAGGGAAGAGGTCTGGCACTGGCTGGGGCAGGGGGAGCATATCCTGGAGAGAAGCCACAGCTCCCCGGGGTGATGGGGAAACAGGAGTCCTGCCAGAAGGGCTGGGTCTGCCTTCTGGGAGGGTACAGAGCTACCTGTTCAGAATGATCCCCAGCCCCCCAAGAAAACCAAGCAAACCCCCTTGATGCCCAATCAGTCACGGAGACAGAATTTGCAGGGGCTGCAAGAACTATCACTACTCCTGAGGCATCAGATGAAATACACAAGCTGCCGTGGAAGAGCAAAGCTGTCTCTGAGCCCAGTCGGTAAGCACCGTGTCTAACTTAACACCGGCTTTCAAATTTCTCCTTTTAGCCTGCAGGATCCGTCATACCTGTCTTTTTCTTTTTCTTTTTTTTTCTTTTTGAGATGGAGTCTCGCTCTGTTGCCCAGACTGGAGTGCAGTGGCACGATCTGGGCTCAGTGCAACCTCCGCCTCCCCAGGTTCAAGTGATTGTCCTGCCTCAGTGTCCTGGGTAGCTAGGATTACAGGTGCATGCCACCATGCCCAGCTAATTTTTGTATTTTTAGTAGAGATGGGTTTTGTCATGTTGGCCAAGCTGGTCTCGAACTCCTGACTTCAGGTGATCCACCCACATCAGCCTCCAAAATTGTTGGGGTTACAGGCATGAGCCACTGCCTCTGGTCATGCCTGTCTTTTTCCGAAGTCAGAGGCTAAAGAAGGCACTCTTTCTACAATCTTCCCAAAGTCCAATTTTGTTTCAGAGGCCTCAAGGTGGGAGAGGGCTCTCACGGAACCACAGGAAAGATAAGCATTCAGGTTACAACATCTCCTGACTGCGGATCTATCCCTAAAAAAAAGCAGCTGCTCGGATGTCCTGAGAAGTAGCTGAGTCACAGAGCTCATCAAGAATGTGGGAGGCAGAGGGAAGGACTGGCTGCAAGAGAACGGAGCATGCAGGAGAACAGAGCATCACACAGAAATG
The DNA here is from genome assembly GCF_048565385.1 of Saimiri boliviensis. Lineage (NCBI taxonomy): Eukaryota > Metazoa > Chordata > Mammalia > Primates > Cebidae > Saimiri > Saimiri boliviensis. The sequence goes on from NC_133461.1 coordinate 77,388,230, forward strand.
TAGCTCTAACTGGCTGACCCACGCAGCAGCAGCACACTCAGATGCTGCTCACAACGTGAACCACGGGTCCTGAACCCTCATCCTCTGACAGTTCGTTCTGATCCCATTTGTACATCCCTTGTCTCAACAGCTGCTAAGATTGGGTCCACAGAGCTGCCCCAGGCCCCCGATCCCCTGTCCTCGCCTCTTCAGCCATGTCACCATCATCTTCCACATCTTCCCTGGCTCTTTCTCTTCTTCACAGAGGCTGTGTGGAAATCAACCGTGCCAGCTCATCCCTAGCTTCTACTATTATAGCAATGACCCAGTGAGGGGAGAAAGGGCAGTTTTAGTAGTAATTGTACTTAGACAGGGAACCACTTGGTGCACATATATATGCTGTCACCCCCAAGTCCCCTGCCAAGACCAAGGCAAAGCTTCCAAATGTCTTTTCTGGCCTGGTGCGGTGGCTCACACCTGTAATCTCAGCACTTTGGGAGGCCAAGGCAGGCAGATCATGAGGTCAGGAGATTGAGACCATCTTGGCCAACATGGTGAAACCCCAGCTCTACTAAAAACATAAAAATTAACCGGGCGTGGTGGTGCATGCCTCTAATCCCAGCTCCTCGGGAGGCTGAGGCAGGAGAATCACTTGAACCAGGGAATCTGAGGTTGTGGTGAGCAGAAATCACGTCACTGCATTCCAGCCTGGCGACAGAGTGAGACTCCATTAAAAAAAAAAAAAGTCTTTTTTAACTCTCAAACACTCTGACAGTTACATAGATTTTTTTGTTTTTGTTTTTTGTTTTTGAGATGGAGTTTTGCTCTTGTCACTCAGCCTCCCAAGTAGCTGGTATTACAGGCATGCACCACTACATCCAGCTAATTTTTGTATTTTTAGTAGAGACAGTTGCACCATGTTGGCCAGGCGGGTCTCCAATTCCTGACCTCCGGTGATCCACCCGCCCTGGCCTCCCAAAGTGCTGGGATTACAGGCATGAGCCACCGTGCCTGGCCAAAATCACTTATCTTAAATTTCATTTTTTGTTTTTATTTTTTAGAGACCAGATCACACTCTGTTGCCCAGGCTGGAATGTAGTGTTGTAACTGCAGCTCACCGCAGCCTCCATCTCCTGGGTTCAAGCAATCCTCCTGCCTCAGCCTCCCCAGTAGCTGGGACTACAGGTGCACACCACCATGAAGGCCTAATTTTTTAATTCTTCATAGAGAAGGGGATCTTGCTATATTGCCCAGGCTGGTTTTTTGTTTTTTGTTTTTTTGTTTTTTTGAGACGGAGTTTCGCTCTTGTTACCCAGGCTGGAGTGCAATGGCACGATCTCGGCTCACCGCAACCTCCGCCTCCTGGGTTCAGGCAACTCTCCTGCCTCAGCCTCCTAAGTAGCTGGGATTACAGGCACGTGCCACCATGGCCAGCTAGTTTTTTGTATTTTTAGTAGAGACGGGGTTTCACCATGTTGACCAGGATGGTCTCGATCTCTCGACCTCGTGATCCACCCGCCTCGGCCTCCCAAAGTGCTGGGATTACAGGCTTAAGCCACCGTGCCTGGCGCCCAGGCTGTTTTCAAACTGTTGGGCCCAGGCAATCCTCCTGCCCCATGTCTCCCAAAGTACTGGGATTACAGGCATGAACCACCACACCCAGCTTTACATTTCATTTTGTCCTGAGTTCCCTAGTGTGAAAATACTGGGCAGAGGGTGACCTAGGGTGGTTTATCCCAAGAGTTTCCCAGGAAAGCCTGTGGGTACCCTGACAATACCCGGCCCTCATGTCCTGGTACAACATGGAAAGCATTCATGCTGGGGCCAGGTGCAGTGACTCACACCTGTAATCCCAACACTTTGGGAGGCAGAGGCAGGTGGATCACTTGAATTCAGGAGTTCGAGACCAGCCTGGCTAACATGGTGAAACCCCATTTCTACTAAAAATACAAAAATTCGCCAGGCATGGTGGGGCACACCTGTAATCCCAGCTACTTGGGAGGCTGAGGCAGGAGAATTGCTTGAACCCGGGAGGTGGAGGTTGCAGTGAGCTGAGATCATGTCACTGCACTCCAGCCCTCACGCCTGTAATCCCAGCACCTTAGGAGGCCAAGGCGGGCGGATCATCTGAGGTCGGGAGATCGAGACCATCCTGGCCAACATCGTGAAACCTCATTTCTAAAAATAAATAAATAAGAAAGAAAGAAAAAAAGAAAGAAAGTGTTCATGCTGGGTTAGAGCTCTAGATACCCCTCTCTCTAGATGGTCCTTTCACCTTTGCTCTCATACCATAATGAAACTATCTGGCAAGTAGCTTCCCGGCCTTCACAACACACAGCTAACAAAGCACACAGGATATCTATAAGAGAAGGGGCCTCTATCCAACCTACTCAGCTCCCTATCTTCCCTAGCCAAACCTCCCTCTTGTTTTCTGGGTTTAGTGCAAAACTCATATAATATAACAATGCTGGAATTATCTTAACAATCACTCCAGCCAGCAATTTTCACATTTGCACGCTATTTCATGTCCCTATCCACATAATTGGCCTTTTTAAAACTGAAGATGATGTCATGAGCATTTTCCAAGTTGCTACATAGTCTTTAGAATCATTGTTTCTAGTGGTTGCACAACATTAATGGACTGGTTTTACTATAATTTACATACCATTTCTCTCTGATTAAACTGGAGGCTGTATCCAATTTTTCACTATTATAAATAATGCTAAAATGTATATGTTCATGCGTTGTCTCTTCTTTTACATGGAAAGAGAATAAATTCCAAGTAATAATACAATGAGATCCCAGGCTATAGTCTTTTACAATTCTTGAGTCCTTTTACAAAATTGCTTTCTAAAAATGTTTTATCTATGTTGCAACCAGCAATATATAGTTACCATCACTATAATCTTACATATATTGAATGTTCTCAGTATTTTAAACTATTACTAGTTTCAAATACATAATGATGTCTAGTGAGGTTGCACATTTTTTAAATGTTTGTTTCCTATTTCATCTACTTTCCTGGATGTCATTAAAAGCAAATCAAGGCCGGGCGCGGTGGCTCAAGCCTGTAATCCCAGCACTTTGGGAGGCCGAGGCGGGTGGATCACGAGGTCAAGAGATCGAGACCATCCTGGTCAACATGGTGAAACCCCGTCCCTACTAAAAATACTAAAAATTAGCTGGGCATGGTGGCGGGTGCCTGTAATCCCAGCTACTCAGGAGGCTGAGGCAGGAGAATTGCCCGAACCCAGGAGGCGGAGGTTGCGGTGAGCCGAGATCGCGCCATTGCACTCCAGCCTGGGCAACAAGAGCGAAACTCCGTCTCAAAAAAAAAAAAAAAAAAAAAAAAAAAAAAAAAAAGCAAATCAAGAGTATTTGTGTACAGAATTCCTCTTTCTGTCTCCTTCCCTGTCCTTCTCTCTCTCACTCACTCACAAACACACACCAAACCAAACCAAGACATAGCCTCATATAATTCCAATAACTAAAAAATCTATTTCAGGCCAGGCGTGGTGGCTCATGCCAGTAATCCCAGAACTTTGGGAGGCCAAAGTGAGCAGATTACTTGAGACCAGGAGTTCAAGACCAGACTGGGCAACATGGCAAAATCTCATCTGTACCAAAAATACAAAAATTAGCCAGGCATGGTAATGCATGCCTGTGGACACAGCTACTCAGGAGGCTGAGTTGGGAGGATCACTTGAGCCCTGGAATTGGAGGCTGCAGTGAGCCGAGATCACACCATGGCACTTCAGCCTGGGTGACAGAGTAAGACCCCGTCTCAAAAAAAAAAAAAAAAAGTAATTTAATAAAAAGAAAAACAAAGTAGGAAGTTTCATATGATCCAGATTTCTAAATAGAGTATAAGTTCTTAAGTATATACTACAAATGAAAGCAAGTATTAATAATAAAAGTGAAACTTGGCCACGCATAGTGGCTCACACCTGTAATCCAAGCACTTAGGAGGCCAAGGCGGGTGGATCACCTGAGGTCGGGAGTTCAAGACCAGCCTGACCAACATGGTGAAACCCCATATTTAAAAAATAAAAATTTTTAAAAAGTGAAACTTGGGGAAAGAAAGTGAGTTTGCACAGAGTTACCCATTCATCAGTGGCAGAAAGTAGGTTAAATGGCAATTAAACTGAGAGATTCCTGGCCAACACCTGCCAGTTGACTAGAAGCAGCTCGTGAGAAGGAAGAGTCAAGGCTGCCTGCCAGAGAATGAAATGGGGTAGGGGAGCACTGGGAGGTATCTCTGCCCGAAATAGCTCTCTACTGCCCATTTCCATGCCTTAGGTTCCACCAGTGGAGATTCGAGCCAAGAATAAAATTGCCCCAAGGAACTGAGGCAATGGATAACTTTGTCAGGCTCATAATATACAAGAGACAGCTGAGACCCAGACCCTGAGAAAATAGTACATCGCCCAGATGGGACGGAGAGGCACTAAAGGGGCTGGGAGGGAAAGATCGCTGCTGAAAACAGATGTTGTCTACTTGAAAAATGTTCTAGGATTCTTATACACCCAGGACAGGAGTATGAACCTTTCTGGAAAGCGATTTAGTTATTTATATGTAACAAGAAAAAAATGTTCATACCCTTTGACCTAGTAATTCTACTTCTAGGATTCCATCCAAGTCAATCAGCAAAGATGCAAAGAAAGATTAAAGTAAAAAGATGGCAAATGCAATAGAATTTATAGTAAGAAACAACTGGAACTGCCCAGAATATCATAATGGTTAGAAAATAATTAAATAAACAACAGGACATGCTCGCAAGGAAATACTACACAATGATTCAAAAACTGTTTTCAGGTAATTTTTAATGAATGAGGAGAAAACGCACCATATCATAAGTTTTTTTAAAGAAATAAAATGATGCATAATATGCTCTCAATCATCCAAATATTATTCTTATATTCCTATATATGGGCTGTTTTAAAACTAGATGTACAGTCACCAAAATAGTAAGTTATTATCTATGGGCTATGAGTGGAATTTCATTTACTTGTACATATTTTTCCAAATCTTCTACAGGGAGCATGTGTTACTTTATTTAGCAGGAAGGAAAGCTATTTAATTCCACACAGGCTCCCACCCAAGTGTATAAGTTTTGAATCTGAGAATAAATTTCTCAATTCTCCAGAGTCCACAAACAAACAAGGCTTTGCCTAAATTATAGCTCTCTTGGAACTTTTTGGTGTTTTAAAGACCAAAACCTAATAAATAAACATTTCACATCTCACAATTATCCAAGAGCCAGACACCCACCAGCCCAGAGGGCTTTAGCTCCCTCCAAGCTATTTGGGTTTCTTGCTTGGTACGGCAACATCCTCTGAACGCCTCTCCTTTCTCACGCGGGTTTGGCCCTTGCTCTCTGGCCTTAGGAAGAGCCCAGGTCCTCCGGCCGACAGCATACTCAGCCCCACAGCGATGCTGCTATTCCTCTATTCCAGCAACACAAAGTGCTCTGGGAAAAGGAAATGGGGACCCCCGACAAGAGCCTCCAGTGGAGTTTTCCTTCTTGAAACCTGGGAGATAGAATTGACATTTGAAAATTAGCGCCAGGTGAGGCGGTGTGCACCTGCAGTCCCGGCTAAGGCAGGAGAATTGCTTGAGTTTAGGAGGAGGAGGTTGCAGTGAGCCGAGATCTCACACCATTGTACTCCAGCCTGGGTGACAGGAGTGAAACCCTGTCTCAAAAACACATTAATTAATTAATTAATTAATTAAGAGGCTGGCTGGATGAGTGAAAAGATGAATAAACTGAATTTTTTTGGAGATGGGGTCTCACTCTGTTGCCCAGTCTGGAATACAGTGGCACCATGATGGTTCACTGCAGCCTCCACATCCTAGGCTCATGAGAGCCTCCAACCTCAGCCTCCCAAGTGGCTGGGACTACAGGTGTGTACCACCATATCTGGCTAATTTTTTTATTTTTTGTATGTTGCCCAGGCTGGTCTCAAACTCCTAGGCTCAAGTGATCCTCTGGTCTCAGCCTCCCAAAGTGCTGAGATTATAGGCATGAGCCACTGTGCCCAGCCAGATGGATTTATTTTAAAGAAAACTATAAAGCTATTAAGTTATGAGAGCTGTGGTTTGCTGAATAGCCATCTTGATTTTGAAGACGGCTAACATAATTGGAGACAGAAGAAGGAACAGCGGGCAATATGGGAGACTCATCTGCCTGACTACTCCCACACTTTTGAGATAAATAATAACAGGAAGTGAGAACAGAGATAAAGCCTTAAATGGTATTGGCCCAAGTACAAAAGAATCTACTACAACCTCAGTTCAAAAATTTTAAAAATTACTCATTTTTAAAATTCAGAGATGTTTCACATTATTCTGTGTTGGCAGGACAAGGAATTTCTGGGATTTTGCTCGAGAAAATATTCAAAAGGTGCTTTTTGGCAAGGAGTGGGGTGTGTGGTACATACATCTTCGGTTCCCTTACTCCTCCCAGGGCAGAAGCTGGGAGCAACAGTGTCAGTAGTGAGCGAGAGGTCCTACCAAGCAGAAATGGCTAAACTGGGTAACCGGAGAAAGTTTTTCAGGAAATAACATCAGAGATCCCAGATAGGACTCGATGAAATACAGCAGACAGGAACTGAGGTATAGAGATATGAAGCAGTCACTCACCTATTTGCCAGAATAGATATGGACTACATCAGTGGAGTTCACATGTGTTTAGATTTGCAGTATACATCAGGGTATATTTTGAAGCCAGCAGAGCCTTCACAGGGTACGAGCCCAGTAAAAACAACAGCAAAATGCAAGCATGACTATTTGAGAACACATCCCTAAGAATGGGTCAAAGATTATAACTTAGGAAGTGTGGAAGCCTCCACTTCCTACTGCTCTAATATGGCCGCATTTTGAAACTGTCATGATAGCAGATTCCGAATAGTCTAAGGCGGGAGAATAAAGTGCGAGAGAAGGGAATGTACTGAGAACAAGTTCCCAGAGGAAGTGGAGGGTGAGGAATGCAAACATGTACAGGAATGAGGGCGGTTCAGACAGGGTGCTGGCTTGACCCTGAGATAGCCCAATCCCCACTGGACCCTAGAACTTGGAGTCGAGGGCAAGAGATACTCAAGAAGGAATTTTTTTAAAAATATGGGGCAGGGGGGAAAGGCAGGAGTAACTGGAAATTGATACCACTGCAATAATGATGCCAAAAACAACAAAATATTTCAGGCACTCATGACCTCTCTTCACAGCAGCCTCATCTATGTTCAGAGAAAATGTGGTTGTTGGAACCTGCGGGAAACAAAAGCCTGCCCGGGGCTGAAGGCTCGTCAGACCATCACCAGAGAGGGCACGGGCGCAGCCATGCAGCCACTCTGGCTTCACAGCCTGTAAAAGCTGAGATCTCCAACTTTCGGAATTGTGAAAGTTCCCCCACAATAAATGCAGTTTCACTGTGGGGCTCCCTAACAACAGCTGCGAGTCCCGAAACTCTAATCTTCATTTTATAATGGACCATGTCAACCAGAGGGTACCAATACACGGGCAGCAAGAGAATGAAAAGAAAACATCATTTCCCCAACCTACTGGCCTTTTGCAAAGTGCTGGGGGTGGGGCAGGGGAGTGGAGAGGGGGAAGTGTAAATGGCCTAGCTGTGTCCCTCTAAAGACAAGTGCTTCTGATTTAGGGAAGGAAAAGGGGCTAGGTGAGGTAAGGACGATGTGCAGGTGACAATAACTAGTATTGAGTATTTAAAAAAAAATTTTTTTTTAGAGACAGCGTCTTGCTCTGGTGCTCAGGCTGGAGTGCAGTGATGCGATCATAGCTCACTATAACCTCAAACTCCTGAGTTCAAAAAATCCTCCGGAGTAGCTGAGACTACACGCACAGACTACTACAACTAGCTAATTTTTCACTTCATTTTTTTTTTTTTTTTTTTATTTTGTAGAGACAGGGCCCTCACTAGATTCCCCAAGCTGGTCTTAAACTCTTAACCTCAAGTGAACCTCCCACCTCAGCCTCCCAAAGCCTGAGATTACAGGGATGAGCCACTGCATACAGCCAATTTGAGTGAGTATGTGTGTGTGTGTGTGTGTGTGTGTGTGTGTGTGTTTAATGGAGTCTGGCTCTGTCACCCAGGCTGGAGTGCAGTGGCATGATCTAGGCTCACTGCAACCTCCGCCTCCTGGGTTCAAGCAATTCTTCTGCCTCAGCTTCCCTAGTAGCTTCATGCACTACCACGCCCAGCTGTTTTTTTTTTTTTTAGTAGAGATGGGGGTTTCACCATGTTGGCCAGACTGGTCTGGAACTCCTAACCTCAAGTGACCCACTTACCTTGGTGTCCCAAAGTGCTGGGATTACAAGCATGAGCCACCAACCCCAGCCCAATATGAGTATTTTTGAGGGATCTTTTGCAAGAAGATGACCATTCGAAAGGGTGTGTTGATTTCAGTTACCCATCCCATCTGTGCAGTAGAGTGAAGGGAAAGATTATGAGTCTCAAGCCAGACAAACCTGGATGCAAACCCAGACAAGTTGCTTAACTCTTCAGGGTCTATTTCCTCAACTGCAAAATGGAGATAATTGCTTTACCTACTTCAAAGGCTGTTGTGAGGATTAAATGAAACTGTATGAAAAGCGCTGGCCACCAGACATTGGGTAAATATTGTTGTTGTTAAACTGCACGTGTGGGTGCCTAACAAGGAGCACATGGTCATCAATTACCACCGCAAAGCTGCTTAACCTAGGGCAGGCAGCAGCTGCATGGGCACCTCCATCCCTCCAACGCCAATGAGCAAATGGCAATGAAAAAGCTGTGACACTGACATCCCTCTCACAGGGAAAGGCATCAGTTCCCCTCACTCTTCCCTCTACTCCAAGAACCACACCCCATTTTACATCTCTAAAAATTCTCAGCTGGGCGCAGTGGCTCATGCCTGTAACCCCAGCACTTTGGGAGGCCGAGGTGGGTGGATCAACTGAGATCGGGAGTTCAAGTGCAGCCTGACCAACATGGAGAAACCCTGTCTCTACTAAAAATACAAAATTAGCCAGGGGTGGTGGTGCATGCCTGTAATCCCAGCTGCTCAGAAGGCTGAGGCAGGAGAATCGCTTGAACCCAGGAGGCGCAGATTACCGTGAGCTGAGAGCATGCCATTGCACTCCAGTATGGGCATCAAGAGTGAAACTCTGTCTAAAAAAAAAAATTATCCAGGGGGTTTAAAACAAAAAGTCAGGGCAATCCACTGACTCATTGGCCAGGCTACCCTGAGAGTTACCAGAAACCTAGACATGCTCATCAGTTTCCAAGGAAAGAACCCTAGAGCTGCCTCTTGATCCAGCCACAGGCAATCACACCATCAGAGGGCTGTTTTGCAAGGGCCCAGCCGAATTCGAGGCCCAAACTCGCACTTTAACTGCAGTGCTTCTCAGGAGTATAAATACAAGAGGACCCAGCTTCCCATCCTCTCCACCTCAGCTGACCAGGCACTATGGGCAAAAGGCACACCACAGGGCCAAAGCCCCCAAGACTTTTGCCCACAGTGGGCAATATCAGGGGCCCCTGCCCCAGCAGCGCTGGGACCTCCGCAGTGAGAAGGCTTTAATGCTGAACAAATCACTTCAATCAACTGGAGTCAGGGCAGGGAAGGGGATTTCAGAAGGAACAGTAGAGTCTTACTGCACCAACCCCTGGCCTCCTCCACCGACAGGATGAGGCCGCTTCCCTCCCACCTCTCGGCTGCCCTATCTCTCCCGCCTGCCCAATTCCCCATCTCAACAACGGGCTTATATCAGGCAGGGCCAGGATTCTTCTCTTCCCATAGGCTGTCACACTGTAATATTTGCTCTGCTTCCTTCCTTTCCAAAGCCTACCAGATTAGATTGCTGGAGTCCCATTCAGCTCACTGAGACAGATGGAAAATGGAAAGTAAGGCAACCCAAACTGTTCATGGTGGAAAGAGAGGGAGGGGGCAGAGCAACCCAACATCACAGCACCCAGATCCTCTTTTCCAAGCCCTACGTCTATCACAGCCAGAATAAGTCAAGCCACAGCAGTTTCCGTGAATCAGGAGAGATATTTGGAGGCACTGTGGTCTGCAGCGAGCTCTCATCTGAGTCATCCAGACTTTCAGCAGGGGCATCACCCACCTGTCCATCTGTCCCATGAAGAGGACAGGAGATCAATGCCAGTGGACGCACACACTTCCTGCTGCTTGGGTCTTCCTAGTATCCTAGCACTTCAGCAAACACTTGGCAAGGTAGTGGGAGGGCTGCTCTGGAGCTCAGCTGATAGGGCTCATCAGCCTTCCCCTTCCCACTTCTGCAGAACCAAAACCTGCAGGTCTTCAAGATTTATTTTAACCATTCTAAAATACCAAGCTGAATATGGTTCAGCTCACTATCATGACATGATGGGATCTGCAGGCCCTACTTCCTTACACAGAAGAGAGAAGAAAGCACCAATAACAAGGAAAAAGAAAGGTATGCAAAAACTCTTCACCAAAGGGAGGGCAGTTTCCCAACCAATACCAAGATAATTACCGATCTGTGAAATGAGCAAGGCTCCCATTACAAGCCAGTTAAAACTCCACTAGGAGTGCCACAGTAATTCGCAGAAAGTGTGCTGTAATGTACAAACAGGGCCAAAGGATATTTAGGTGTAAAGGCAACATCCGGACTAATAACTCCCATGTACCAGCTTGGTGATCCAAATTGCTACAGGTTTCAGGAGCAACCACACTGCTCTTTTCTCTGCCATTTGGACAAGTGCAGACAATTCATGTGTTTGCATTTATTCACGAAGGTAACAAACGTTTACTTAGCACCTGGTACATGTCGCATGTTGGGCTGGCCATAATCCAGACTACGATAGTGCAAAAGTCATCTGCCTTCAAGTGGCACATAGTGAAGAAGGCTAACATCTGAGATGATGATGATGCTTTCTAAAAGCTTACTCTGGCTTCTCAAAACAAGTGCACTTACAAGTCCTGTAAGCTCCCAAAAGACAAGGTCCAGTCCTCCAGAGGTAAAGGAAAAAGAAAAAAATCAATAAATAAGGCAGGAGATGTGTTTTGTTCATCACTGCCTTGCATGTATAATACCTGTCAACTGAATGCAACTGATATAGAAAACAAAAACTTCCACTCTTTCAGGATCTTTTGCTTTACGGTTTGGAAGTCTTCACCACCAAAGAAAAACAATGACAAAAGAGGGGAGAATGGGACTTGGTCCGAAACATGAAGAACACCGTTTGTGCAATCTGGGGACTTCAGCCCCAACTGCACCTACAGCTCAGCCTTCAGAGCCCCCAGAGCCACAGCTGGCTTCCTGACGGGTGCTCTCCCCTCCCTCCTCTCTGCCATTTACTGTCCTCTGAAAACCCCACTTGGAGCCCTAAAGAAAGAAAGAGGGAGGGCAGGAAGAAGGAATGAGAAGGGGAAGATACATCCTGAACCTGTGTTCACCAAGAAGGAAGGAAGCCAAACCTTAAGGCGAGGGCCTGGGGGCAGGGCTGGCCCCGGGGAGGAGATGTGAGGGTGCTCCGGCCTCCGCTGGCCCTGCGCCCCTCTCTGGGCGTACGGAGACCCTTTTCCTTTGAAAACGTTCTGGCTACCACCCCCCCACCACCACCACCCTTCTTTTTTCTTTCTTTTTTAAAAAAATTTTGGTGAAATCGTCTTTAGGAATGGAGCAGAAAAGGGAAGCTGGAAGGTGAGGAAGAAGTTGGTGATAGAAGGAACGACAGCTCCCCTCGAGGGCTCACCCAACTTGGCACCGAACCTGCATTTTAGGGCAGTCCTCTCCACTGCCTGGAGTTCCAGAAGCCCAAAGGCCAGGCTGCACCCAGAGGAAAGGTCGGGTGTCCCTAGGGGAGCCTTCTAGGCCTGTCAAGTCAAAAGGTAGTGGGGCGAGAGAAAGATGAGTCTCCACGGCCCCATCCAGACCCGAGGGACTTGCCTGGGGACGTTCTCTGCTCTCCTCCCCTCCCGCAGCCCGGGCAGTCGTTGCGTGGCCGGTGCCCCAGCTCCAGAACCCGCAGAGAAGTTTCGCCGCTGCAAACGTGAGAAAATGCAGCTCAGCAGAACTCCCGCCCCTACCCTCCCCGCGGCCCCACCCCCGCAGCCCGACCCCTGGCGGCGGCGACCTTGGCCACCGGGGGCACTTGGAGGATGGGCTGCCCTCGGGGCTTTCTCGGAGGGCTGGAGGAGGCCTCCTGGGTCTGCGGCCACCTCCCCTCGCCTGTCAGCCATCGGGACCCGCGTACGCAGCCCTGCGCGCGCGCGCCCCCAGCGCCCCTAGGCTGCCTGGCCCCCGCCGGAGCGCCCCCTGCACCCCCAGCCCCGCCGGCCCCCGCGCGCCCCTCTGCACCGCTCCACTCCCCGGCCCGCGAGGGCGCCCAACTTACCCCGCCGTGCAGGGGCCGGGGCTCGGGCAAGGCGCGTTACATCGGGTGGGGTCGCCCCTACGGCCGCCGGGTCCGCCGCGCTCGGGGGATTTCGGGGTCTCGCTGCCAAACTCTCCGCGCCTCTGGCTCCCCTGGCTCTTGTCTCCCCCTGTACCCCCTCCTTCGCTCCCGTCCCTCTGCTCTTTTTTCCGGGTTAATTACGTTTCGCATTAAAGCAAAACCCAGCCCCGGATGTGAGTACAATGCTCCGCGGAGCCCGCCGGGGAGGGAGAGGGGTGCCGGGGCGCCGCGGGCTGGGAGGGGGCGCGGCTGGGCGCCGGGGCCGCGCCGGGGAGGCGGGGCGGGGCTCCCAGAGGCTGCGCGGGAGGCAGCCCGGGGTCCACGCCGCGCAAGTGGGACCCGCGCCCCGACACTGCCCCGCTGGGAGGCCCAGCCCTGACGCTCGCTCGGGCAGCAGGTGTCCGGGCGGGGGGCGTCCTCGCAGAAGGAGGCAAGCTGGAGCGCGGGCTCCCTCGGGAACCCCATTTCCTCCTCCCAGAGCCCCACCCAGCGGCCTCAACGGGGCCTTCTTCAGATCCTGAGGTCTTAGCCTTTGGGGGCCGAGGAGTTAGGGTTAGGGTTAGGGTCCCAAGAAGAGTAGCTACTTCAGGTTGTCCTAAATGTGCCCTGAGAGACAGTGGCCCGGAACACTCCAACCAGGGCTATAGGGACTTTAATTTCTTTCTTTTTATTATTATTATAATATATATATATATATATATATATATATATATATATTTTTTTTTTATTAAGGCAGGCTCTGGCTCTGCCGCCCGGGCTGGACTGCAATGGCACAATCACCGTAGCCTCGACCTCCTGGGCTCCAGCGATCCTCCTGCCCCAGCCTCCAGAGTAGCTGGGCCCAAAGGCACCTACAGCGAGCCCGCTGGGACTTTTTCGGTGTGGCGCGAGAGCTTAAGGGTGCTCTGGGAAAAATGTGAAACAGACAAGCATGTGTTACGTAGACATCGCTAAGAGGAACTAAGAGCTGCTGTGCGCCGGTGCCGCCCCTGTGCTATCTCATTCGATCCACGCCGCAACCTATAGGTACCAATCGCGTTCACGGTGAGGAAACCGAGACTCAGATGCGTGAAGTAATTTGCTCTGGGTCCCCAGTTAGTAAACGGCAGGTCTGTCAGGTTCTGACTCCGGCCTCCCACGTGGGAAGAGAGACATTTGAATATGCATCAAGTCAGGAGCAGAACATCCGAAACATGAAAATGTAGGGGATTCGCGCGGGCCTGCAGGGCGGTGCGCCGGGGTCTAGCCGTCCTGATGCAAACGTTGTTAATCAGGTGTAAAGCCTGAGAAGCTTTGAGAGAGGCGGGCGTAAGAAGACGCTGAGGTTCTTCAGGACAAGGACTGGATTTGCTGCAAGGAGGGAGAGGCTGGGGCACGTTCCGGAGTCATGGTGGAAAGGCGACCCCTTAAGTCTCCACGACCCGAGGCCACAACGCCTGGGGAGGGGTCTCCGGCCAACGAGCCAGAGGGAGAAGGACAGCCCGCCCCTCAATCTCGAAAGCACCAGTGATGAAACCACACAAGTTTTCTCTTGCATTTTGATTGCCAAAGCAAAAATGAGCCGCGCTTGTCTCCTCTCAGGTGTGGAAGAAAAAAAAAAAAAGACTGCTTTACAGCATTTTGCTTTGAATGAGGAAGAAAGGGGGAAAGCAAGAAAAAAAAATTCCCTTTAAATAAATACATCAATGTCTTCCCCTCCCCCCCCCTTGCGTGTGGAGGGTTTTGCCCCTCATCTGTAGGTTTCAGGCACCAGAACATACTGAAGAGCGTCTTCTCTGGAAGCAAAGAACCTAGATTTGAAGCCCAGCTCTGACGTTTATTGGCTTTGACCTCTGGGCGAGTTATTTAACTTCTCAGTGTCTGTTTGTCAGGAATGGTCAGTGAGTTAACATTTGTGAAGTGTTGAGATTCCTGTCGAACATGAAGTAGGTGCTATGTAAACGTTTTTTTTTTAATTTAAAAATTAGATGATCATTTTCAGTGTGAAAAGCAACACAATTCCATCCAGCTCCAAGCAAATCTGAGTGGAACAGAGGGTTTCCAGCATAAGCAATGAGGTAAATTTCTCAGATTTCATGGTATGGTTCATATTAAACTCATAAAACCCTACTCCCCATGGGGCTGCCTGAGTCACTCCATCACAGAGCCACAAATATTTCCTAAGCACTACTGTATTGGATGCTGAGAGGCAAAGAGAAGCAGAAGGCCTTGGGTGGCAAGAGACTGCAAGTGTCTCTAGAAGGCTGCAGCAGCCTTACGCCCTGGGAATGGCACAGAGAGTAAGTACTGTCAGCTTTTAGAAAGACAAGATGTAGCCAGGGGCAGTGGCTCATGCCTGTAATCCCAGCACTTTGGGGGACGGAGGCAGGAGGATCCCTTGAGCTCAGGAGTTCGAGACCAGCCTGGGCGACTAGGGAAACTTCATCTCTACAAAAAAATTAAAAGTACTTAAATTAGCCAGGCATGCACCTGTGTTCTCACCTACTCGAGAGGTTGAGGTGAAAAGATCACTTGAGCCGAGGAATTTGAGCCATGATCATGCCACTGCACTCCAGCTTGCGTGACAGATGAGAACCTGTCTGAAGAAGAAAAAAAAAAGAAGGAAATGTGTCTCTGTGTGGGGTATGCTGGGGGAGCTCAAGAAGGGAGTGGGCTTTGAAATGGGACTGAGATGGGTAGGGTTTGAGCACAGTGAGAGGAGGCCAAGAACATGTTGAGCTGAGGGAGGGTCATCAGTGCATTTGGGGCGATGCTCATTCTTCATTGGAGCCCCGCTGGCTGCTACACGTGCCCCTGGCCAGGACCTGGCCCCAGTTAGATGACAAATCCTGCACTAATGGCTACTCTCTTATCCCTGGATCTCCCAGGGCTTCCTCAGAGGCCCCCACCCCAACTCCTCCTCTAATGTTACCTTGAAGCAGGTGTCAAGTGAGTCTGCGCCCTGCTATCTTTTGCCATCCCTCTCTCTTTTTGGGGGGGACACTTTTTTATTGTAATAAAATACACATGAATAAATTTCACAATTTTAAAGTGTATATGTAGTGGCTTTCAGTACATTCACGATGTTGTACAACTCTCACCACTGTCTAGTTCCAACCCATTTTCATTGCTTCTAAAGGTGACACCTACCTATTAAGCAGTCACCGCCCAATCATCTTTTCTCCCAGCCCCTAGTCACCACTAACTTGCTTTCCATCCGGTCTACGGATCTGCCCATTTTTGATATTTCATATAAGTCATATGAGTGGAATCTCACTCTGTTGCCCAAGCTGGAGTGCAGTGGTGTGATCTCAGCTCCCTACAACCTCTGCCTCCCAGGTTTAAGCGATTCTCCTGTCTCAGCCTCCCAAGTAGCTGGGATTACAGGCCCGTGCCACCACGCCCGACTAATTTTTGTATTTTTAGTAGAGATTGGAGTTTCACCACATTGGCCAGGCTGGTCTGGAACTCCTGACCTCAAGAGATCCGCCCACCTTGGCCTCCTGAAGTGCTGGGATAACAGATGTGAGCCACTGTGTCCAGCTGTGTCTAGCTTCTCATGTTTCCTTGTTGCCATCACTTCATTGACACGTTTTGAAAATACAGTATTGCTATTGCCTGACTTTATACCTTAATTTTGTTCAGTGCCATAAACGGCCCTGATGTCTGAGAATATCTACCTGTGGGGAAAGAAACGTCAAAAAAGTACCTTTCACATCAACTACTTCAGTCTCCTTGCTGTCCCAAGATAAAATAAAGTGCAACAATTTGCTCAAGGTTTTAAAGCTGTTATAGTGGCAGAGTTGGTTCTAGAACCCAGGATGGACTACCTTAGAATCTTCTAGTATTGGTATAGAAACCTTGCCACCAAGATGAGAACTTCTGGCCTAGAACCTAAGAATCTAAACAGAAAGCCTTATGCACTACTCCAACCATTTCTGCATGGACTTTCTACTCATTTTCAGTGTTCATGGCTGGTTAGCTAGATGACCTAACAACCTCCAGCGGTGAGCAAGTGTGCCCTGCGGGGAGCTATTGTTCTCTGTCCTCACAGATACCCATTACATAAGGCTGCAGCTGGGGCCAGTTAGTTCTATTAGGGAAAGTGTGGGGCCAAAAAAGCCAAGGTCATTGGTTTGATTCTGGTTCGCACCAGTTCATTTTGCACAGACATAAATTTCTCCAGGGCTACACACTGCACCTCTAATGTTAGCCAGTCGTTTTATAAATAGTCGCTATGGGTTTTGATAGCAAAGCATGAATAGTTCTGTAACATCCATCTCTAGAACGATTACTCAAACTGCCATTGTTTCTGTTCAGTCCAATTCATTCAACAATTGTCTGAACCCATTACCATTTTTCCTCTTGTATATCTTGCATTTATTTATTTTCCAGGTACTTACTAAATGCTCATTGTGTTGCACATATTATCTCATTTAAGCTGTATAATGACAGTGACCCTGCTATTATTTTATGGTGATGAGATGACTAAGGATAGAGATGAAGCCTGGATACAAACCTGGACAGCCAGAGACCAGAGCCTAGTCTTTTACTTACCAAGCTACACTGGTAGATACGATGTTAAGCTTTGTAAGGATACAGAAAAACATAAAACAAGACTCTTCACCATCATCCCTGACACTTCCTACATTTATCAACATTTAGAATCTTCGTTCCATTTCACCTAGCAATTGCATATCCAAAGAAAGTTATATGGATATATAGATAGCAATACATGCACATATTTATATTCACTGCAGCATTGGTCTAATGGTAAAAACTCGAAATCACTTTCATGCGTGTCAAGAAGGGGTTGAACAGGTACATCGCTACAATTTTATGCTATGCTGCCGTTAGAAAAGAATGAAGGCTGGGTGGTGTGGTTCATGCCTACAATCCCAACAGTTCGAATGGACAAAGCAGGAGGATCCCTTGAGCCCAGGAGTTCCAGACTAACACGGACAACATGGCGAGGCCCGTCTCTACAAACTATTTTAAAAAATTAGCTGGGGATGATGGTGCACACCTGCAGTTCCAGCTACAACTCAGGAGGCTGAGGCAAGAGGATCACTTGAGCCCAGGAATTCAAGGTTGCAGTGAGCTATGATCCCACCACTACGCTCCAGCCTGGGTGACAGAACCAGATGCTGTCTCAAAAAAAAAAAAAAGAATGAAGATGAGGTCGATATCTACGTGAAAAATACTATACATTTTAAGTGAAAAAAGCACAGAACTTTACATATAATATAATCCCATTTCTGTAAATAATTTTTTATATGAAAAAGGTCTATAAGAATACATTCCAAACTGTTAACCACAGTTCTCTTAGAGCAGGGGAAGAGGGGTGATAATGGTGGATTTCACTTTCTAAGAGATGAATTCCATGACATTTCATTTTTTTTTTTTTGTATCAAGCATGCATGCATTTGGTTATTTAAAAAATAAAAAAAAATAAAAAAAGAACAGCAGGGAGGCCAGGCGTGGTGGCTCCCAGCACTTTGGGAGGCCAAGGTGGGAGGATCACCTGAGGTTGGGAGTTCACGACCAGCCTGACCAACATAGAGAAACCCCTTCTCTACTGAAAATACAAAATTAGCCAGATGCGGTGGTGCATGCCTATAATCCTAGCTACTGTAAATTTTATGTGAAAAAAGTACAGAGGAGGCCAAGGAAGGAGAATCCTTTGAACCCAGGAGGCGGAGGTTGCAGTGAGCCGAGATTGTGCCACTGCACTCCAGCCTGGGCAACAAGAGGGAAACTACGTCTCAAAAAAAAAAAAAAAGGAATGATTTAAATTTTTAATAAAATTTAAAATTTCCATGAGAAAGAAAATCATATTTCAGCCTTCGAGCTCATCCCTTACTAAGGAGGGAATATAGTGTGTACAGAAACAACTATCATAAAAGCCAGAAGCTGATACAGGCAGAGGACAGCAGAGATGAAATTCCCCGGGGAGATTATCAACCAGCTGTGGTTGAGAGGGGCGGGGGAAAATGCATGAAGCAGATGGCCCCCTGCAAAGACCTTGAAAGAAAGAAAGGTAAAAGTAAAATGTAGAAAGGTGAGGAAGGGGTGAGAATAGGTGGATTCCAGAAAAAGAGATGATCAGAGGCAAAGCACAGAGCAGGAGCACATAGGATCTATTCAGGGAAGCATGGCTGGTACAGTTCAGCTGAGCACGGGAGGACATAGGAAGGATTTTCATAGAGAACAAAACAGGAAAGAAAGGTAGCTGGAGGGTCTTTATTGCTAAGCTAGGGAGTCTGCACTTATTACTTCAGGCTTCAAGAGACACTGAAGGCTTTTGAGCAAGAGAGGGACGCAGCTGGAAGTGAACTGGCTGTGATTTCATAGTTACTGGCTGCCTAGTAACTAGACTCTGGCACCCGGCTACCTAGTTCTGACTCCTGACTGTCACTAATTAGCTGAATAGCCAGGGACCAGTGACTTCTCTGTGTGTCTATAAAATGGGAAAGGTCATGATGACAGATAACTGTCTCATACCATGGCATTTGGAATTCATGCTTTTAGGGAACATGGTAAGTGCTGACAACGCTAAATTTGAAACATCAGTATCATACCTTTGGATTTAAATCCTTGTATTTCATTTGAAACTTTTATCCCAAAGAGCTAACACTACGTGATAAATTATTAACTATTCTTTTTCCCCCACTCTCAGGGAATTAGAGATTTTTCATCTCATTTTACAGATGGAAGAACTTAGGTTTTAAGGAGAGGGATAGCATCTCAGAATCACACAGCCAGTCATGATCTGAATCCCTGAGTTCTGAATGGTAGTTCCATAATCCTTGCCCAGTACTTAAGGTTGTTTCTTAGCTCAAATTCTCAGAGCCTTGAGAGTAGGAAAATGGGGAGTGGCAGAAGCTTAGGAAATTTCTGTTTATAGGGTTAGGGAAACAGCAGTAAAGGACAGTGATAAAGTAAAATTTAAAAAGAGAAAACTCCAGTGGAACATTTGGAAGTCTGTAAAATCAAACTTGTAAAATATAAACAGGAGATATAAATATATACACACACATATACATATATACATACATACTTATAAATATATATACACACACATATACATATATACATACATACTTACACATGCTGAAGTTATTTCCTAGTCAAAAAGTTTGGAAAGCATTGCTGTACTGCTAAGTCTGACACTAATAGTGTCCCTTCTCGGCCTCAGAACTGAATGTGCGTGCTGTCCCCAGAAGTAACAGTCTGCTGGCCAAGAGCACCATTCCTGTTGATTCATGTGGATGGCATTGTTTTCCTATGAGTTTGAATACGTACAGTGCTCCACTCAGATTCCTGTATCGTCAGTGATGCCCTGCGATTAGAGGGAAGACCTGGGACTTCCCGGTTCAGAGTGAGAGAAAGAATAGGTGTTAATTTTGGATCTATGGCCATGGTTTAGCACTGTATTTGACTTTATTTTTGCTTAGACTAGTGAAATAATTTACTGCTTCCACACAGGGGCTATCTTAGTAAATACTTGTGGGTGAATATAGTCAAAGTTATTAACAAGAATAAACTCTTGCCAGTTGATTCTAAAAGATGCCTGTGGTAGTCAGAGAGGTGGGTTGACTTTTGCATCAGCGATTCCCAAAACAAGTTGATTATTACAAACCACAGAAAACAAAGAAAAGCAAAAAGGATATTTGGGCACATGAATTTATGTGCTTTTATTATTTTGTTAATAGGCAATATATGTACACAGTACAAAGTTCAAAAGATAGAAAAGAATGAAGTTGATGCTTCCCTGCTTGACCTCTCAATCCTGTGTTCTCACATACAAAGGAGTTACCAATTATTATTATTATTATTGAGACCAAGTTTTGCTCTTGTTGCCCAGGCTGGAGTGCAATGGTGTGATCTCGACTCATCTTAACCTTCACCTCCCAGGTTCAAGTGATTCTCCTGCCTCAGCCTCCTGAATAGCTGGGATTACAGGCATGCGCCTCCACGCCTGGCTAATTTTGTGTTTTTAGTAGAGACAGGGTTTCTCTATGTTGGTCAGTCTGGTCTTGAATTCCCAACCTAAGGTGATCTGCCTGCCTCAGCCTCCCAAAGTGCTGGGATTACAGGGGTGAGCCACCACACCTGACCCCAATTATTTTTAAAAATACCAAATAGCAACAGTGAAAAGCAGTATTTCTTCTACCCATGTTCTCAAACATACTGTTGCTCTTACCAGAGATTGTGTGTGGGGTGTGTGTGTGTGTGTGTGTGTGTGTGTGTGTTTAATACTAAATATTCAGTTTTGCAAGGATATACCTAAAAATGTTAACAGTAATTATCTGAGTGTAGGTGACTTTAAAAATCTTCTGTTTTTCTGGGTTTTCCAAGTTTTTCTTTGATACACATGTATTATTTTATGATTCAAGAAAAAGAAAACATTCATTTTACAAGTAAATAGTTTTTACTGCGAAATTACTTCAGCACTTTTACAGACGTTTTGTGATTTAAAAACAACATAGAAGGCCAGGCATGGTGGCTCATGCCTGTAATCCCAGCACTTCGGGAGGCTGAGGCAAGCGGATCATGAGGTCAGTAGTTCAACAAAATAGTGGAACCCCATCTCTACTAAAAATACAAAAAATTAGCCAGGTGTGGTGGTGTGCACCTGTAATCCCAGCTACTTGAGAGGTGAGGCAGGAGAATCGCTTGAACCCGGGAGGCAGAGGTGGCCGTCAGCTGAGATGACACCATTGCACTCCCACCCAGGCAGCAGTGCGAGACTCTGTCTCAAAAATAAATAAATAAAAACAACATAGAGGCCTGGTGCGGTGGCTCACACCTGTAATCCCAGCACTTTGGGAGGCCAAGGCGGATTGATCACGAGGTCAGGAGTTCGAAACCAGCCTGACCAACATGGTGAAATGTCGTCTCTATTAAAAATATAAAAATTAGCTGGGCATGGTGGCACAGGCCTGTAATCCCAGCTACTCAGGAGGCTGAGGCAGGAGAATTGCCTGAACCTGGGAAGTGGAGGTTGCAGTGAGCCAAGATGGTGCCACTGCACTCCAGCCTGGGTGACAGAATGAGACTTTGTCTCAAAAAAAAAAAAAAAAAAAAAAAACAAACAAACAAAAAAAACCCTACATAGAATTAACGTCAGTCTCAAAAAATACTTGAAGATACTTGCCATGTCTGGATGCAGT
The DNA here is from genome assembly GCF_048565385.1 of Saimiri boliviensis. Lineage (NCBI taxonomy): Eukaryota > Metazoa > Chordata > Mammalia > Primates > Cebidae > Saimiri > Saimiri boliviensis. The sequence continues at coordinate 77,409,800 of NC_133461.1, forward strand.
GACCTATACCTGTAATCCCAGCACTTTCAAAGGCCAAGGTGGGTGATTACTTGAGCCCAAGAGTTTGAGATAGCCTGGGCAACATAGCAAAACTCCATCTCTACAAAAAGTTTTAAAAAATCAGCCAGCTGTGGTACCATGAATGTATAGTTCCAGCTACCTGGGAGGCTGAGGTGGGAGGATCATTTGAGTTCAGGGGGTTGAGGCTGTGGTGAGTGATGACTGTGCTATTGCACTCCAGCCTACCCTGGAGGACCACAGTGAGGCCCTCTCTCAAAAAAAGAAAGAAAGAAAATGCTAGTCTGCAGATACATTTTTCAAAAAATTTTAGTCAGTTTTGTGTCCATTCACATTAAAACTCCTGCTCCTGGAAAAGAGATACAAAACCTAGTTAGCAGCTTGTACTTCGAGTCCTAGTGAAACTCAGCATGAGTCACTGGAGACAAGTAACTTGCTCAGGAATCTTCTTTCAAATTTCATCACAATTTGTGTGATGACTCCACATGTCCATCATACTACATTAAAACTAAGTGTAGCACCAGGCTGGGGAATTAAGGCCAGTCCAGCTTGAATCCTTCATTTAGCAATTAAACTATCACAGACTAAATTTATCCTTACACCTGATATTTAATGATGCTGCAGGTGTTTTAATTGCCTGAATGACCAAATGCACCCTTCAGTGTCGGAATTTGTCACAGTTCCAGCTCCCTAAGAAGACATATAGGAACATGGTCACCTTTCTGGCAACTTCAGTCTCTGGAACAGAACTCTGAACTCATAAGGTAAGAAGAGAAGGGCCTCTGAGTAGCTAGCCAAAGTTCTAGGAGCCTTTCTTCGGTTTGATTATTGATTCCAGTTGCCTATCTAATTTCAGACAGCCTGGCACTATGGTTTCCCAGCCCTCAGCAGATCAGAAACCTCAGGAGAATGGAAGAGCCATTGGAGAAGTGGGTGAGAGGGTGTGGAGGAGTGCATGGTTTTATCCAGTTCATTCCTATGTTCATAAATGGGATCGCTGAAAACTTAACTAGCATTCCCATAGGTTGCATGTGCTCAAGACAATCTTCATCATTCCCGGGGGTGACCTTGGAGTAAGAAGTGGCCTAGACTTGTAATCCCAGCACTTTCTGTGATCAGTGCCTTTGTTTTAGGTGGAAAGTGCTATGTGGTTTTGCTGGTAGGAGGGGCGGCCTTGGGTTGGGGGTTGGCGGTGGAGATCATCTTTGCAGTCATAAGAGCAGCCTTAATGATTCACTCATGCCCTTTTATATTCTTAAGATATTATATCATGTGCATTATGGGTTTTTTGTTTGTTTGTTTGTTTGTTTTTTTGAGATAGAGTCTTACTCTGTCGCCCAAGCTGGAGTGCAGTGTTGTGATCTCTGCTCACTGCAACCTCCGCCTCACAGGTTCAAGTGATTCTCCTGCCTCAGCCTCCAAGTAGCTGGGACTACAGGTGCGCGTTACCACACCTGGCTAATTTTTGTATTTTTAGTAAAGACAGGGTTTCACCATGTTGCTCAGGCTGGTCTCGAACTCCTGACCTTGTGAGCTGCCCGTCTCTGCCTCCCAAAGTGCTGGGATTACAGGCGTGAGCCACTGCGCCTGGCCATGTATCTTTTTCTTAATGAAAAATGTTTTTAATTAATGTTCATAAGACTTTACAAATATAAAGCCTGGGAAAAGTGTGCAAATTAAAAATACTGTACCACATTGAGAAAAACCACAATGAGCTATACTTACACATATATCAGCATGGCTAAAATGAAAAAGGGTGACAGGCCAGGTGTGATGGCTCACGCCTGTAATCCCAACACTTTGAGAAGCTGAGGCAGGCAGATCACTGGAGACCAGGAGTTTGAGACCAGCCTGGGCAGCATGGCAAAACCCCGTCTCTACAAAGAAAAATACAAAAATTTGCCAGGAGCGGTGACATGTGTCTGTAGTCCCAGTCACCCAAGGGGCTGGGGGAGGAGAGTTGCTTGAGCCCAGGAGTTCAAGGCTGCAGTGAGCCATGATCACACCACTGCACTCCTGCCTGGTGACAGAGCAAGACTTTGTCTGTGAAATAAATAAATATAAGTACAAATAAACATAAATAAACATGCAACTGTCGTAGGACCCAGCAATTGCTCTTCTGGGCATTTATCCCAGAGAAATGAAGACTTATACCGTATTTGCACAAAAATCTATACAGGAATGCTTATAGCAGCTTTACTCATAATAGCCCCAAACTGGAATCAACCCAGATGTCTTTCTGCTGGTGAATATCAGACAAAATGTAGTTCATCATACCATGGAATACTATTCAGCAATAAAAAGGAACAAACTATTGACCTACACAGCAACCTGGATGAATCTTCAGAGAATCATGCCAAGTGAAAAAAGCCGATCAAAAGGTTACATACTGTATGATTCCATTTATAGAACATTTTGAAATGATAAACATATAGAAATGGAGAACAGATTTGTTTATACCAAAGGTTAAGAAGCGGGTATGGGGCCGAGCGCGGTGGCTCAAGCCTGTAATCCCAGCATTTGGGAGGCCGAGGCGGGTGGATCACGAGGTCGAGAGATCGAGACCATCCTGGTCATCATGGTGAAACCCCGTCTCTACTAAAAATACAAAAGCTGAGGCAGGAGAATTGCTTGAACCCAGGAGACGGAGGTTGCGGTGAGCCGAGATCGCGCCATTGCACTCCAGCCTGGGTAACAAGAGCGAAACTCCGTCTCAAAAAAAAAAAAAAAAAAAAAAGAAGCGGGTATGAGCTGGGCGCGGTGGCTCACGCTTGTAATCCTAGCACTTTGGGAGGCCAAGGTAGGTGGATCACCCGAGGTCAGGAGTTCAAGACCAGCCTGGCCATCATAGTGAAACCCCATCTTAAAAAAAAAAAAAAAAAAAAAGAAGTGGGTATAGTGGGAGGGAAGTACGTGTGGCTATAAAAGAACAGCACAGGGTTACTTGTGCTGATGGAAGTGTTCTGTGTCTTGGCTCATTCCATGTCAATATGCTGGTTGTGGTATCTCACCATGATTTACAAGAGGCTACCATTCAGAAAACACGGTAACGGGTGTGCAGGACTTCTGAATTATTTATTAGAATTGCATGTGAGTCTATAATTATCTCCAAATACAAAGTTTAATTAGAGAGTTTTAAAGCTAAAATATTTATTGTGAGTGTTCTGTGCTTAAATAGATGTTACCTATTTTTATTTTTAAAAATCACTTAAGGATGGATGCTGTGGCTTATGCTTATAATCTCAGCACTTTGGGAGGCTGAGGCAGGCAGATCACTTGAGTCCAGGTGTTTGAAACTGGCCTGGGCAACATGGCAAAACCCCATCTCTACAACAAATACAAAAAAATTAGCCAGGGCCAGGTGTCATGGCTCACGCCTATAATCCCACGCTTGTAACCCTAGCACTTAGGGAGGCCGAGGCAGGTGGATCTCTTGAGGCCAGGAATTTGAGACCAACCTGGCCAATGTGGTGAAACTCTGTCTCTACTAAAAATACAAAAAACTAGCGGGGCGTGGCGGTGTGTGCATGTAGTTTCAGCTACTTGGAAAGCTGAGGAGGAGAATCACCTGAGTTCAGGAAAGTCTGCAGTGAGCCATGATTGTGCCATTGCACTCTAGCCTGGGTGACAGAGGAGACCCTATCTCAAAAAAAAAAAATATATATATATATATATGTGTGTGTGTGTGTGTGTGTGTGTGTGTGTATGTATACACACACACATTTTATATATATATATATATATATATATATATATATATATATATAAAACTTACGGTGAACATATATCCCTCTTGATCCTGGTTAACTGAGGCATCCCTACTTATGAACTCCACAGAGTGGAGTGTCTTATGAACTGTGTTCATAAGCACAGTTTTGCACGTTGGGGCTGGCAATCCTTAAATTGTGGGGGCAAACATTCAGTTGTTAGTCCTGACCTAAAGAGCAGTGCTTCATTCCTCTGCCACCTCAACTGCTCCAACCCCTCTCACGTAGCTGCCCCATGAGCACTTCCTCTGCTCTTTGGGTGTATGGTTGCTTCCATCCATTTTTCCACCTACTTTAAGAGAAAGTTTCAACAGTTGGAGAAACTGCAACAGAACCTCAACTGGTATTTGAGCAAGTCTCTCTCCAGAAGACAGCAAGGCACATGTCAAGGTTGGTTAGTTTCAATGTGTTGCCATAAACTCTGCCATGGCTGTCCCTGATATTCCGAAGGTGACATCACAGTAGCGAGCATTACATTCAGAAGCAAACGTTACAGCAGAAGTCTGCTAGAATGCAGCTTGTAATTATGTGTTCCTGAGTACACCATGAGTCAAATTGGGGCCTCCGAAATGTAACTGCATATTCTTGAAATAGTTCAGCCAGGAGGTCTAGGGGCTGATTTATTTCTGGTTTCTCCAATTTAAGTCCCTGTGTTTGTGACCCTGTAACTACTAGCCAGTTCAGAGTAGAAGGTCCGCATAGTGAGCTATGAAGAACTTCGGGCTACGAATCCTCTGAAATGGTAGGGACAATGGTGTCTACAATTTCTATTGTTCAAGGCTGTAAAGGATTGGGAAATAGAAGTACGATGTTGTGAGCAGGAATGTTAGTAAGAGGATGATAGAAAGCAACAGTCTTCAGCCAGTGTGGTGGCTCACGCCTGTAATCCCAGCACTTTGGGAGGCCACGGCAGGCAGATCACCTGAGGACAGGATTTCAAGACCAGCCTGGCCAACATGGTGAAACCCCATCTCTACTAAACATATACAAAAATTAGCTGGGCATGGTGGCGGGCACCTATAATCCCAGCTACTCGGGAGGCTGAGGCTGGAGAATTGCTTGAACCCAGGAGGCAGAGGTTGCAGTGAGCCGAGATTGTACCACTGCACTCCAGCCTGGGTGACAGAGTGAGACTCTGTCTTTAAAAAAAAAAAAAAAGCAACAGCCTTCAGACTTTTCCTTACCTACACCCCCTAAAATGCTGAAAAACTATGTATCTCTTCACACACTTGTAAGTTTGACATCTGTAACTTTTAATAGTAGCTTTAAGTGGTCACAAAGATGTATTCTGTAGTTGTTAGCATGGGATGTTTTGAAATAAAACTGTCATATCACTTTTTTTAATGTATCCAATAGAATCTAAGCACAGTAGTAATATGACACCATCATTCATTTTTAAAATTGAAGAAGCAGTCCTTTGACAGCCAGAAATGTTAAATCATCCCCTTTCTTTCTTGAGCTATACTTTCATCCCACTTCTCCTAAAGAATTGTATCCAAGTGTCAGCTATTTTTATGCTTGAACATCTTTTATTGATTGCCCTATGGTATTTTCTGAAACAAAAATGCATATGTAAATTGATTTTACAGTGTTAAAAATCATCCTGTGTCCATAAGGCTCTAAGTGTTAAAACTGTTTTTGAGACTAAGTCGTCATTACAGTTATTAATAACAAGATAAAAATATATTTTATTGATAAACACAAAACCAGTAAAATAGCATTAGAAATTATTCTCTTCATGAGATGGATGAGAATGAATTTTTAAATACATGTATGCTTATATATTTACTTACATGCATCTATAGTTAACAAGTATATATAATGAGGTTAGGTATTCATCAATTAATATTACTTATTACAATAATGAGCAGGATGTAGTGTCAATATTTTCCCTACTTCTTTTTTTTTGGTTGTTGTTGTTGTTGTTGTTGTTGTTGCAGAAAGTGATTTATTTAGGCAGAGAAAGAGAAAAAGAAAGAAAGAGCTTCCATGAGATCGTGGAAGGGGATCCAGATATGGAAAACAGCTGAGAGAGAGAGAGCAGAAAGCAAGCAGAGAGAGTTTGGAGGAAGCTGGGCACAGCACTGTTTTTAAATTTGGCCAGGGGTTCCTGCAGAATCTCCAAAACCCCCACAGCCCAGTGCCACTGCTCCTAGTGTTTCCTTAAAGGGGCAGGACAGATTGCAAGCAAGAGAGGAGCATCCAATACAACTTACAACTCCGAGGCTTGCACCTCCTCCTGGCTGGCTCACCAATATTTGTGACCGAATTTTGGGCAGCAGGGGAGGCTCAGCTCCCCTGAGAGGATGTTCTTCCAGGCCCTTTGTCTGTCACTCACCCAAGAATGGGAGGGAGGACCCCGCCGGGCATGGTACAGTGCCAAGTAAATATCGGACCCCAAAGAGTTTTGCAAAAAGTGATTTTAGGCAGAGACAGAGAAAAAGGAGAAAGAAAAAGAGCTTCCACGAGATCATGGAAGGGGATCCAGATATGGAGCCCTCCCTATTTCTTTATCTTTCTTTCTTTTAATTTTGAGATTGAGTCTGGCTGTGTATCCCAGGCTGTAGTGCAGTGGCACAATCTCTGCTCACTGCAACCCCCGCCTTCTGGGTTCAAGTGATTTTCCTGCCTCAGCCTCCTGAGTAGCTGGAATTACAGGTGCCTGCCACCATGCCCATCTACTTTTTTATATTTTTAGTAGAGATGGGATTTCACCATGTTGGTCAGGCTGCCCTTGAACTCCTGGCCTCAATTGATCTGCCTGCCTCGGCCTCCAAAAGTGCTTGAATAACAGGTGTGAGCCACTGCTCCTGGCCCTAATACTTTCCCTATTTGCTTTTTTTTTTTTTTTTTTCAGACAGAGTCTCACTCTGTTGTGAGGCTGAATGAAGTATAGTGGCATGATCTCAGCTCACTGCAATCTCCACCTCTCGGGTTCAAGTAATTCTCCTGCCTCAGCCTCCTGAGCTGGAATTACAGGTGCATGCCACCACACCCAGCTAATTTTTTTTTTTTTTGTATTTTTAGTAGAGACAGAGTTTCACCATGTTGGCCTTGATCTCCTGACCTTGTGATCCACCTGCCTCAGCCTCCTAAAGTGCTTGGATTACAGGCATGAGCCACCACACCAGGCTCTATTTCTCATTTTTTAAAATTGTAAGCTCTGAGCAGCTTTGTTCACATTAATAAGTAGATGAGGCTGCAAGGACTTTGTTTTGACAATGTCCAGGGCTGACAAGAGGCAAGAAAACTGGGACATAACCAAGAAAGGCTTATGACTTCAAAAGGGATCCTGGAATGACTAAATCCACTTTTGCCAGGGAACCTGAGATCTGTTTTTCAGCAGGGCGGTATCTGGTAACATCATTCAATTCTGTTAGAGATCTCCTTCAAAAATGATTCTGTGGGGAGGCTTTGCATGCATGGGGTTGGGAGGTATATGGAAACACTCTCTATTTTCCATCCAGTTGTGCTGTGATCCCAAAACTGCCCTACAAAATAAAGTTTTGTTTGTTTCAAACAAAGTCTCACTCTGTCACCCAGGCTGGAGTGCAGTGGTGTAATCTCAGCTCACTGCAGCCTCTGCCTCCCAGGTTGAAGCAAGTCTCCCACCTCAACCTCCCAAGTAGCTGGGATTACAGGCACTCCCCCGCCCCACCCCCGCCACACCTGGCTAATTTTTGTATTTTTGTAGAGAAGGGTTTTGTCATGTTGGTCAGGCTAGTCTTGAATTCCTGGCTTCAGGTGATCCCTCGGCCTCAGCCTCCCAAAGGGCTGGGATTATAGTTGTGAGTCACCACGCCTGGCCAATAAAGTTTATTCTTAAAAAAAACAGTTATTCTAATGATTGATCTATTTGCAGTCAATTCAGTTAGGTTTTTCTCCAAATTTTATGCAGAGCAATGAATTGGTAACAGCTTAACCTGTGAAAGGATTTGTATCTCAGTTAGAAAAGTCTTCCCTGTCTAAACATACACACGGATATTTCTTTGTCCCTTGCCTTGGCCCTGAAGGTTTTTACAACCCAGGGCCATGTCTTTCTTTCCCTTTTTAGAAGTGAGAGAGGGCTGTTAGAAAAGTAGAGGTGGGAAGACAGAAGCCAGTGTGAACTGGCCCCCTCTGCATCTCAGGCAGCTCTAGACACCGATTCCCTTAAAACCTTGCCCTCTGGGTACCCACTGTTTAAACACCACTGTAGAGGTGATTCAAGAACTGCCTCAAATGCACAGAATCCTCATGTCAGAGTTTTAGTCATTTGCTGTTTATCTGAAATTCAAATTTAACTGGGTGTCCAGTATTTGTCTGGGAATCCTATGCAACCCAAGTCATTCTTTTGAAGAGATGAGAAAAACCAATACCTAAAAAGTATACAGGCTGGGAACTGTAGCTCACGTCTATAATCCCAGCCCTTTGGGTGGCCAAGGCAGGTGGATTACTTGAGCTCAGGAATTTGAAACCACCCTGGGCAACATGATGAGACTCCGTCTCTACAAAAAATTAAAAAATTAGCCGGGCATGGTGGCTCGCACCTGTAGTCCCAGCTACTTTGAGGCCTGAGGCAGGAGAATGGCATGAACCCAGGAGGTGGAGGTTGCAGTGAGCCGAGATCACACCACCGCACTCCAGCCCGGGTGACAGAGTGAGACCCTGCTCAAAAAAATAAATAAAAATAAAAAGGAGGCCGTTCTTCTCCAAGGGTCTTTTCCCTTTCCCTCTGCCCAATTCTCAAATGCGTTTATTGTTTTCTTGCCTTTCACAGAGTGCCCCATTTCTATCCCACCCCACGATCTTTTTTATCATCCTTCTTACCCAAAGCAAAACGTAAGCAGAAAGAATGACAAAACTGCCAAGGCTGCTGAAGGGAAGAGGCTCCTGGAGGAAACCCGGGTGAGGAAGGGGGTTTGAGAGGTGCCGAGAGAAACAGGCAGGGCGCCTCTGCCCCGTCATCGCAGAAACAGAGGCGAAAAACAAGGAGGGACAGCAGAGGTTTCTTCACAGCAGACACTGTACTGACGTAAAATGTGTGAATATTCTCCTTTACAGTCTAGCCTGTAGATGCGTAATAAAAAGACTCGAGTCCGACTACGTCTGAGAATCCTTGGCACTCTCCGGATCTGTTCCGTTAGGAATGATACTGACCAAGCCGTCTGGCTTTTTCTTCCACCTTCAGTTCCCATTCACTGCTGCTGCCCTCTCTCACCCCCTCTCGTCTCCCAAGCACCAAAAATAATTGGAATTTCAAGCCTTTTTTTGGCCTTCCTGTGGATGTGGGAGGACCTCCTTTGGGAATTGTTCTGGTTCTAGTCAGCTCCATCTGTAATTTGGCAAAATGCGCCCTACCCCCACCTTTTCTTCTTAATATAAGCAGAGTTCGGATCCCCACCTCAAAATATGTGGTTCTCAAGGATAACCAAAGTGGTAAGATCCCCCCCAGGGACCCTCCCAGGCAGCCCCTGAGGGTCTGAAGCCTCCACTCACCCCGCCCCTGGTTTCAGAAAAACAGCTCTCTCTGAAGAAACGAAGCAGCTCCTCCCTAGCCAGCAACAGCTTTAAAGGGCAAGGTGATTGCATGGAGGAGGCAGGAGAGATCTGTGCTCTTCAGTTCAGAGGAGCCAAGGCAAGTTCCTGTTTCAAAGACAGTTTTAACAACTGATCAAGTTCAGTGAGTTCTCTCTCGCGCCGCACCCCCCACCCCCGTGTGTGTGTGTGTGTGTGTGTGTGTGTGTGTGTGTGTATTTTCCTTCTCATCAACTCACCTGTCGCTTCTCACCAACTCACCTGTCCCTTCTATGGTCCTCTGGGGAATAGGTGACTTTCCTTTCTGAAAAAGCCTGTCGCCCAGGCTGGCCTCAAATTCCTGGGCTCAAGCCATCCTCCCTCCTGGGCTTCCCAAAGCAGTGTGATTACAGGTGTGAGCCACCTTGTCTGTCTATTGAAATGCATCTTTATTAAAAGTCAAAATATAACCAGGATCTCTAGATCTAACCAGTCCCCCTGACACCTGCCCCCCACCCATTTCTGCTCCGTCTTAGCCCTTCCTTAGCTAGCATCTCTAGACTCTGGTAAATATTTGTTATCGACAAGAAAAAGGAAAGGGAAAAAAATGAGAACAAGAAAAAAAGACTGCACACCTAAGAGTGTTCTATGGTTTGGGACAGTTTCATTTTTCTTTATTTTGTTTTTAAGGTCTTAAAGGTTTCTCTTTGAAAAGACAAATATCACAGAACATACAGAACTGCTCTGAAAATGCAACTTCACTCAATCATCATTGGTCATTAGAGGAATACAAATCAAAACCATGTTGAGATACCATCTCACGCCCGTTAGAATGGCGATCATTAAAAACTCTAGAGACAACAGACGCTGGAGAGGATGTGGAGAAATAGGAACGCTTTTACACTGTTGGTGGGAGTGTCAATTAGTTCAACCATTGTGGAAGACAGTGTGGTGATTCCTCAATGACCTAAAAATAGAAATCCCATTTGACCCAGCAATCCCATTACTGGGTATATACCCAAAGAAGTATAAATCATTCTATTATAAAGACCCATGCACTCGTATGTTTATTGCAGCACTTTTTACAATAGCAAAGACCTAGAATCAACCCAACTGCCCATCGACAATAGACTGGGTAAAGAAAATGTGGCACATATACACCATGGAATACTATACGTATTTTAAAAAATGTGTTCATGTCCTTTGCAGGACATGGATGAAGCAGGAAACCATCACTCTCAGCAAACTGACACAAGGATAAAAAAACAAAACACCGAATACTCTCATTCATAAGTGGGTGTTTAACAATGAGAACACATGGACACAGGGAGGGGAACACCACACACCAGGGCCTGTCGGGGGGTGGGGGGCTAGGGGAGGGATAGCATTAGGAGAAATACCTAATGTAGATGACAGGGTGATGGATGCAGCCAACCACCGTGGCATGTGTAAACCTGTATAACAAACCTGCATGTTCTGCACATGTGCCCCAGAACTTAAAGTACAATTTAAAAAAAGTAATAAGAGAAAAAAGAAAATGCAACTTCATTTGTAAAACACTGCATCAAAATATTACATGGTCATGTAATCTAATGAACTGAACATGTATTCATGAAATTTAAAAAATACTAAGCAATGCATTGAAAAAAGCATGGTAAAAAAAGACAACTCATATAGTTAAATAAAAATTACAAGGGTCCTGAACCAATCAATGGTTGGTAACAATGTCATTCAGAAATGCCTTTAGGGACTATTTATTTCTGCATGCCTAGTTCACGAAGAAACCGTTTGAACTTGTGAGGTAGATAATGCTGAATTAATTTTACACCTCAGAGATACAAGTTCACCGTACTTAAAGCTCTTGTTAGGCCAGGCGCCGTGGCTCACTTCCAGCACTTTGGGAAGCTGAGGTGGGTGGATCACCTAAGGTCAGGAGTTGTAGACCAGTCTGGCCAACATGATGAAACCCTGTCTCTACTAAAAACACAAAAAATTAGCCGGGCATGGTGGCGGGCACCTGTAATCCCAACTACCTTGGAGGCTGAGGCAGGATAATCACTTGAACCTGGGGTGGGGGGCGGTGGGCAGGGAAGGAAGTTGCAATGAGCCAAAATCACACCATTGTACTCCAGCCTGGGCAATAAGAGTGAAACTCCATTTCAAAAAAGAAAACATAAAAAGCTCTTGTTGATGCTGGAATTAGTTACTCCACGGTAAAAGACAACAGTCAACTAATAAGAATAGCGTGACATAGGATATGTAACAATTTCACCATGCATATACTCACTTTCTGTTTCCTGGTTTTATATATATATATATATATATTTAATATATTTTTAAATTAAATTAAATTTTTATTTTTGAGATGGAGTCTCGCTTTACGCTTTAGTAAGCCCATTTATTTTAAAATTTAATGTAAATCTAGAATATTTTAACTTTTTATACAAACAACTTTAAAAATAGCCACTTGGTATTTTACACACAAAACATTTAAAAGAAAATCCCTAATTTAGAGTGACTTAAGCTTCACATTCCAGCCGACAGTGGCAGGGAGGAAGACAGCTGTGGGCAGCAGAGGCCTTGGGTGGTCAGCGCTGACCCCAGTCCCTCAGCCCACCCTCTCCAGCACAGGGAATATCTTTAGGCTTATTTTTCTTCTGCAAATAAAATGTCTACTAAAACATGTTTCTCTCTCTTTTTTTTTTTTTTCCAAGATAGGGTCTCACATTGTTGCCCAGGCTGTAGTGCAGTGGCACAATCACAGCTCACTGCAGCCTCAACCTCCTTGGGCTCAGGTGACCCTCCCACTTCTGCCTGGGACTACAGGCATGTGCTACCACATGAGTATCTGGGTATCTGGGACTACAGGCATGTGCTACCACGCCCGGCTAATTTTTATATTTTTTGTAGAGACAGGGGTCTCACTATATTGCCCAGGCTGGCCTCAAACTCCTGGGCTCAAGTCATCTGCCCACTTTGGCCTCCCAAAGTTCTAGGATTACAAGTGTAAGCCACCACACCGAGCCTAAAACTTGTTTCCAAGGGTTGGAAACCTCTTTAGGGCTATTCTTTCAAGGCAAAGGATTTGGTTCTGCTTAAAACTTGAGGAGTGGGGAATCCATGTTCTCCTTGTCAGCCTTGGGGCTCAGCTGGATCAGAGGGGAGCTCAGGTCTATGAGCTGTCACACCACCGGTGAAGGTTTTGCCACATTTTTATTCATGTCTGGGGTGTTTATCATGAGGTCGATCAGAGGCCTGCTTTCAGATTTCATAGGCACATTTGCTTCTGGGGTATTGCAGAAGTCGATGAGAGACAGGTCAACACGGGGCTGGCCTGCAGCATCTGTGGTGACCATGAGTGGGTCCAGTTTGATATCTACAAGAAGAGCCTCAGTAGGGGCTGCGTCTCCACCGGGCCTGGCTTCCTCCTGAACCGCTTCTGTGCTGGTGCTTTTGGAAACAGTAGAATCGCTTTCTTCCGGAGAAAAGTGAAGTGCCTGAGGCACACGGGAAGGAGGAGAACCCCCATCAGGAGACATGCCCACCGGCCTGGAATCTGCCTTTCCGTTGCTCTCCCTTGTGGGTTCAGTTCTCATTGAAGAGTTCTTGCGGGGCTCAGAGTGAAGTCTCCGAGCTGGCACACACAGGGGCGAGGCCACAGCCCGGGGCATAGTTTTGGGGGTCATCGGTAGAAGACCAGAGAAGCGCCGGCTGGTGGCTGTGGGCAAGGCTGACGTACGCCGTGTGCTCAACAGGCTTTGTGGTGCTGGCGCACGTGAGCATCTAACGGGGGTGGTGTGGACAGTGACCCTGCCAGCTGACGAGCATGACTGTGGCCGCTGTGTCCGAGAGAGCTTTGGTGTGGCCCTGTCTGGGGAGTCACCTAGAGAAAACTTAGGAATTTTAAATTGATTTGCAGGAGTAGGCATAACCTTTGTCTTGGAATTTAGATAGGAATCTCGCCATCTTATACTTCTGGATCAAGTTGCTATTCACGAAGCTATGGAACAGCAGACCATATCCATCACTAAAGCAGGAGTGAAGGCTACTCTTAACGCCTGGACGTCCATTTTGGCAGCAGCAAACCCAATCAGTGGACACTATGACCGATCAAAATAATTGAAACAGAATATAAATTTGTCAGCTCCCATCATGTCCCGATTTGATCTCTTCTTTATCCTTGTGGATGAATGTAATGAAGTTACAGATTATGCCATTGCCAGGCGCATAGTAGATTTGCATTCAAGAACTGAGGAATCAATCGATCGTGTATATTCCCTTGATGGTATCAGAAGGTATCTTCTCTTTGCAAGACAGTTTAAACCCAAGATTTCCAAAGAGTCAGAGGACTTCATTGTGGAACAGTATAAACGTCTCCGCTAAAGGGATGGTTCTGGAGTGACCAAGTCTTCGTGGAGGATTACAGTGCGACAGCTTGAGAGCATGATTCGTCTCTCTGAAGCCATGGCTCGGATGCACTGCTGTGATGAGGTCCAACCTAAACATGTGAAGGAAGCTTTCCGGTTACTAAATAAATCAATCATCCGTGTTGAAACACCTGATGTCAATCTAGATCAAGAGGAAGAGGTCCAGATGGAGGTGGATGAGGGTGCTGGTGGCATTAATGGTCTTGCTGACAGCCCTGCCCCTGTCAGCGGAATCAACGGCTACAGCGAAGACATAAATCAAGAGTCTGCTCCCAAAGCCTCCTTAACGCTGGTCTTCTCTGAGTACTGCCGAATCTCTAACCTTATTGTGCTTCACCTCAGAAAGATGGAAGAAGAAGATGAGTCAGCATTAAAGAGGAGCGAGCTTGTTAACTGGTACTTGAAGGAAATCGAATCAGAAATAGACTCTGAAGAACTTATAAATAAGAAAAGAATCATAGAGAAAGTCATTCATCGACTCACACATTATGATCATGTTCTAATTGAGCTCACCCAGGCTGGATTGAAAGGCTCCACAGAGGGAAGTGAGAGCTATGAAGAAGATCCCTACTTGGTAGTTAACCCTAATTACTTGCTGGAAGATTGAGATAGTGAAAGTAACTGATCAGAGCTGAGGAACTGTCGCACACCACCTCCTGGCTGGAGCTCTGGTAGGGACAGAAACGCTTCTGGAAGTGATGCTTCAAGATTTGTTTTCAGAAACAAGAACTGACCTGATGGTCCTGTGTGCCACATTTGTCACAAGCTTTTATACCAACATAGGCTTCAGCACTTCCTTTGGTGTGTTTCCTGTCCCAGTGAAGTTGGAACCAAATAATGTGTGGTCTCTATAAACAATACCTTTGTTTTGTTTTCATAGAAAAAGGCCCATTACTCTTAGGGTATGTGCTGTCTTACCAAGCAAATAGTTTTTTTGATTGCCAGCTACTGCTTTTATTCATCAAAATACAATAATTTGTTCTAAAAAAAAAAAAAAAAAAAAAAAAAAGGCGTTGCCCTCGAAGAGGTGCGGGCGGCTGGCGTCGTGTCCTGCGTCCATGAGGCAAGCTCGGAGGATCCCTGTAGACCTGTGGCACGGGAGGAGCCGGTGGAAAACCCTGAGGAGCTTGTGGCAGCCGCGGTTAAGAGATGGGGTCTTACTATGTTGCCCAGGCTGGAGTGCAGTGGCTATTCACGGGCGCGATCCCACTACTGATCAGCACGGGAGTTTTGACCTGCTCCGTTTCTGACCTGGGCCGGTTCACCCCTCCTTAGTCAACTTGGTGGTCCCTCACTCCCGGGAGGTCACCATATTGATGCTGAACTTAGTGCGGACACCCGATCGCCATAGCGCTCTACAGCCCAGAACTCCTGGACTCCAGAGATCCTCCAGCCTCAGCCTGGGACTACAGGCACGCGCCATCATGCCCATGGAAGCCAACAGAAGAGGGGTCCATTTGTACAATTAGGGCTGGAGTGATCCATGTTCCCATAGCAGTCCCTTTAACCTCACTTAAATGTGGAGGCTGCATAGATCACGAGTCTGAATACTACAAGCTACCTTTGCTTAAAAGGAACCACACCAGCAGTGATAGCTAACTGCTAGATTGCTCTCCAGCATGTCAGAGTTAACTTGAATTGCTTGAGTTGTGCTTCAGTTAATGTAGAGAATGTCACTGAATAACACATAACCGTTGAAGTAAAAAAAAAAAAAAAAAAGGGTGGAGTGCAGTGGCATGATCATGGCTCATTACAACCTCCACCTCCTGGGTTCAGATGATTCTCCTGCCTCAGCCTCTTGAGTAGCTAGGATTATAGGTGCACGCCACCACACCTGGCTAATTTTTGCATTTTTAGTAGAAACGAGGTTTCATCATGTTGGCCAGGCTGGTCTCAAACTCCTGACCTCGTGATCCGCCCACCTCGGCCTCCAAAAGTGCTGGGATTATAGGCATGAGCCACCTGCACCCAGCCTATATTTTGGTTTGAAATAAAGATGTATTTCAACAGCCAGGCAAGGTGGCTCATACTTGTAATCCCACTGCTTTGGGCAGCTCAGGAGGGAGGATCACTTGAGCCCAGGAGTCTGAGGCCAGCCTGGGCAATGTAGCAAAACTCTCACACTACAAAAAAGTTTTAAAAATTAGTCATGCATGATTCCACACCTGCAGTCCCAGCTACTTGGGAGGCTGAGGCACGAAAATTGCTTGACCCAGAAGGCAGAGGTTGCAGTGAACCTGGGAGGTGGAAGTGGAGGTTGCCTCTGGAGTAGCTGGGACTACAGGCGCCCACCACCACCCCCAGCTAACTTTTGTATTTTTAGTAGAGATGGGGATTCACCCTGTTGGCCAGGATTGTCTCGATCTCTTGACCTCAGGTGCTCTGCCCGCCTCAGCCTCCCAAAGAGCTAGGATTACAGGAGTGAGCCACCACACCTGACCAGTAAGGTGTATTTCAAACAACCATAGGTCAAAGTCTTTAATGGAGAAAGGAGAATAATAATAATAATAACAATCTTCTAAAACAATACTGCAATGGGCTTTTTTTTCCACCTAGTTTTCTTCCCCTGACCACAGGTTTTATAAAGCATAGTCAAAATCATGTACGTGTGATTGAAGGGACATTGGGCTGCAGGGAGTTGCAGGCCTTCCCCGAGCCTCCTGGGGATGGCTTGCTCCCAGGCTGACTAAATGGGCACCCATCACGTGTATATACGGGTGTATGTGCGTATGTGTATAACATGTATCTTGCAGCCAGTCATGGTGGCTCACGCCTATAATCTCAGCTCTTTGGGAAGCCCAGTGGATCATTTGAGTTCAGGAGTTTTAGACCAGCCTGGCCAACGTGATGAAACCCCACCTCTACTAAAAATACAAAAATTAGCTGGGTGTGGTCGTGGGCACCTGTAGTCCCAGCTACTTGAGAGGCTGAGGCAGGAGAATGGCTTGAACCCGGGAGGTGGAGGTGGCAGTGAGCAGAGATTACATCACTGCGCTCCAGCCTGGGCAACAGAGCAAGACTCTGTCTCAAAAAGTAATAATAAAATAAAACAAAATGTATCTTGCTTTTTAAAAAATAACCCAGATGACAAGATATAATTTTTGAAAATTATTTTTATTATTATGGTACATCATAGTTGTACATATTTATGGAGTACATATTATGATTTTTATTTTAGAGCTGGGGTCTCACTATGTTGTCCAGGCTGGTTTCAAACTCCTGGACTCAATCGATTCTCTCCCCTCAGCCTCCCAAGTAGATGGGATGGCAAGTGAGAGGCACAGTGCCTGGCACCTTTTTTTTGGCTAAGCATTGTCTTGTAAGCAATATTTTCCATCCAGCCTCAGCATTTGGATGACTATACGATACTCTTTTCCCAATTGTTGAACATTTAGGCCATTTCTAATTGTTCTCTATGTTACATATATAAATTATTTTAAAAATAATTGTCTATTAGTTTGCTAAGGCCACTATAACAAAGTACAACAGACTTAGGTGGCTTAGGCAACAGAAAGTTTTTTTCTCACTGTCTGCAGGCTGGAAGTCCAAGATCAGGGTGTGAGCAGGGCTGGTTTCTGCCCAGGCCCCTCTTCTGGGCTTGCCATTAGCCACCTTCTCCCTGTGTCCGCACCGTCTCTCCTCTGTATTTGGGCATCCCTGGTGTTTCTTTGTGTGTTCAAACTTCCTCTTCTTCTTCTTTTTTTTTTTTTTAATAAAGACAGGGTTTTACCATGTTGGTCAGTCTGGTCTTGAACTCCCGACTCAGGTGATCCGCCCGCCTTGGCCTCCAAAGGACTTGGATTATAGGCGCGAACCACCGCGCCCGGCCTCCTCTTACTTAAACACTGCTCAGACTGATTTAGGGCCCATTTTAATAAATTATTTTTAACTTAATCACATCTAAAGGCCCTATTTCCAAATACAGTCACATTTTGAGGTACTGGGTTTAGGGTGTTAACAAGTGAATTTGGGGTTGGGGGAGGCATAATTCAGTCCCATAACACATTCTGTTTAAATTTTTCTCACTTGCATTTCAGATCATTTTCTTTGGATAGATTTCCAGAGTGGGAATCGTTCGGTCAAATGATAAAAGTATTTTAAGACTTGAAAACTGCTTTTCCAAGGAATATAACAATTGGTACCACAGCAGCCTGCTTAAATTAAAAATAATAATAATAAGTGAGTGGGCTGAGTGCAGTGGCTCACACCTGTAATCCCAGCACTTTGGGAGGCCCAGGTGGGTGGATTACTTGAGGTAAGGAGTTCAAGACCAGCCTGACCATCGTGATGAAACCCCCGTCTCTACTAAAAGTACAAAATTTAGCTGGGCGTGGTGGTGGCAGGCACCTGTAGTCCCAGCTACTCTAGAGGCTGAGGCAGGAGAATTGCTTGAACAGAGGAGGTGAAGGTTGCAGTAAGCTGAGATTGTGCCACAGCACTCCAGGCTGGTGACAGAGCGAGACTCTGTCTGAGAAAAGAAAAGAAATACACCTTACTGGCGGGGGTGGTGACTCATGCCTATAATTCCAGCACTCTGGGAGGTTCAGGTGGGCAGATCATGAGATCAGGAGATGGAGACCTCTTGGCTAACATGGTGAAACCCTGTCTCTACTAAAAATACAGAAAATTAGCCAGGCATGGTGGCACATACCTGCAGTCCCAGCTACTTGGGAGGCTGAGGCAGGAGAATCACTTGAACCCAGGAAGCGGAGGCTGCAGTGAGCTGAGATTGTGCCACTGCACTCCAGCCTGGGTAACAGAGTGAGACTCTATCTTAAAAAAAAAAAGAGAAAGAAAGAAATACACCTTATTTAAATAAGCAGGTAAAATAAAGAACTCTATTTTAGCGGAGCTGTATGAATATAAGAGAGTAGACTTCTGAAAGGAAACAGTATTGTTTGGACTGAGGAGGTGGTTCTTGGTCTCAAGTGCACCAACTATATTGATAAAATTCTTGTTACATATCCACATGTTCAGTGCACCAGGTTAAAAGCTGTTCTGCCTGTCATACCTTCTTTTTTTTTGAAAACAGGGTCTTACTCTGTTGTCCAGGCTGGAGTGCAGTGGTACAATCACAGCTCACTGCAGCCTCCACCTCCCAGGCTCATTCAATCCTCCCACTCAGTCTCTGGAGAAGCTTGGACCACATGTGTATACCATCATGCATGGCTAATTTAAAAAATATATATATTTGTAGAGATGAGGTCTCACTACATTGCCCAGGATGGTCTCAAACTTAGAGACTCAAGTAATTCTCCTGCCTTAGCCTCCCAAAGTGCTGGGATTACAGGTATGACTCACTGTGCCTGGCCTACACATCATTCTTTGATTGGCCCCAGGTTGACTGAAACCCTTTGTCCTTTTCTCAGAGAGGACAGGCAAGGGCAGGTGTCTCTTACCTGGCCTTCTACACGCTATTCTCTGAGCTCTGCCATGATGGGTACCCATCGAGTCAGCCTGGGAGCAAGCCATTCCCAGGAGGCCTGAGGAAGCCTGCACGTCCCTGCAGCCCAGTGTCCCTTGTATCCATAGGAGAGATGTGTTCTCAGAAAGAAACCACACTCATGTCTCCTCCCCTTTGCAGCCATACCCGCTTTGTTTTTTTTTTTTCGAGACAGAGTCTTGCTCTTGTCACCCAGGCTGGAGTGCAATGGCACGATCTCGGTTCCCTGTAACCTCTACTTCCCGAGTTCAAGCGATTCTCCTGCCTCAGCCTCCCAAGTAGCTGGGATTACAGGTGCCCGCCACCATGTCCAGCTATTTTTTGTATTTTCAGTAGAGACAGGGTTTCACCATGTTGGCCAGGCTGGTCTTGAACTCCTGACCTTGTGACTGTCCACCTCAGCCTCCCAAAGTGCTGGGATGACAAGCGTGAGCCACTGCGCCCAGCCCATGGCCCTATCTTTCTGTCCTCCTTTGATGGATGTCTTTCCTTTGACTTCAGTCATCGTGAGTGTGCACAGCTCCTGAGTATGTGTCTGCTGCTGGGGCCTGTCTACTTCTCTCTAGATTGGTCTTCTGACTCCAAATGCCCCACACCTAATACACCTAAAATTAATCTTGTTGACTTTGCCTCATAAACGTCTCTCTCTTGCATTCCCTGTCTCTATAATAAAGACATAACTTCCACCCCGTCACTCAAGCCAGGAACTGAAATGTCATTGTCACTCCTTCTCTCTCACCACCCACGGCCAATTAGTCATCGAGCCGTATCGATTCCCACTGCCTACACCCCTTCCATCTCCTCCTCCCTGCTCCCGGCTCCTCCTCGCCTTAGTTCAGGCTCATGTTAGTCCCTGTTTGGGTCATTCACTCATTCGGGCTCTGGAGGCATGTGGGCAAATAAGACGGCAATGAGTCCTTCCCTTATGAAGTTTGTTTGAAGGCATGAAAGACAATAATCAAATGAAAGAAGTCCATGTTTATGATCTGTTAGAGCAATATGAAGAATGTAACTGTCTGCTTGAAGATGGGGAAATTAAAACAGACTGAGGAAATCGTTGAGAAGGAAGAGTCGTGGAGAGAGCTCAAAGACAAACACTCCAAACAAGAGAAACGGCGAACAAATGCAAGGCTCTGGGGTGAAAAGAGCTGGCCATATTGGAGGGGCTGTGGCCGCCATATTGCTCTGAGAGGGAAAGCAGAAGCACGTGGCGTGGAGAACTGGGCAGGGTCCCTCTGGGCACCAATGAGAAGTCTGAATCTTTTTTATTTTTATTTATTTTTTATTTTTTTGAGTTGGAGTTTCACTCTGTCACCCAGGCTGGAGTGAAGTGGTGTGATCTCGGCTCACTGCAACCTCCGCCTCCTGGGTTCAAGGGATTCTTTTGCTTTGGCCTCCTGAGTAGTTAGGATTACAGGCCCCCGACACCATGCTCAGCTAATTTTTTTTTCGTATTTTTTGTAGAGAAAGGGGTCAAGCTGGTCTTGAACTCCTGACCTCAGATGATCTGCCCTCCTCTGCCTCCCAAAATGCCAGGATTACAGGTGTGAGCCACTGCGCCTGGCCTCTTTTTCATTATTTTGTGTTTTTCTTTCTTTCTTTCTTTTCTTTTCTTTCTTTCTTTCTTTCTTTCTTTCTTTCTTTCTTTCTTTCTCTCTCGCTCTCTCTCTTTCTTTCTTTCTTTTTGAGACAGAGTATCACTTCATCGTCCAGGTTCAAGATTCTCATGCCTCAGCCTCCGAAATAGCTGGGATTGCAGGCAGGCAGCATCACATCCAGCTGATTTTTGTTTTTTGTTTTTTGGTTTTTTTCAAGTAGAGATAGGAGTTCACCACATTGCCCAGTCTGGTCTTGAACTCTTGGCCTTAAGCGATCACCCACCTCAGCCTCCCAAAGGGCTAGGATTCCAGGTGTGAGCCACCGTGCCCAGCCAGAAGTGTGGATTTCATCTTAAACTGTTGGAAAGTGTTCAGCAGAAGGGTGACCTGTCTCCCTGGGCCTTCCTTAGCTCTTCAATCCTTCTTCAACATGGATTCAAGGCTGATCTTTCCAGGACAAGTTTCTGATCGTGTCTCTCTGGCTTTTAAACATTTCCAGTGGCTCCTGTTGGTCTGCTGATAATACCCAAACTGCTTAGTTTGGCCTAGAAGGCCTGGAATGCTCTGGCCCCATGTTTCGCTCCGTTCTTCTTTTTCCCTGTGTCTCCTTATCCCCTTTGCCTGGCCATGCCAAGTGACACCCAGGTTGCCTTGCGGGTTCTGCCGAGACTTTTCTCAGGATGCATCTCTCTGGGCACAGCATCCCCTACAACATCATCATCAAACAGAAATCTACACATCCTGCCAGACAAAGGTCGAATGTCATCTCATCTCTCCTAGTCACTGCCCCCCAGACAGAATGGAGTGTTCCTGCTGGGCATGGTGGCTCATGTCTGTATTCCCAGTTACTTGGCAACTGAGGGAGGAGGATCACTTGAGCCCAGGTGTTGGAGGCCAGCCTGGGCAACATAACAAGACCCCATCACTAAGAAAAAAAAAAATGTTTTTTCTAATGGACGATTCCCTCTCCGCCTCCTCAATGTTTGACAGCACGTCTGTTCACATGCATCTGTCCCTGTTCACACATGACCCTCTGTTACTCATAGTTATTCCCTACCAATGAGCACAGAGCTTGGAGTACTTTATTGTGTAAAAAGAACGGATTTCCCCCGTTTTGCAAATTTAGATTAGACATGATAGTTCTGCCAAAGGAGCAGGAAACCAGATGCTTAAAACTCACTGAGAATTTCTTTTTTTGTTTTCTTTCAGACAGAGTCTCACTCTGTCACCCAGGCTGTGGTGTGCCCACCACTATGCCCATCTAATTTTTTGTTGTTGTTGTATTTTTAGTAGAGACAGAGTTTTACCATGTTGGCCAGGCTGGTCTTGAACTCCTGACCTAGTGATTTCCCCCACCTCGTCCTCTCAAAGTGCTGGGATTACAGGCCTGAGAATTTTAATGAAAATGTCAGTTGAGACATAGCAGATCTGTCTTCGAGCTGCCAGTATGTTCAACATAAGCTACAACGGCATGTTGAGCCCCGTTGGTAAGGAGGGAACTTGGAAGGAGTTTGAGCCAGGAAAAAAATACCTATAGGGCACAGTATTTTGAAGCCTATTTACTTGTTAGCCACGTCTCCTCATCCTACAGTGTCCAAACTATTTCCACAGTCCTCATCCAATCACAGACGGTACAAGAGGATGCATTAGCTGCTTGAGGCAGGACTGTCAGAGACAGAATTTGTCACTTCATAATTCCTGCTAAAGTTGGACATGGTGGCTCACACCTGTAATCCCAGCAATTTGGGAGGCCGAAGTAGGAGCAACTTTTGAGGCCAGGAGTTCAAGATGAGCCTGGGCAACTTAGCAAGACCACATCTCTACAAAAAAATTCAAAAATTAACTGGCTGTGGTAGCGTGCCTATAGTCCCAGCTACTCAGGGAGCTGAGGTGGGAAGATTGCTTGAGCCCAGGAGGTTGAGGCTGCAGCGAGCCATGATTGTGTCACTGCATTCCAGCCTGAGCAACAGAGTGAGACCCTATTTGAAACCTTTAAATAATTTCCTGGTAAGTGCTCTGCACTGTGGAGTGTAGGTGAAGGAAAATGAAAAAGTAAATAACTTGCTGGGCGACGTGGCTCACGCTTGTAATCCCAGCACTTTGGGAGGCCAAGGTAGGTGGATCACCTGAGGTCAGGAGTTCGAGACCAGCCTGACCAACACGGTGAAATCCCATCTCTACTAAAAGTACAAAACTAGCCACACATGGTGGTGCATTCCCGTAATCCCAGCTACTAGGGAGGCTAACGCAGGAGCATCGCTTGAACCCAGGAGGCAGAGGTTGCAGTGAGCCGAGATGGTACCATTGCACTCCAGCCTGGTCAACAAGAGGGAAACTCCACCTCAAAAAGAAAAAAAAAAAAAAAAAACCAAGGAAATAACTTGTTTCTTCTATCTGGGAAGGGGAGATATGGACCATGTCCACAGACAGCACCAATCGATATTTGTCAGTTGACAACGCTGACAGGCAAGACATAATCAGGAGATCAACTAGGGCTCTATAATCAAGCACTGGTCGGTCTGTTACAGGCAGCAAAACAGATGTTTTTAAAAGTCTCTTAACCTTGATGTTGAAGGTCAATACATGGCTCCTACCAGTTGTGTCTACTTATCGTGGGCCAGGCCACAAAGGAGTATGAAGCAAAGAGAATCCAAAAATTACCAGATATTGATTTTACCAGATATAATTACCAGAGTGGTTTCTCTGCTGCCTATCAAAGTGCTTGCCGTGTGCCGAGAAATGCCTTCAGAACAGGGGCCCACTCTGCCTTTCCAGCAGCTGCTGCTGGGAAGAAGGTGAGGCAGAAGTGGCCCGGAGGAGCGCAGAGGTGGCCAGGGAAATACGTCTAGGAGCCGTCTGTGCACTTCTGCTCTCCAGGTGTGAGAACTGCTGTCACTGATGACTGCTGCATGAGTCCATACTGAAAAAAGTCATGGCGGGGACGCCGAAGGCAGATGTGTTCCCCGTGCTGAAGACCTGTGGCGCTAAATTCTCTTGCTCCCCAGCACGGCTGATTCAGAAGCTTTGCCAAGTGGACATCATTGCCTGTACCTGTGTCACAAGCAGCACAGCTTAGAAGAGGGCAGCTGATTACAGCTCTGATGAGATGTAACCATGACCGATTTCTGAAGAAAGATGTGAAGACTTTGAATCAAGCTATAAACGGTGATGGCCCTTCCTTCCATAAATTCTAACTATGGTGATTTCATTTGGTGTTAAGCATCAAGCAAATGGCAACTTTTTCTTTCTTTTTTTTTTTTTTTTTAAATCATCTTACTTCTTGCAGAGATAGGGTCTCACTACATTGCCCAGGCTGGTCTCGAACTCCTGGCCTCAAATGATCCTCCCTCCTCAACTTCTTTTTTTTTTTTTTTTTTTTGAGATGAATCTTACTCTGTCGCCCAAGCTGAAATGCAGTGTTGAGATCTCAGCTCACTGCAACTTCCAACTCTTGTGTTCAAGAGATTCTTGTGCCTCTGCCTCTTGAGTAGCTGCGATTGTAGGGGCCCACCACTTTGCCCAGTGAATTCTTGTAATTTTAGTAGAAATGGGGTTTCACCATGTTGGCCAGGGTGGTCTTGAACTCCTGACCTCAAGTAATCCGGCCCGCCTCAGCCTCCCAAAGTGCTGGGATTACAGGCGTGAGGCACCAAGCCCAGCCCCTCCTCCGCCTCTTAAAGTCGGGGGATTACAGGTATGAGCCATGGTGCCCAGCCCAAAATGAAAGTTTAAGTCAGTGTGTCACCTTACTTAATGGTCAAAATTTCAGCTATTTGTTTTGTTATTTTTTTTTTTTAGCTTTCCATATATTTATGTCTTGGCTCACTAATCTAATACAAAGGACATGGTGTTTCCAGAGCAGGGGCCCCTGTAGTTCATTGTACACAACAAACTTGTGCAAAACATCTGTGACTGGACTGACTTGGCAAGTTTTAGCCTTTTAGCTCACAGCAAGGCATTAATATTGATTCACTATCATCTCCTATAGAGCCCATCTTCACATTGCTCCAATTGCACACACGAGAAGGTCCTTTACAGCTATGTTTAGTTAGCTTTCGACCTCTGAATCTCTTAAAAGCTTCTTACATTCTCGTTTGTTTGGTCAGAATCTTCTTCTATCTCTTCTGCAGAAGTAGAACCTGTGTCTCCAAAGACAATTAAGGAATTTAATTCAGTGGCATTTTGTTTCTGGAATAAGAAATGGCAGCATTTGTCAGATCTATCGTCCACCTAAGACCATGACCTTTCTCCAACACGAGGACCCAGGGAGGGTGAATCTTTGCTCTGAATACCAACTGTAAACGCAAATTCACCCTGCAACTCAGAACCTAAACTTCAGTTTTATTTTTATTTTTCAGACAAGGTCTTGCTCTGTTGCCTAGGCTGGAATGCAGTGGGTGCAATCATAGTTCACTGTAATCTTGAACTCCTGGACCCCGGTGATCCTCTGGCCTCAGCCTCCTGGGTAGCTGGAACTACAGGTGTAAGCCACCAGGCCCAGCTGATATTTTACTTTCCTGTAGAGGTTTCTCAGGTTGTCCAGGTTGGTCTCAAACTCCTGGTCTTACGTGATACTCCCGCTTTAGCCTCCCAAAGCACTGGGATTACAAGTGTAAGCCACCATGTCTCATCGTAAATTTTGGTTTTAAAAAATAAAAGAAGGCTGGACGTGATGGCTCATGCCTGTAGTCCCAACACTTTGGGAGGCCTGAGGTCAGGAGTTCCAGATCAGCCTGACCAACATGGAGAAACCCAGTCTCTACTAAAAATACAAAATTAGCCAGGCGTGGTGGCACATGCCTATAATCCCAGCTACTCAGGAGGCTGAGGCAGGATAACTGCTTGAGGGAGGTAGAGGTGGCAGTGAGCGGAGATCGCGCCATTGCACTCCAGCCTGGGCAACAACAGTGAAACTCTGTCTCAAAAATAATAATAATAATAAATAATAAATAAAATAAAATAAAACAGCCAGACACAGCGGCTCATGCCTGTAATCTCAGCTACTTGGAAGGCCAAGGTGGGAGGATCTCTTGAGGCCAGGAGTTCAAGATCAGCCTGGGCAGCATAGTGAAACTCCAACTCTTAAAAGATTTTTAAAAAGAAAAAAAGGTAAAACAAAGATGTCAGAAGCAGCTGATGTTAATAACATTGTGACCACACCCAGTTAGCTAATTTGTTTTCTGATTGGCTGCTTACAGTAGCCACATCATCTTAAATAACTTAGGTTTTTACCTCCTTCTACTATAAGCTTAGCACTAGCCTATCTTTAGATAGGTCACTTAAAGTTTCACTTAAAAGAGATCAAACGAATCAATAATTGAAGATGGAATTAGACACACTGGGTCCAAAACATTACATAGCTAACAGTTAGCTTTTGTGAGTTGGCGCCTCCCCAGCCCCATCATCCATATTTTAAAATGTTGAGTGTGCGTGTGCACCAGATGATTCATCCAAGCTGCTCTGGGAAGTTGTCTCTGCTGGTGACAGTAAAGCCGACCCGCCCTCTGTCCTCCCCTCTGCCTGGTGAAAATGCAGACTATCAGTTCTGTGGCACCGGCACAGCACATCGTGGCCTTCTTTATTTAGGTGCAATGCTGGTGGGCAGTGTGCTCCTACACACAGCTTTCCATCTCTTGATCACATTTCCCCACCACTTTATCTGCCTGCAGCACCCAAATGTTCATGCCCAAAAAGAGAGCGAGGACTGGAAAATCCCCGGGGTCCTCAGAACCCGCAGAACAGGCCTCCTTGGCTTCACTGGTCCTCATATCCAAAAAGGTTACATATCAAACTGTTTCCCAGCTTTGTCAATGCAGGAGCCTTGCTCTCTCTTCCTGTTTACCAGAGATATAACAACAGAGATTCTGAAACTGCCGATGGTACCAGCTCTTGGGTTTCTTATTTTCTTTCTTTCTTTCTTTCTTCCTTTCTTTCTTTCTTTCTTTGAGACAAAGTCTTGCTCTGTCACCAGGCTGGAGTGTAGGGGCACAATCTTGGCTCACCACAACCTCTGCCTCCTGGGTTCAAGCCATTCTTCTGCCTCAGCCTCCTGAGTAGCTGGGATTACAGGTGCCCACCACCGCGCCCAACTAATTTTTGTATTTTAGCAGAGATGAGATTTCACCATGTTGGCCAGGTTGGTCTTGAACTCCTGACCTCAGGTGATCTGCCCGCCTCAGCCTTCCAAAGTGCTGGGATTACAGGTGTGAGCCACCATGCCCAGCTCTTGGGTTTCTTTTAACAAAGATTTTGGGGGCAGATCTGTGCTCTGAAGATGAAGCTAACCACCCTAAAATCAAGAGTCCTTCTCTGGGGATTGTCCATCTCTCCGTGTCCCCCCCTTGAAGGCCGTGTCCCATCCCTTCTCCAGGCCCTCCAGAGACTTTCACATTCAGAAGGAAAATCGGGCTTTTTTAAACAAACAAACGAACAAACAACTATAGATGTTTCAAGCTAGCCCTACAGGCTTCCAGCTCTCTCCCTACCCCTTTTTTAATTCCCCTACTCCTGGCTCCTAGTCAATGACTAAAGCTCTCCAGGAGTATTTATGGCCGGGGTATCTATTGTTGACCTTGTGATTGCACTAATCCTTTGGCTCAGGGCTGCTCTGCTCTGACGAGTCACAAGGGTGACTGGGTGGGAGTAGGGAGGAGGACAGTGCCTCATCCAGGAACAGTACATTTATTTATAGAACAGGCCTTTTCCTCTCCTTCCTAGAATCATCTGTTAATGCCGCAATTGCCATATCCTCAAACACTCCCTTTGGGAGATATACGATGGTTGCCCAGGCCTTCAGAATTAAAGTCAAGGTTCTCGAAGTCAGGGCACCAAAAGACTCCTCTCCCCATGTCCATGGGACAAACCCGAGGAGGCTCAGATTCATGAGAACCGTGGACCACGGGGCTTCATGATTTCCCCAGTAGCCCCAAAGGTGCAGCCAAATGCTCTCTTCTGGAGACCATGCCTGCCAGGTCAGGAGTGGGAGTTCAATTCCTGGGAAGTTCTGCCCTCCTTCTGGCAGTATTTGGGGTCTGATAGGCCTAATAATCCCCTCCCACCTTTTTTTTTTTTTTTTTTTTGAGACACATTCTAGCTCTCTCACCAAGGTTGGAGGGCAATGGTACAATCTTGGCTCACTGCAACCTCTGCCTCCCAGATTCAAGCGATTCTCCTGCCTCGGCCTCCCAAGTAGCTGGGATTGAAGGCATGTGCCACCACACCCGGCTAATTTTTGTCGTTTTAGTAGAGACGGGGTTTCACCATGTTGCCCAGGCTGGTCTTGAAGTCCTGACCTTCGTGATCTAAGGCCTTGACCTCCCAAAGTGCTGGGATTACAGGTGTGAGCCACCACGCGCAGCTAGTCTGATAATCCCTTTGGGGATTTCTGAAAAACAGGCTGGGAAGTTTCTGTGGATAAGAGAGTAGGGAGATGCGAAGGGCATCACCTTGTTGATCTGGTAGCACATGATTGCCACTGTCTGAATTTAAAAAAAACAAAAACAGCCGGGCACGGTGGCTCACGCCTATAATCCCAGCACTTTGGGAGGCCGAGGCGGGTGGATCACGAGGTCAAGAGATCGAGACCATCCTGGTCAACATGGTGAAACCCCGTCTGTACTAAAAATACAAAAATTAGCTGGGCATGGTGGCGCGTGCCTGTAATCCCAGCTACTCAGGAGGCTGAGGCAGGAGAATTGCCTGAATCCAGGAGGCGGAGGTTGCGGTGAGCCGAGATGGCGCCATTGCACTCCAGCCTGGGTAACAAGAGCGAAACTCCGTCTCAAAAAAAAAAGAAAAAAGAAAGAAAAAGAAAAATCCAGGGCTTCAGGCAAGGAGTGAAAACGAAGGCCATCTGCGTAACGCTGGAAGAGGACTCTTGAATCCACAAGGCCTGCTTGAGCTTGGAGTTATTCCGCCCACAATTATCCGCTGCCCTGTGTGACTGATTGCTTCTTGGGTTCAAGTTCTGACTCAACGAGACAGCAAATCAGTTGTGGGCAGAAGCCTTAGGGCACAGAGCTGGGTACAAAATTAGCTCTCAGAAATCCCTTGTGGATTCTCAGATGTGGATTCTTGTAAGTGACTCTCATTAGCATAAAAAGATGTTTTTTTGAACATGATGATGTTGATGATGATGATGATGATGACTGATGATGTGATGATGGCAGAATCCTACTGGAGGAAGGAACTTCGTGTGTGTGTTTTTAATTTCTTTCCTCCCTCTGCCCAGAAATTACAGTTCAAATAGTAGGTTTTTAAAAATTATTTGCTAGATTATCAAATAAATCGTAATTCTAATCATTCCATGTCTGTCACATGAAACTTTTTTTTTTTTTTTTTTTTTTGAGACAGGGTCTCACTCTGTTGCCCAGGTTGGGGTGCAGTGGCACGATCTCAGCTCACTGCAACCTCCGCCTCCTGGATTCAAGCGATCCTCCCATGTCAGCCTCCCAAGTAGCTGAGACTACAGGCCTGCACCACCACTGGGCCTAGCTAATTTTTGTAGAGAGGTGATTTCACCATGTTGCCCAGGCTGGTCTTGAACTCCTGGGCCCAAGCAATCTGCCTGCCTCAGCCTCTCAAAGTGCTAGGATTATAGGCGTGAGCCACCACGCCCGGCCACACATGGAACATCTAAGTTGCTTGGTGCCGATTTTGATTAGGCTTGAAGCTTTGCTTTCTCTTAAAGAAACAAAACAGGCTGGGCACAGTGGCTTACACCTGTAATCCCTGCACTTTGAGAGGCTGAGACTTGTGGATCACAAGGTCAGGAGTTCAAGACCAGCTTGACCAACATGGTGAAATCCCATCTAAAAAAAAAAAAATAGCTGAGCATAGTGGTGCGTGCCTGTCGTCCCAGCTACTCTGGAGGCTGAGGCAGGAGAATTGCTTGAACCCAGGAGGCAGAGGTTGCAGTGAGCCAAGATCATGCCACTGTACTCCAGCTTGGGCGACAGAGCGAGACTCCATCTTAAAAAAAAAAAGAAAAGAAAAG
Source organism: Saimiri boliviensis (assembly GCF_048565385.1). Lineage (NCBI taxonomy): Eukaryota > Metazoa > Chordata > Mammalia > Primates > Cebidae > Saimiri > Saimiri boliviensis. The sequence goes on from NC_133461.1 coordinate 77,439,544, forward strand.
TAGAATCTTGGGAACCTGGTGGTTAGTTCTCCATACAGCTCATCTGAGTTTGTGCTATCACAAGGTAGTGGTTCTTAAACTTGAACCTTGCATCAGAATCACCTGGAGTTTGTTAAAACACTAGCTGGGGCTGGGCTTAGTGGCTCACACCTGTAATCTCAGCACTTCGGGTGGCTGAGGTGGAAGAATCACTCAAGGCTAGGAATTTGAGATCAGCCTGGGCAGCACAGTGAGGTCCTATCTCTGCAAAGTGAGAGCCTGTCACTATTCTGGGTGTGGTGGCTCCTGTGGTCCCAGCTGCTTGGGAGGCTGAGATAGGAGGATCATCTGAGTTAGAGGCTGCAGTGAGCCATGGTCATACTACTGCACTCCAGCCTGGGCAACAGAGCGAGACCCTGTCTCTAAAACACACACACACACACACACACACACACATACACACACACACACACACACACACACAAACAAAACTCACCGTAGCTGGGCCGCGGAGTTTCTGGCTCAATAGCTATAAAGTAGGTCTCAAGAAGATGAGACCTTAAAGTTCTCACGCAATGCTACCACTCCTAGTGATCTGGGCCCCACTCTGAAAACCGCTGCCCCAGGGTGGGTTAGCCATATCTCAGAATCTCCTACCTGGAACTTTATTTGGAGGTTTAAGAAAAGTCCAAGAAATGGACTCACAACTTTGTGTAAAGTGACCTATGGAGAGGTCCCTCTGAGAATTACTTCTCAGAGGATTGCTGTCCCCATCAGCAAGGGCTCACTTCCTCTAGAATTTAGAGATTGTGGAAGTGGGACAAAGGTTCCCAAGAGAACATGTGGGGATCCCACTCTGTCTAATAGGCTCACCTCTCCACCCATCTCTTCTCCCCACTCCAGCCCCAGTTGTTTTGTTGTTGTTGTTGTTGTTGTTGTTGTTGTTTTACACAGTGGAGTTTCGCCCTTGTTGCCCAGGCTGAAGTGCAATGGTGCAAACTCAGCTCACCGAAACCTCCACCTCCTGGGTTCAAGCAGTTCTCCTGCCTCAGCCTCCCTAGTGGCTGGGAGTACAGCCTGTGCCACCATGCCCAGCTAATTTTGTATTTTTAGTAGAGACATGGTGTCTCCATGTTGGTCAGGCTGGTCTCAAACTCCCTACCTCAGATGATCTGCCCATCTCGGCCCCCTAGAGTGCTGGTACTACAGGCATGAGCCACCGCACCGACTCAGGTGATTTTTCTAAATCAGAAACCGAATCATCCCAGTCTTCTGCTCAGATACCTGTGATGGCTCATGGTTCCTCTGCAGCTTGACCCCTGCCTGGCTCTTCAACTTTGCCTCCTGTTGCTCCCGACCTTCCAGCATGCGGTCTCTTGCCTCGTTCCTCTGCACGTGGTTTTTCTGGATGTAGAGTGTCTTTCCTGTTCCCTCTCACCTGCATCCTACCCGTAGGATTGTCCACCCCCATATTGCCAAGTTGTCCACCCCCGTATCCACTCCCTCATCTCCCCTCTGCTGGCTGTCATGGCCACAGTTTAAACCCCCAACAAACCCTCATGACCAGAGTTGTTGCATTGGTGGTATTGGTGGTTTACTCTCAGACTCCCCTGCTGGACTATGGAGAGACTGGGACTGGGTCTCCTGCATCTCTAATATTCAGCATGCTGCTGGGATTGTAGAAGGAGCTTGGTAAAGGTTTGCTGAATAGGGAACGGGCACCGTGGCTCCTGTGGTCCCAGCTACAATCCCAACACCTTGGCTGAGGCGGGTGGATCATGAGGTCAAGAGATCAAGACCATCCTGGCCAACATAGTGAAACTCTGCCTCTACTAAAAATACAAAAATTAGCTGGACGTGGTGGCAGGTGCCTATAGTCCGAGCTACTCTGGAGGCTGAGGCAGGAGAATCGCTTTAACCTAGGAGGCGGAGGTTGCAGTGAGCTGAGATCATGCCACTGCCCACCAGCCTGGGTGACAGAGTGAGACTCTGTCTCAAAAAAAAAAAAAAAAAAAAAAAAAGAGTTTGCCAAATAAATGGAAACTGCTGAAGACTCAATACTAACTGACCACACACTTCATCAGTCATTACTCGTGTTACTGGAAAGGGGTCCTGATCCAGACCCCAAGAGAGGGTTCTTGGATCTCTCATAAGAAAGAATTCAAGGCAAGTCCGCAGAGCAAAGTGAAAGCAAGTTTATTAAGAATGTAGAGGAGGCCGGGCGCGGTGGCTCAAGCCTGTAATCCCAGCACTTTGGGAGGCCGAGGCGAGTGGATCACGAGATCAAGAGATCGAGACCATCCCGGTCAACATGGTGAAACCCCGTCTCTACTAAAAATGCAAAAAATTAGGGGGGCATGGTGGCGCGTGCCTGTAATCCCAGCTACTCGGGAGGCTGAGGCAGGAGAATTGCCTGAACCCAGGAGGCAGAGGTTGCAGTGAGCCGAGATCGCGCCATTGCACTCCAGCCTGGGTAACAAGAGTGAAACTCCGTCTTAAAAAAAAATAAAATAAAATAAAAAATAAAAAAAAAAAGAATTGTAGAGGAGGCCAGGCGCTGTGGTTCACGCCTGTAATCCTAGCACTTTGGGAGGCCAAGGTGAGTGGATCACCTGAGGTCAGGAGTTCAAGACCAGCCTGGCCATCATGGTGAAAACCCATCTTTAATAAAAAAAGAAAGAAAGAAAGTAGAGGAATAGGCCGGGCATGGCGGCTCATGCCTGTAATCCCAGCACTTTGGGAGGCCAAGGCAGGTGGATCATCTGAGGTCAGGAGTTCGAGACCACCCTGGCCAATATGGTGAAACCCCATCTTTATTTAAAAAAAAAAAAATTAAAAAAAAAAAAGAAAGAAAGAAACTAGAGGAATAAAAGAATGGCCCCAAGGACTGCCGGTTGCCTGTTTTTATAGTTATTTCTTGATGATATGCTGAACAAGGGGTGGATTATTCATGCCTCCCCTTTTTAGACCATATAGGGTAACTTCCTGACATTGCCATGGTATCTGTAAACTGTCATGGCGCTGGTGGGAGTGTAGCAGCAAGGATGACCAGAGGTCACACCCGTCACCATCTTGGTTTTGGTGGGTAGAACCAGCTTCTTTACTGCAACCTGTGTTATCAGCAAGGTCTTTACAACCTGTATTTTGTGCTGACCTCCTATCTTTTCCTGTGACTAAGAATGCCTTAACCTCCTGGAAATGTAGCCTAGCAGGTCTCAGCTTCTTTTTACCCAGCCCCTATTCAAGACAAAGTTACTCTGATTCGAATGCCTCGAACACTCGGGAAACTTCCGGATGTAAAGCACCAGGGAAAAAGTTGCATAGGAGTGGGTTGCAGGTAAAGATGAGAGGCAGGGACGGACAGCGGGTAGGTGGGATGACCAGTGGTCCCTTTAAATCACCTCCAGTAAAATGAACTCCCTGGCTTTTGCTGTCCTAAAGCAGAGGTCCCCAACCCTTGAGCCAGGGACTGGTCTATTAGGAACAGGGTCACACTGCAGGAGGTGAGCAAGACCGCCAGAGCGCCACCTCCTGTCAGATCAGCATCAGCATCAGATTCTCATAGAAGCACAAACCTTCCTGTGAACTGCATGTGTGAGGGATCTAGGCTGCATACTGCTTATGAGAATCTAACCAGGGCCTGACGATCTGAGGTGGAGCAATTGCATCCTGAAACCTTCCCCACTCTGCCTCCCCTGGTGCGTGGAAAAATTGCCTTCCACGAAACTAATTGCTGGTGCCAGAAAGGATGAGGACCGCTAAAGATCTGTCCTGAAGCAGAGTGACAAAGGTGTGTCCAGGACCAAACAAAGGAACCTTTAACGGGCTTTGGGGGAGGGGGAGGAAGTTAGAGGTTTTGCAGAAAGGGAAGTAAGAATTTCCCAAAATGACAGTACCTTTAAGAGTTGCCTGCCTGCCAGCTCCTTAGGCCCCAGGCCCCCAAATCCCTTCATCCCCCTCAACTAGGTAGCCACATCTTTCTTGTTTCCTTTTGATTTGATGGCCTTAGATGCTGACAAGTTACTCAGTGGTCCAGATTTTGTGTGGTGCCTGGAAAGATGAGGCATCCTTTTTTTTTTTTTTTTTTTTTTTTTTTTTTTTTTTTTTTTTTTTGAGATGGAGCTCGCTCTTGTGGAGTGAAGTGGTGCATCTCGGCTCACTGCACCCTCCGCCTCCTGGGTTCAGGCAATTCTCCTGCCTCAGCCTCCTGAGTAGCTGGGATTACAGGCACGCACCACCACACCCAGCTAATTTTTGTATTTTTACTAGAGATGGGGTTTCACTGTGTTGGTCAGGCTGGTATTGAACTCCTGACCTTGTGATCCGCCTGCCTCTGCCTCCCAAAGTGCTGGGATTACAGGTATGAGTCACTGCGCCCAGCCGAGACACCTTATTCTGCATTTCATATATAAGTCAGCATCACTTCTGAGGCTATTTTTATACTTGCAAGGTTGACTTCCAGACCATAGGATCGAATTTGCTATAGAAGCACTGGCCTGGGCATAGGGAGCCCTGGCTCCTCTTTCTGGCAGGGACCAACTAGCTGCTTGCAATTGGGCAGTTGCGTTTTCAACTTCCTTCACTGCTCAGGCAGCACACTTATTAAAACTGCCCACTCAAAGTTTATTTATGACTCTTGCAAACCAATTTGCAGAACTGTTTTCCATTCCGAAGATTGTGCCTTAAAAAATCTGGACCTGCTTTGAAAGTTCTTCCAGTGATATCACTGCCTGCAAACTCCAACAGCCAGGGAAATAGGATAAACAAAAGCAGCCCTAGTGGGGAGTTCTCAACTTCCAAATGGTTGATCTTAAAATCCGGCTGAATTTATCAGCTGAAGTCACCATTGACAGAGTATTTCTGGTTGACCTCTCTGCCCTCTGCCCTCTGCCCCCCCTTCCCCTCGCCACCCCCACTCTGAATGGGAAGCTTCTGGGCCCTTCTATTTGCATCTGCAAAGATACCTCCCCTGGGATAAGGGCCAGTGTTCTTCCAGGAACCAATTTAAACCCAAAAGAGCCTTTAAAAATACATTTAATAGTTGGAAAGGATCCCTCTCTTTTTAACTTCTGAGCTCATTCCCCCTGGGAATCAAGTGACATTTCTATTCCGGTGTGTAAGCTGTTTTTTCTTTAGATCGGTTTTTGTGTAAACATTCCTCTGTAGAATTATTTTCATTTTTAAGGAAACTTCTCTCAAGTGTCCAGTCAGACTGAATTCTATTCTGTTCCCTTCACAAACCCCCAACTCAATGCTCTCTCACCCACCAACTTCCCCATTTCTCAACAACTCATATTCAAACTGATTCTACTGTCTGTTAAAAGATTTCCCCGAGCAGGCATGATTGTTCATGCCAGTAATTCCAGCACTTTGGGAGGCCAAGGTGGGCAGACTGCTTGAGCCCAAGGGTTTGAGACCAGCCTGGGCAACATAGCAAGACCCTGTCTCTACAAAAAGTGTAACATTAGCTACAGGTGGTGGCATGTCCCTGTGGCCCCAGCTACTCAGGTGGCTGAGGCAGGAGGATGGCTTAAGCCTGGGTGCTGGAGGCTGTAGTGAGCTTTGATTGTTCCACTGTACTCCAGCCTGGGCAACAGAGCGCCCTGTCCCCCCACCAAAAAAGACTTCCCCAACTTCCTTAAATTCCCACTTCTCAAATCTTCTCTGGGCTACAGACAAGGCAAGGCTGAGTAGGCTGGACAAGGGCTGCAGAAGTCAGGGAAGGGAAGCCCAGCCAGAGGCATCATTGTCTTGCTCCAGTGCTGTCCGCAGGGAAGCCAGACAGCCCTGACAAGGCAGACTCGGGATCAGCAAGACAGGTGCAGAGTTGGGTAGAGGACCAGCATTATAAGTAAAATTTTCATGCTGCAAAAGAAATAGCACTCGAAGATAAATCCTCCTGGCAAGGCAGTTTGCTTCTATAGAAGGATGTGACACACGGATGGAGCAATGATGGCTGCCGCACACTTGGACTAGCAGGGAAGGGGTACTTATGCCTGATGGGAGTCATCCCTACTGCTGCGTTGTGCCCCTATTGGCTAGGATTAGACCGCACAAGCTACACTAATCCTGATTGGCTGTTTTAAAAAGAGCAGGGGTCTGAGCTGGAGTGGCAGGGTGGGTGTTTTGGTGAGAAGGACGGTTACTGGCAGGTCAGAGCAGGTAGCCAGGGGAGACCTAGGTGACCAGGATGAGTCAGGATGGAGCGGGGAGAGGGGGGGAGCAGGAAGAACAGATGTGAACTACTGATTAGAACCGATGGAGAAGGTTGTTTACTGGAATGACAAGGAAGTTAAACTTCAAAATAGACAATTCAAGAAGAAACTTTAAAATAGAAAATTAAAGAATAAGAGAGCTGAACATACTGACATACTGATTCTTTGAAGAGAAATTTAGAAGTCATACTGATTCTTTGAAGAGAAATTTAGAAGTCATTGTTTCCAACACCAGCCCCAAGCCTGAGCAAAGGTGAGAGAACAGCTTTCCCACTGACCGACGGGAGCCTGGCAGCTGCAGTCAGAAAAGCAGCCAATCAAGTTCTCTTCTGCCACCGAGAGCTCAGGTGCTCTTTTGGTATTTTGTGTAGAGAAGGGGCCTCCCTGTGTTCCCCAGACAGGCCTCGGACTCCTTGACTCAAGTGATCCTCCCACCTCAACCTCCTTTATTTTTCTTATATGCATCAAGAAAGCTAAAGTGGCTGCGTGGAAAGAATACCTAAGTAATAATCCTACCACTGCCACCAAGTTACCATGTAGCCTTGGATGTTCACTTTGCTCTTCATGTCTTTCATCCATAAAATCACAGAGCAGAGCTAGATCCTCTCTAAGGGAATTGCCCTTTGGCAATAGTATCTTCTGGCCAGCAGAAAGTGGCATTGCTTTGACTCATCAGTATCATGATGGGAGCTTCAGGTAGTCATTTTCTTCCATCCATCCTGGAGGGTAGGTCAGATTTTCCTCCCTGCTCCTGGAGTTTCTTGCTGGGAATGACATCATGCAGAGTGACAAGAGAAAAGCATGCAGATCTGATTAATGTGATTGATTGACATGTGCCTGGGAGCCCTTACAAGAAAAATAAAGGCACAGAGAAGCAGCTTATACAGAGAGCTGAAGGTTTCTCTACTAAGTTGAACGAAGCGTAGTAAATTGTGGAAAAGTAAACAGAAAGATAAGGGTTAGCGTCACAAAGTTTGTTTGTAGTTTTCTCTCGGTCTTGACTCCTCAGCTTTAGTAGTAAGAATGCTGGCTTCCTCCTAGTTTATGAGGGCATCTCTCATGGGGGAGTTTCATTTGCTTTTAGGAGGAGAAGGGGAGATCAGAGTCCTTCTTGCACCTGCTGGGTTTTTGTTGTTGTTGTTTGTTTTGTTTTGTTTTGAGATGGAGTCTTCCTCTGTCACCCAGGCTGGAATGCAGTGGTGTGCTCTTGGCTCACTGCAATCTCCGCCTCCTGGGTTCAAGTGATTCTCTTGCCTCAGCCTTCTGAGTAGCTGGGATTACAGGCGCCCACCACCATGCCTGGCTAATTTTTGTGTTTTTAGTAGAGATGGGGTTTCACCACGTTGGGCAAACTGGTCTCGAACTCCAAACCTTAGATGATCTGCCTGCCTTGGCTTCCCAAAATGTTGGGATTACAGGCGTGGGCCACTGCGCCTGGACGCACCTGCTGTTTTTGAAGTGCATTTAGCCCCAGATAATTAATATGCCAAGGCAGCATATTTTGGGGTGGCAGGTCCTGAACTTCTTCACTACTTGGGCATGTCAAGTTGCTCAGTCCAGTTCTGACTTCAGCTCTCTTCTTGCAACACTATGGACACAAGCTCTCCATGCCAGTTCTCTTCCTTGATTTTCTGAGCTTGGATCTTTCTGCACTATTAAAAACAGAGACACTGATTGGAGGAATTAGCTGACATGGTCACTTGAGGTCATATAGCAGCTGTGGCCCTTCAGGATCACACTTTTGGAAAGAAAACAAAAGAAGAGGCAAGAAGGTTGATTTGATAACTTCAGATGTTTAGGAAACAAAACATTCCATTCCAGGCACTGAGCTGTGGGGTGGAATCATGGTTCCTCCTGGGTTTTGTTCCCTATCAAATCATAATTTGGCCAACGTTATCTGGCAAACGTAAACCAGTAAACCAGTGCTGTGGAGGACAGTGAAGAAACACTTGACCAATTTCAGAGCACTTCTACAATACCAAGTCCTAGGAAACACAGTTTCTTTTTAGTCTATTACATGCAACAAACCCTTTGTCAGATGCTCTGGTGTAAGGAGACAAGTATAGAAACAGTACTCCGGAAGCTTGAAATCAAATCTGTAATCTACCACATGTGCTAAACCGTACAATTAGAGGAATGTCTCTCAATGACTGAGGGGTATATTGCAAGTAATTTATTATTAATTGACCCTCAGGACACCAGAGTTTGAAAATGGTTTGGAAAATATAAATTAGAGTGAATTCAAGGTCATCTTTCAGTATTAAAAATGTGTTTATCGGGCCGGGCGCAGTGGCTCATACCTGTAATCCCAGCACTTTGGGAGGCCAAGGCGGGTGGATCACGAGGTCAAGAGATCGAGACGATCCTGGTCAACATGGTGAAACCCCGTCTCTACTAAAAATACAAACATTAGCTGGGCATGGTGGTGCGTGCCTGTAGTCCCAGCTACTCGGGAGGCTGAGGCAGGAGAATTGCTTGAATCCAGGAGGCGGAGGTCGCGGCGAGCCAAGATTGCGCCATTGCACTCCAGCCTGGGTAAGAAGAGCGAAACTCTTGTCTAAAAAAAAAAAAAAAAAAAAAAAAATGTGTTTAGGCCAGGCATGGTGGCTTATGCCTATAATCCAAGCGCTTTGGAGGCCAAGGCGGGTGGATCACCTGAGGTCGGGAGTTGAAGGCCAGCCTGGCCAACATGGTGAAACCCCGTCTTTATTTAAAAAGAAAAAAAAATGTGTTTAAAGAATCCTCTTCAGGAATTTCTCTGAAGGGAATTGTTTTTGTCTAGGAAATTATCTTGAAGGAGCGTTTAGGTATTAAAAGATGGGAGTGAAAACAAAGCCTGAAAAGATCATATAGAAGAATCATTGATTTGCTCTGCGTAAGAGGAAGAAATGCATTTTTTTGTTTGTTTGTTTGTTTGTTGTTGTTGTTAGAAATAGGTAAAGCTCCCAGCTACTCAGGAGGCTGAGGCAGGAGAATTGCCTGACCCCAGGAGGCGGAGGTTGCGGTGAGCTGAGATCGCGCCATTACACTCCAGCCTGGGTAACAAGAACGAAACTCCGTCTCAAAAAAAAAAAAAAAAAAAAAAAAAAAATTCCAAAAAAAAAAAAAAAGAAAGAAATAGGTAAAGCTAGAGGTGGAATAGCTTATTTTCATTTTTAAATTAATTATTATTTTATTATTATGATTTTTAGAGATGGGATTTCCCTATGTTGTCCAGGCTGATCTCAAACTCCTGGCCTCAAGGAATCCTCCCATTTCAGCTGGATTTATAGGTGTGAGCCATCATGTCTGGCCTTGGAGTAGCACTTTTAATTTCCTTCAAAAACTTCTTTGCATTCACTTGTGGCTGTTTGGCCCAGAAAACCCTGGTTTCATCCTGTCTTGGCTTTCAACAAGTCTTCCTAAGTTCAGTCATTTCTCGCTTTTGATCTAAAGTAAGAGACAGACATGTGTTACACTTCCTTTCACTTGAACACTTAGAGGACATGGTAGGGTTATTTATTTCCATTTTGTTGTGTCTCAATGAATAGGGAAGCCCAAGGAGAGGGAGAGAGTTGGGAAAATGGCTGGTCAGTGGAGTGGTCTGACAACACACAACCTTTATTGATTAAGTTCACCATCTTATGTGGATGTGGGCTGTGGCACCCCAAAACAAAGACAATAATAGTATCATCAAAGAGCACTGATCACAGATCACCATAACAGATATTATGACGATGAAAACGTGTGAAATATTGTAAGAATTCCCAAAATGTAACAGAGGGAGGCAAAGTGAGCACAAACTCTTGGAAAAATGGCACCAGTGGACTCACTTGATGCAGGGTTGCCACAATTTGTAAAAAACACAGTCTCTGCAAAGCACAATAAAGTGGAGTGCAGTCAAGTGAGGTATGCCTGTAATGTTATCAAGGACATCTTCAATGTATAAAAATATATATTCTATAGTACTGATTTCTGTCAAAAGAAACCTGTGAAAGACTGAAATAGGCAAGAAAAGCTTGGTGGGTGCTCAGATTTGCTCACCTATCTGTGTTATCTCCATCTATCTATCTTTTTCTTTCTCTCTCTCTCCCTCCTTCCCTCCCTCCCTCCCTCCTTCCTTTCTTCCTTCTTTGCTTCCTTCCTTCCTTTCTTTCTTTTTCTTTCTTTCTCTCTCTCTTTTCCTTCTTCCTTTCTCTCTCTCTCTCTCTCTCTCTCTCTCTCTTTCTTTCTTTTGACATGGGGTTTCATTATGTTACCCAGGCTGGTCTCAAACTCCTGACCTCAAACAATCTTCCTGCTTCAGCCTCCCAGAGTTCAGGGATTACAGGCATGAGCCACTGCACCCAGAATCTCCATCTTTTATTGTCCTTGAGCTCTTGCCCAACTCTGGAAATGACAGTAAACCGACTTTTGTCCATAGAACACAAATGGACTGTCTGATAGAATAATGGCCTTGAGAATAGGCCCACTTTTCATCTATTTATATATTTATTTTGGAATTCCTTATTTTCTTTCTCTCTATATATTTTATTACTATTATTATTCTGAGATGGAGTTTTGCTCTTGTTGCCCAGGCTGGAGTGCAGTGGTGCAATCTCGGCTCACTGCGACCTCTACCTCCCAGGTTCAAGCGAGTCTCCTCCCTCAGCCTCCCAAGTAGCTGGAATTACCGGCATGTACCACCACGTCTGACTAATTTTGTATTTTTAGTAGAGACGGGGTTTCTCCATGTTGGTCAGACTGTTCTCAAACTCTCAACCTAAGGTGTTCCTCCCGCCTTGGCCTCCCAAAATGCTGGGATTACAGGTATGAGCCACTGAACCTGGCCTATTTCTTTTTTTGAGTTCTTCTTTGAAGCAGTTATAACATTTCCTGGGTTCTTAATTTAATGAGCTTAATCAAATCTTTGACATGAGTTGATTTTGTGTATCTGTATGAAAGTCATGGCTGTATCCTCTTCTAAAGATTCCTTGAAGACTGCATAGTTGTTGTGAGGATTAAGTAAATTTATGCATATACAATCCTTACAGTAGTGCTTGTCACCTAGAAAGCACATATATGTTAATGATTCTTGTTAATAACTACATGGTAGCACTCAATTCACTATGATATCATTTTTGATGTCACCTACAATGTAAGGTCCATTAAGGTTAGGAACTTTGTAACTCCAGCGCTGAGAACAGTAATCAAACACCAAAAACTCAAGCACAACAAACAAAGAACACTGCCAGTAAATCAGTTGAATACTGAATAATAAATTAGAACAAGGGGCTGGGCTGTGACAGGGGAGGCTCATGCCTGTAATCCCAGCACTTTGGGAGGCCAAGATGGGTGAATCACTTGCAGTCAGCAGTTCGAGACCAGCCTGGCCAAGATGGTGAAACCTTGTCTCTACTAAAATACAAAAATTAGCTGAGTGTGGTGGTGGGCTCCTATAATCCCAGCTACTCAGGAGGCTAAGGCAGGAGAATTGCTTGACCCTGGGAGGTGGAGGTTACAGTGAGTCGAGATAACGCCTCTGCAAATTCCGGCCTGTGCAGCAGAGCAACATTCCCTCTTAGGAAAAAAAAAAAAAAAAAAAAAAAAAAAAAAAGGACGGGGAGGGCTGGCAAATCCATTTTTTAAATTTTTATTTATTTATTTATTTAGATACGAAATTCTGTTCTTGTTGCCCAGGTTGGAGTGCAATGGCGTGATCTCGGCTCACCGCAACCTCCGCCTCCCAGGTTCAAGCGACAGTCCTGCTTCAGCCACCGGAATAGCTGGGATTACAGGCATGTGCCACCACGCCTGGCTAATTTTTTGCATGTGCCACCACGCCTGGCTAATTTTTTGTATATTTAGTAGAGACAGGGTTTCTCCATGTTGGCCAGACTGGTCTCGAACTCCCAACCTCAGGTGATCCGCCCACCTCAGCCTCTCAAAGTGCTGGGATTACAGGTGGGAGCCACTGCCCCCGACCTTTTTTTTTTTTTTTTTTTTTTTTTTTTTTTTTTTTTTGTGAGACAGTCTTGTTCTGTTGCCCAGGCTGAGTGCAGTGGTGCAATTTTGGCTCACTGCAACCTCTGCCTCTTGGGTTCAAGCAATTCTCCTCCTCAGCCTCCTGAATAGCTGAGACTACAGGCACCTGCCACCACACCTGGCTAATTTTTTGTATTTTTAGTAGAGATGGGGTTTCACCATGTTAGCCAGGACGGTCTCGATCTTCTGACCTCATGATCTGCCCGCCTCAGCCTCTCACAGTGCTGGGATTACAGGTGTGAGCCACTGTACCCGACCAGCAAATCCATTTTTTAAAGGACCACATGGTAAATACTATAGACCTGGTGGGCCATATGGCTTCTGTTACAACTGCTTGATTCTGTTGTACAAAAGCAGCCATAGGCAGTATGTAAACAAATGTGTGTAGCTGTGTTATAAAAAGATCTTATGCATGGACGCTAAAATTTAAATTCAATGTAATTTTCACATGACATCAAATATTATTTTTTTTTTTATTGTTTTTTTCCTCGACCAGCCAGCTGGGTACAGTGGCTCATGCCTGTAATACCAGCACTTTGGAGAGGCCAGGGTGAGAGGATTCCTTGGGCCCAGGAGTTTGAGACCAGTCTGGGCAACATAGTGAGATGCTATCTCTCTTTGTTTTTTTTTTTCAGGTGCTTGGCCACCATGTAGAAGTGGGCATGAGCAAAGTTGCCCTCAAGATCCCTGTCTCTAGAAAAAATTTAAAAATGGGCCAGATACGGTGGCTCACACCTGTAACCCCAGCACTATGGGAGGCTGAGGCAGGTGGATCACCTGAGGTCGGGAGTTCGAGACTAGCCTCCAACATGGAGAAACCCTGTCTCTACCAAAAATACAAAATCAGCCAGGCATGGTGGTGCATGCCTGTAATCCCAGCTACTCAGGAGGCTGAGGTGGGAGAAGCTCTTGAACCCGGGAGGCGGAGGTTGCCGTGAGCCAAGATCGCACCATTGCACTCCAGCCTGGGGAACAAGAGCAAAATGCCATCTAAAAAAAAATTTTTTTAAATGAGATAGGCCGGGTGCAGTGGCTCATGCCTGTAATCTCAGCACTTTGGGAGGCCGAGGTGGGTGTATCACCTGAGGTTAGGAGTTCAAGACCAGCCTGGCCAACATGGTGAAACCCTGTCTTAAAAAAAAAAAAATGAGATAAGTTGTGTGAGCCTGTAGTCCCAGCTACTTGGGAGGCTGAAGTAGGAGAACCACCTGAGCCCAGGAGTTCAAGATTATAGTAAGCTATGATGGTGCCACTGCACTCCAGCCTGGGGTACAGAGCGAGAACCCTGTCTCTAAAAAAATAAACAAAATAAATAAAAATGTAAAATTAATTCTCAGCATGAGGGCCATGTGAAAACCAGCAGTGGGCCAAATCTGGGGCTAGTTTGCCAATCCCTGAATTAGACAATGGACAGATACATCAAGGGCAAGAATTACGCCTCTTCCTACAACCTTAAACTAGCCCTTCTTACCATAACAGGGTTCAAATAATTTTTGTTGAATTAAGTAACAAGTGGATAAAGGCAAAAGGGAGACATTTTATGAGAGTAACTTGCTAATCATTAGAAAGATTCCATTTGCAGTGATGACACAATGATGGCTGTCTTGGCCACGCCCATCATGTGAGCAGGGTGGCAGTGACTGGGCCCACCTGCATTAGCCAAGTCCTTTGTCACTATCACTCCTAACTGGACAATCTTAAGTGCCATCGATGGTTCTATACCCTGTCCACAAACTGCCTGAAATCCTTTCTAGAACAAAACAGAATTATAAATAAATCTAGATTTATCTGCTGATCAAAACCAATGTGATGAAAGTCACAATGCAACATGCCCCGTCTAAACAAGCTAGGGAAATGTTGAATTATATACTGGCATTGGTCAATTTTATAGACCAGAATTAGGAATTTTCCAGCATTAGGAAACTGGCAGATCCCTTGTCCAAAAGCACAAATAGGCCCAGCATTTGATCCACCTACACAATTGAAATGGACCCAACTGGAATCTACAAATGCTGCCTACTTTGCCTCCTGGTACTCACGCCTCCCTCCCTTTCCCTCATATTGTCTCCCAAACAGAACAAAAGCACTTGCCTCCAGCCAAGTGAACCCTCTTCTCCCTGACGATCATGTGTGCATGAACACCGAGTTACTAAAGTTACACTCACAAAGGTACGGCTATATTTTCGCTTAGGAGTTCATAATTCCATTTCTTTTTTTGTGTGCCTATGATCTGATTTCATTTAGGGCTCAGGCAAATTTAGATAGTGGACTTTCAAACAGGAATTCCATAAAAAGTAGCATTTCTCAATGCAGGACTATAACCAAATAAATTAGGAGAACAGCTGTGTCAGGAGAGTATCTCTGGAATAAGAAAGAAAACTGAAAAGAGGCTGGAAAACAGCTCTGAGGTTTAAAGACAAATTTAAAACGTTTGAACACCTAAACACAGATGCAGTTTAAGAACAGAGTTGGGCGTGGTGGCTTACGCCTGTAATCCTAGCACTTTGGGAGGCTGAGGCGGGTGGATCACCTGAGGTCAGGAGTTGGAGACCAGCCTGACCGACATGGAGAAACCCCGTCTCTACTAAAAATACAAAAAGTAGCTGGGCATGGTGGTGCATGCCTGTAATCCCAGCCACTCTGGAGGCTGAGGCAGGAGAATCTCTTGAATCTGGGAGGCAGAGGTTACGGTGAGACGAGATCACACCATTGCACTCCAGTCTGGGCAACAAGAGCAAAACTCTATCTCAGAAAAAAAAAAAAAAGAAAGAAAGAAAGAAAAAAGAAATAGAGTTAGTTTAAAGTTCTGGTATTTTATAGGTGTATCAGTGAGGAAAGAGGTCCACAGCATTAGCGTGACTGTCCCAGGGCCCCAGGTCATAGGCCAAGGTTTTGAACCCAGCTCTCTTCTCAACTTGACCCAAGCTCATTTTACAGAAGATACAGGAAGGAAAAGGAAATGCTCTTGTTTTCTTCTATGGCAAATTATCACACGTTGATTTGACCTTTTATAGCTTTAAAAATATATTAAGTACATCTTACTGGAAAAGAGATGGCCCTAGGCCAGGTGCAGTGGCTCATGCCTGCAATCCCAGCACTTTGAGAAGCTGAGGCAAGCAGATCACTTGAGGTCAGGAGTTCGAAACCAGCCTGATCAACATAGTGAAACCCTGTCTCTACTAACCACAACAAATTAGCTGGGTGTGGTGGCACAAGCCTGTAACCCCACCTGCTCTGGAGACTGAGGCAGGAGAATTGCTTGAACCCGGGAGGTGAAGGTTGCAGTGAGCCGAGATCGTGCCATTGCACTCCAGTCTGGGCAACAGAGCAAAACTCCATCTCAAAAAAAAAAAAAAAAAAAAAAAAAAAATTGCCCATGATACCACCACTTTGCCGCTTTACTATAACCACAGTAATGCTTGTTTCTAAAATAGGGCTGAGGACTTCATAGCCTTTCCTCATAATAATGCTTGTATAAGGAAGGGTGTGCAGGGGGAAAGATAGCTTTCTCCCATCAGCACCTACCCAGGACTCGGCACACAGCAAATGCCCAATTAATAGCTACACACCAGCAAGATACCAAATAAGAAAGGGGCTGGGTGTGGTGGCTCATGCCTGTAATCCCAGCACTTTGGGAGGCTGAGGTGAGTGGATCACTTGAGCCCAGGCTGGGCTGCAGAGTTCAAGACCAGCCTGGGCAATATAGCAAGACTCCATCTCTACAATTTAAAAAAACTAGGCAGGTGCAGTGCAGTGCACCTGTAGCCCCAGGTACTCAGGAGGCTGAGGGGGAAGGCTCACTTGAGCCCAGGAAGTCAAGGCTGCAGTGAGCTATGATTGCACCACTGCATTCTAGTTTCCGTGACAGAGAGAGAACTCTGCCTCAAAAAAAAAAAAAAAAAAAAAAGGGAAGAACCAGGAAAGGGTGGAAGCAGAGAGCCACGAAAGGAAGAAAAGTGTAGAGAATCTTTGCAACTTTTCTGTAAATCTGATTCCAAAATAATTTTTAACTGTTTAGAGAAATTATTTCCACAAATATCCCAATTGGCCAACTATTTTATCACACCTCTGGCATTCTCTGATTTGTATTTTATTTCTGCCTGTGTGACATTGTGGTGAATGATCTTGTCTCCTTAAGCTTATTTCCTGAACTCAGACCCTCATTCAACTTCAAATCTGTTCACATTTCTGAAAATATGTGGCACCTCATGACTTGGTCACTTACTCCACACACATATTCATTGCCTTGGGGTTACTCAATTGAAGCATGGCATCGGTGAAGAACAGACATCCACATCTAGTTAAGATTGAAAAGAAAGATCTTATTTACAGCTGATACGAACAACTGTAATTTAGAATTGAACTGTGCAAAGAGAGTTAAGTCTAAGAAGCTGTAATCAAGGAGAATTCTGGCTTCTAACGGAGTAGGTTTCATTTTTTCAGCTGTGAGCTGGGTTCGTTTTTGGCGTCGCTGAACCTGAGTAGCCTGCCCTCTGCTGCCTCTCGGAGGAGGAGGAGTTTATGTTGGGGATGGCAGAGTGAAGGAAGAATTAGTTTATTTTTCTCATTTTTCAGTAGACTTCATTTTCTAGAGGGCTTGTTGGGTCCACAGGCTTTTGTTCTTTACGTACTGCCGTTCGAATGTTCTCTTTTCTTCTTTCCATCTCAACTGAGATTAGAAAGGAATATTTAGTTTGTGTTTTCTGAGTGCAACTTCAGGTTCCCGTTCTGAAGTTTTGGTTTCTTCTTCGAGTTGCCATAAACTGTGGTTGTGGGTTACTAAGTGTTCTAAATCTGTAGCTCACTTTCAACAAATGGATATTGCAGTCATTGTTTTTACTCCCATAAAATCTTTGATCCAACAACTCTCTCTCCCCATGATCTAAAGTTAGTGGCTTTTAAGATTTTTTAAACTTTTTTTTAAGCTTTGGGCCCTCAAACCAAGATGTTTAAAATTACAACTCATTACACACATATGATATCACCTAAGTGTAAAACTATTTGCTTTTACAATAAGCGTTCACTCTTCTATTCTAATTCATAGCCTCTAAAATGGGTTTTGACCTGCAGTTTGAAAGACAAGGCCCTAGAAAGAACAAGCTTTTGGGAATGGAGCCCCCCAGTGACCACTCATACACAATTGCACTGGAAGCTGATGTAGGAAGTAAAATAATATTTGACTTATTTTAAAAATGTTTCCTTTGGGAGGCCGAGGCGGGTGGATCATGAGGTCAAGAGATCGAGACCATCCTGGTCAACATGGTGAAACCCCGTCTCCACTAAAAATACAAAAAATTAGCTGGGCATGGTGGCGTGTGCCTGTAATCCCAGCTACTCAGGAGGCTGAAGCAGGAGAATTGCCTGAACCCAAGAGGCAGAGGTTGCGGTGAGCCGAGATTGTGCCATTGCACTCCAGCCTGGGTAACAAGAGCGAAACTACTCCTCCTCCTCAAAAAAAAAAAAAAAAAAAAAAAAAAAAATTCATGTAAAAAAAATTATTGAGACAAAGTCTTGCTCTGGCACCCAGGCTGAAGTACAGATGTGCAATCACAATTGACTGGAGCCTTGACCTCTGGCTCAAGCAATCCTCCCTCCTCAGCCTCCTGAGTAGCTGGGACTACACGTGTACACCACCATGCCCGGATAATTTTGGCATTTTTTTGTAGAGGCAGGTTTTCACCATCTTAGAGACTGGTCTTGAAATCCTAAGCTCAAGAAATCCGCCTCTACCCTCGGCCTCCCAAAGTGCTGAGATTACAGGCGTGAGTCACCATGCCTGATTGAATCATATTTTACACATGGCATTTTTGCTGAAAATTCATGATGTTATACAAATCAACTGAAAGGGAGAAAGAAAAAATATGTATCTGGAAAAATATGGACTATATAAAAGACAAATTAGAGTGAGTGTCATTCTTACAGTGAAATAGAAGGCATATTCATCATTGCACATCCAAGAGATGCCGTCTGGACTCCTTAATGTTCATAAAATATTGTGATTATGCCTGAATGCACCATTTAGCTAATTGTGCTGTCATTTTTGATGTCTAAAACAAAAATGTCTTCTTGGTCTATATAATGTCTCACAGTTGAATGTTTGTGATTATGAGTTTGCACATGTTAACTTTGCACATTTTGTTAATTTGAAATGCAGAAAATAGAGCCGGGTGTGGTGGCTCACACCTGTAATCTCAGCAGTTTGGGAGTTCGAGACCAGACTAGCCAACATGGTGAAACCCTGTCTCTACTAAAATATAAAAATTAGCAGAACGTGGTGGCATGTGTCTGTAATCCTAGCTACTCGGGAGGCTGAGGCAGGAGAATCGCTTGAACCCAGGAGGTGAAGGTTGTAGTGAGCTGAAATAGTGCCACTGCACTCCAACCTGGGCAGCAGAGAGAGACCTGTCTCAAAAAAAAAATGCAGAAAATACAGTCCTGTCTTTGGGTTAATCTCAAAAATCATAAGCACCACTCTCTCTCCACCCTCAGGCATTAACTCACTTAGATAACAACCTCACACCTACATTTTTTCTGTCAAGAAATGTAGACAATAGCTGGGCACGGTGGCTCACGCCTATAATCCCAGCACTTTGGAAGGCCAAGGCAGGTGGATCGAAAGGTAAGAGATCGAGACCATCCTGGCCAACATGGTGAAACACCATCTCAACTAAAAATACAAAACTTAGCCAGGTGTGGTGGTGCGTACCTATAGTCACAGCTACTCGGGAGGCTGAGCCTGGAGACAGAGCAAGACTCTGTCTCAAAAAAAAAAAAAAAAAAAAAAGAGAAATGTAGACTAGGGATGGCATTATTCTCAGGAAGAATCATTTTCATTACCCTATTATTTATATTTAAATACTGTTTTAATAAAACGTAAAAACAATTTCTCTTTGGCTAACTATCCCTCCAACTTTTTGTGTTTCACTTTAAGCTCTGCAAATAAATTTGTGAGTGAATGAATGAATACATGTTGAGAAAAAGTATTTGATTTTCATTGGTCCTTAAGTGCCTACCAACTTAAAAAGTGATATAAACACTACCCAAACCTGGTATTTTTTGGATTTCAAGAGCTTGAAAAGAACTAAGTGTCAATTAAGTCTTTTTTCCTCATTTTGAGTGAGGGCAACAATGTTCACTGACATACACGCCATGTGATCTGGGCTTCACTGCTTCTCCCATGAGGCCTGTTTCCACTGTAAAAGGACTTCAGTTGGCTAGATTGGGGTTTTTTGTCATGCTTTGACCACTAGCCACAGCAAGAAAGTCCCAGAAAAGTGATAGTGCTCTGATTTTCCTAAGTGGATCTCCTGCTAGCTGTAAAATGAAGCCTTAACCGTCCTCTTAATTTATCTTTTCCTGTAATACAACCCACATTTCCTGCCCCATCTCCTATGCCTTTAAAGCGGAGATTTGGCTTGGCCAGTATTTAAAAAGTTATTCCTGGTACTACGTTAAACCTAGAAGAAACAAAACACAGCAGCTCTTTGCTCTGCACTATTTACACAGTTCTGCCTTACCCCATGTCCTTCAAGGAGTCAGAAAGCTTGGGTAACTTAGACACTTAACTGGAAAATGCTAGGGCAGACAACCAGTCTCTAAGCAAAACCAAGAAGCACCCAGCTAAAAACTTTGCACAGATGCAAAGGCACGACATCTACATGGGAATCAATATCTGAATTCCAACGTTTTGTTTTTAGTTACACACCCAACCACATGCACAAAATGAGTGTAGAGAAAATGTCATGTTTTCTATTTTTAGGTTGAAATACGGGGCTCATAAAAGCAGGGCTGCCATAAATTTTCACATTCAGGGATACAACTTATAACCAGGAAAAGAATCACACCACACCACACACACACACACACAAATAACAGTGGTAAACAGTTTTTATTCAGGCAATGAAACATGGAAAAAATATATTAGTAATCATTATAATAATTTGTGAGTATAACTTTTACAAATAGTTACTTGACATATAAAAAGGGAAATTACTGTGCATATAAAATTTATGTAGATGAATATTCCACACAACACAATCCTGATAGCAGTAGTCAATACAGCGCTCATCCCTCCAGATGAGGGGCTCCTCACACACTTCATGGCACCCGTGGGGACACAGTGAAAGCAGATGTGCAATGAACATTTACTTGGCACATTAGTATAATGGGTATCTATTGGCAAACACACACTTGCTAACAGCAATACTGAAAAGTTTACTGCTACCTCAGATTTAAAAGAAATGCCTGGATCTTATCCTGACGGCTGAGAAAGACCGAGAGCGAGGCTGTGGTGTGGTCACCTACATGCTGCCCTGTATCTGGACTGAGGATGCTTTCAGAGTTCAAATTTGTATATGTCCATTTCAAAATTCTTCATAAACATAGAATTAGCAGTTAATGATGTGACCAAGAAATTACTGTTTTGAGTATATTTCAGATACCACTAAGAGACAGAGGGGGAGGAAGTAGCATCCTGACAGTTCTAAAATAAAGGATCGATACAGGGAAGGTTTAGACCACATCTCAGCTCTGAGCCTGGCCTCCTCCATACAAGTTAAAGCATTACACAGACTGCCACAGGCCAGCATTGCACGCAACATCTCCATATTAGAACTATAACCAGAATATATATTTATATAATAGCTGTAACCATATTATAGTTAATAAAGTCATTCCTTAGGAATCTTGTTTGTCCAAATCTAACTGCATGCTAAGAGGCACAGAAATGGGATTGCATTTGGACAAAAAACGACGGCAAGTGCAATCTTTAGTCTCCAGGATACGAGCTCTGGCACTAGGGGTGGGTCTTCCCTGGAGAGTGCTGCTGCTGCTATTCAGAGGAGATCCTTCGAGAGGAGAGTCTGTTATATCGGTCTCTTTACCTTTACTCTATGAAGACTCAGGATTTAGTGGCAAATTGCTTTTTAAAAATAACTGGAATCTGGAGGCTAGTCAAACCTTTTTGGACAGATATCTCCTCGAAATACTTCTTTATTAAAGTATTTGAATAAGATGATTTTTTAGACCTTTGGCTTGACATTCTGGGATTCCCAGACTATATACTGTTCTTTCATAAGCAAATAATAATCTGTTTTCATTTAGATTCTTCAGAATATATACATCTTTACTCTAAAATCCCTTGCTTGAATCATGTAATCTTTCAACACTGAGTTTCTATCTTCCCAACAACAGGATTAAGTCAGAAATGCAAGTCAGAGAGCAAGCTCATAGTCACATGACTTCAAAGGGACAACAGTCAGAGACAGTTCATGAGGTGGCTACCAATTGTAATGAAAAACCAAAAGGAAGTTAAAAGGGGCTTTAGGACTTTTACTCCACTAAAAAAGAATGTGCTGAATCACTTCCAACTCAGTGTACACAGACCTACTACCAAAGCTTGCTCTTAAAAACCACTTTTGAGCTTAGAGTGACCATTGAGCCCTTTGTCACCTTTATGGAAAATGAGGGCTTTGCTCCGGCTGCTTTTAGCCAGCCCAGGAACATTTGGGGAGGGGGGGGCAGTTTACTCTCCCTGTTTATAATTAGAACAAACTCAGGGCTGTCTAGTAAATATCTAAGTATTTGTGTGAGAGTTGTACAAAGTATGGGTAGGTTGAAAAGGGTAATTGTCTGGAAAGCAAATTCAACTTGAGCTATCCTCCAAAACGAAACATAAATCTTCCCTTAGATCCCATACCATTCGGGAAGGCTGCCAAATCTTTGGTTTTTCACCATCATGTGCTTCTGCACTTCCTAATTTGGGTTAAGTCTGAAGAAGCTAGAAACTGCATGATAAAACTGGGCTTCCCAGTATTTCCAGAGCAGTTTTACAGAACAAAAGGTTTGGGAGGTGGCTGAAAAGAGATTCTCCAACCTCGAGAGCTCTGACTGTGACTGCCTTGGCAGCCGCTGGGGAAACTGTTCAGTCGGCCTCCTCAAGTTGCATTCCCCAATTAAAACACTGCTGGATAAAAACTACCTACACTTTGGCAAAGTCAAAAGCTAAAGAAATGGCTTTGGATCCAGAAGCTCAACAGGATCACCTAATATTCCCCAATCGCCATCTAAGCTGCAGCTGCCTTCTACTTTTTTTCTTTTTTGAGACAGGATCTTGCTATCTCTCAGGATGGAGTACAGTGACATCATCATGCCTCACTGCAGCCTTGACCTGCCAGGCTCAAGCGATCCTCCCACCTCAGCCTCCCAATTAGTTGGGACCACAGGCATGTGCCACCACGCCCAGCTAATTTTTATATTTTTGGTAGAGACATGGGTTCCCCATGTTGCCCAGGCAGGTCTCAAACTCCTGGACTTAAGCAATGCTCCTGCCTCAGCCTTCCACAGTGCTGGGATTACGGGAGTGAGCCACTGTGCCCGGCCCTTTTTCTCTTCTGTAACAGGATTTATTATTGCCTATATAGTACGTTATTTGGCTCTCATATGTGTTGAGGCAAACTCTATACTATATTCTTACTCTCCAGAGTTTTAAAACTTTTTTTTTATTTTTAAAGAAAAATAAACATACTTCATTCTGCCCAATATATTCTCTTGATCTGTACAAGCTACATTTTAGTTTTCTTTGAAGAGGAGGCATCTGTTAAGTTAGAATGGGGGATATTTCCTCGTAACAGTCACGGCTGAGAGGCCCGGGCAAGGAGCACTTAGCGAGGGTCCTTTGGTGCTCCCTGTCTCCCTGCGCATCAGCCTCATTCACTGGGGTCAGGTTCTTACGGGGCCCCTCCCACCAGTGTGCTAGGGAAGGGCTGCCGTCATCTTTGTTTAACACATAGCTACTTTCTTAAACCAATAAGCTTAAAAAGATGACTATGAAATTTATAGTGGAGGCCACTATAAGGCTTTCATACTTTAAACAGATCAATATAAAACAAGTAAACATGAAAACACCAAAACACAGCAGCAAAAAGATTTAGCAATCAATGTTTCTTTCTGCAAAATGCAAAATTAACTTCTTTAGCTGTAGAGGACTAAAGAGGAAAGCAGTTATACCAAGGCAACACGTGCTCTTGGTACTACGGCCACTAGGACAGCATTCATATTACACCACAGTGACAGCTTTCAATGCCCAAATGATTGTCAAACCACTTCTCAAATGACAGATAATTTCTATTGTACTTTTTTATACAAAATGTTAAGACAATAGGCTTGAGAATATAGCCTAAGCACCAATTATGATAAATGCATATTGGTAAAACGTGACTTCTGGCTTTAAAAGACATTATTGACCTCCCTGGGGCTAAAGATTGCACCCGTATGAATAATACACTGCTAAAGAAAAATTCATTTTTTAAGATCTATAGAGGTTCTCCACTAGGCACAATTCATTGCTGAAGTTGGATCATGCAACAGTTTTACGAGGAAAGTAGGAAAGCATACATATACGGAATACAATGCATATCACCATGAAGACTTTCAGGGTATAAGATTAAGATAGGAGAGTGCTTTAAAACACTTGAATGGATTTAGGTTTGCCTATTCAAATAAAAGGGAATTCACTGGGATTTACATGGAAAAATCCATGTTGGGGTTAATGGCCCACCACTCTGAACTGAGTCCAGTAAGAGCTTGAGGAATTTGGCTTTGTGGTACAGACTTCCTCCTCGAACTCCTCTACCCATTATTCAAGCTGTCTTTGTTTAAAAATATCAAAACATACTGACTTTTGGAGTGTTTCGCTTGACTTTTACTGCTCATTTTGTTAAAAATTCTGTCTTAAGTTAGAAGGTATTTTTTGATTTTTTTTCTTTTCAACCGCTGAAGAACAATGCATCACATTTGGGGAAGAAAAAACCCATTTCTTCACCTTATAATTGGTAATGGTATTACAGTTACCTTTTAATTAAACAAGAGCTAAGCTTTTTACAAGTAGATTTTCTTCACATATTTAAAATAGAAAGATCTAAACTCCGTCTCAAAAAAGAGAAATATAATGAAGACTAAATGTTGATTTTGTATCAACAAACAGAGGCAGAGGAGAGTAAATGACTCTAGAGCAGATTTGCCAAACCCTAGCTTGGAGGGACTTCCACACTGCGGCTCTCTCGCAGAAAGCAGACACTACCTTCAGTCTGAGGACTAGCCCCAAAGGGGCCACACCCACTAAAGCTGAGCAGTGCCTAAATACCAGGGCAACAAAACTTCATGGCAAATAGTCTTCTGTGAAAACCCAAGTCTGTGGTCTTCGCATCTTTAATCCCCTCAATTCTTAAGTTAGCGTTCTGAGTCAGGACTCTACTTCAAAATGGGGTCTTACATCTAAGGAAATATGTTCTTCTATAGAGAAGTTCTTACTTGACTATGCTTCAGAGAAAAAAGCAGCAGCATCTATAAATATACAAGTATGTGTGTGAGAGTGTGTGTAAAAGGGCACCCAGAGCCCCTTCTTGTTTATAAACTGGAAGTAAGATTAGGCCAAATTGTCTCCTTAAATAAAACCACTGATATTTAAAAAAATTAAAAGATTAAATAGGTAACAAAAAAATCAGACAGGTGGTGAAGACCCAAAGAGGATCCTCAAAGCTGCAAATTTAACACACTTGGGAAAGTAAAGATGACTTTAAAACAAACTAAACATAAAGAAATCACAAACCCAAACTCAGCAGCCTAAGGGAACCTTCGTACGGGGAACTGGGAGACTCCAGCACTGTCAGGTCACACTCGTTTCTAGACTAGGCAACCCTCTAGGGTTTCTTCCAGGGCTGTTGCATTGGCAGCAAAGCGAGACAGGCAGCAGTAGGCATGTGCTTTTTTTTTTAGTTTTTTTTTTTTTTTTCTCTGCAAAGGGCAATTATTCCTGGATAAGGCAAGATAATTGTGGTCACAAGAGAAGCAGCCAAATGCAGATCTGCTGAGCTAACAGAGGGAGTCTCAGTCTGTCTTTCCCAGCTTTGCAATCAGCTCATCACAGATTTTTGTCAGTTCTTCAATTTCTTGGTTCTGAAAGACAAATTGACAGGATTATGCAGGCTACTCTGTATTTTGAAATAAAGGCAAATACAGCTAACTAGTCCCAAGTCTGGCCATACCCTACGCTAGATATCCTAATTCAGTAATTCTTAACTTTTCTACATCAGAGATACTTTAAAGAAAAAAAGGCTACACATCTTCTCCTCAAAAAACGTACTCACAAAATTATGCTTCAATTGAGTAAGGGGTGAGAACAGTCACCAGCCCTCTGAAACTTGTGAACCTCTTAGTTCCCCAATTTTCTTGTTATCAGAGAAATTATCTGAGGTACTTGTCAAAAACTTAAGTATCTGAGTCTTGCTCAATCCATCAGCATCTCCAAGGATGCTGGAGTCTGAATCTCCCAGGGAACACCGTTCTAGGGGCTATCAGACCCTGAGATAAAAACTCCTGCTCTTGATGAATGGATGGTACAGGTATGAGTAGATAATTGGAAATGCAGTAAGGAAAACACACCAGACACATATAAAAATGGAAAACTAAAAATTGCTTAGTGAGAAATAGGAATTGTTGCTAGTCCTGGTTTTCATTTATCTAGAGCAGTTTCTCAACAGTGGCCCTGCTGATATTTTAGGATGGGGAAGTCTGTGGTCCGGAGCTGTTCTGTGCATTGTAGGATGTTTAACAGCATCCCTGGCCTCCTGCAACTCCCACTGGTGACAACCAAACAAATCTATCTCCAGATGGTACTTAACACCTAACACCTCCCAGAGGGCAAAACTGTCCCCAACTGCGAACCACTGATCTAAAGCAATGAAGGGGAAAGATGGCTTCATATTAATATATTGCATAACAAACAAAAAGAAAGAAAGGCAGTCTCATGACCCCAACTAGGAACGTGCTCTGAACTTCAGTTAAAACGCAACTTCCTCTCTGCACCCTGCTTGTGGGTGATTTCCACATGAAGTGCTTGTAAATTTAATGGTTTGACTTACTTGTTTCCACGTGGATCAGTTCAGAAAAGAACTGGACTGAAGTGTCTGAGTAGAAAGCCAAAGTCTCTTAACCCAGATCTGTCATAAGCCAATCACCGCTGAGGAGGAAAAGCAAACGCCTCTGTGGCCACCCACACCAGGCCCCTTCTGTACCTTCTGCTGCAGGGCCCGTTCCAGGGACTCCACCTTCATCTGTTCTTTCCGGAGTCCAGCATGGAGAGCTGCACTCTCAGCCTTTGCTTTTGTTCGAACCTGAGCAATCTCTTCATTGGCTCTGTTTACAGTGTTTGGGTGGAGTAAAGAGACAAAACGCACACGGTTAGTCACTGGTCAAAGCCAGTCAGGATACTAACCACTGACATCTGTGAGGCACAGGCCCCGCACAGGCACCAAATAAATGACTGTGTGGTAAGAGAAAAAACAAAAATCAGTGACCTAAATAATTCCATTTTAATTTATAAAAATTCAATTTACAGACACCTTCAAAATTTCTGTCTCACTAGCAAATGGTTTCTACAACAGTCTTAGAATTTTTTTTAACCCAGTACAAAAGTGGACTGGGTAATTATGGAGACGATCACAGCTAGAGCTGGGATACTAACCCTGACGTCTGTGAGACACGGGTCTACCAGAAGTGAGTTTATTAATGAGATGCGAAAGGCCTTCTTAAAAACCATAAATGTCAGTTGATGAACAGACAGTAAACTGATGAAAGGATGCTAAAGCCTCATTAGTAATCAGAGGCATATAAACTAAAACAATAAACTTTAAAAATTGATCGAATTGGCAAAAATTTACAAGGATGTCTTATCCTGTGTGGGCTAAGATGTAAGGAGACAGGCAGGCTCATGTGCCAATGGGTGGATGAAAACTGGCGCAGCCTTGTAGAGGGCAATGCAGTAGTCCCCAGGATAACTTAAAGTGTACACACCCTCAAACTCAGCCATCCCTCCTTCAGTTACATATTCACAGAAATACTCCCACCTGGCACAACAGTGCGTGCACAGGATGATTGCTGCAGTGTTACCTACAGAAAAGTTTGTAACTGTCTAAATGCCATCAACAAAGAAATGCTATAGTTCTATGACCTAATAAAAAGAATGAGATTCAGCTATATATTCTGACATGAAAAAATGGCCATGATATGCTTGCTACTAAGGGAAAAAGGAAATTTGTCTAATGTGACTCTAATATTGCAAAGAGTTTTTACAGTTAAGGTTCAAAACCATAGTATTTATAAAGACACAAAGAAAAGACTAGAAGGACATACAATAAACTTATGTATAACACATAGAGGGATCTATATAACCTATGGAGAAGAACACATAAGAAACATAATTACAATACTATGGGAGTGGGATGAGGACAGGGGAACTTTTGTTTTTACAAATAGAAATTTAGACAGCAAAATGTACAAGTATGTATTACCTTTTAGTTAAAAAGTCAAGTTGCAGGCTGGGCACAGTGGCTCATACCTGTAACCCCAGAACTTTGTGAAACCAAGGTGGTCGGATCACTTGAGGTCAGGAGTTTGAGACCGGCCTGCCCAATATGGCGAAACCCTGTCTCTACTAAAAATACAAATATTAGCTGGGCTTGGTGGTGGGTGCCTGTAATCCTAGCTACTGAGTAGGGTGAGGCAGGAGAATCACTTGAACCCGGAGGCAGAGGCTGCAGTGAGCCAACATTGTGCCACTGCACCCCAGCCTGGGCAACAGAGACTTTGTCTCAAAAAAAAAAAAAAAAAAAAAAACGAACAAAAAAATCAAGTGGGATACTACTCCCCAGGATAAATTCCAAATGTATTAGATTTAAGGATTAAAAAAATTAAGCCATAAAGTATAAGTAAAACATGAGAGAATATTTTCTATCCAGCATGGGGAATCTTTGTTACTATGACAAGGAATCCGGAAGTTGTAAAGGAAATGACTAACACATTTCACCACATAAAAGTAAATTTCTGAATATCAAAAAACACTATAGGCAGGGGTAAAAGAC
The DNA here is from genome assembly GCF_048565385.1 of Saimiri boliviensis. Classification (NCBI taxonomy): domain Eukaryota; kingdom Metazoa; phylum Chordata; class Mammalia; order Primates; family Cebidae; genus Saimiri; species Saimiri boliviensis. The sequence continues at coordinate 77,467,658 of NC_133461.1, forward strand.
AAATGATAAACTTGAAAAATTATTTAAAATGCTTATCACAAAGGGCTGGTGTCCCTAATTTATAAAATATATAAACTGACAATAGGAAAATGGGCAAAGAATAGAGTCATTCATAGTAAAGCAAATATATTAATAAATGAATGCTGAAATATATTCAATTTCATTCACAAGATAAATGCAAATCAAAGTTACATTGATTAAAATAGATGCTCTGTTACTTGCCAAAAACAAACAAAAACCTATGTCAAAATATTATTTTCACCTATTAGATTTTCAGAAAATCAAAAAGTTGATCTATTGGCACAGCTGTAGAAAAAAAGAGATGCTCTCATATATTATATAGGGATATAAAATGATAAAAGTCTAATGGGGCCAATCTGACAACATTTATAATAATTATAAAATCACATATGCTTTGGCCTAGCAATTCCTTTTCCAACATACAGATCATAAAGATAACTCACAGGCATGCAAAATGATCACCTACCAGGTCACTTACTACAGCACTGTCTGTGGCAGCAAGACATTTTAATTAACTTTAATGTCTAACAGGAAGAGACTGTTAAATAAATGACACATTTCAACAATGGAATACCATGTGGCTATTAGAAAAAAAGGTGGAAGCTCTTCTTGGACTGAGATGGAAAGATCAAATTATACTGCTAAGCAAAAACAGTAAAGTATGATATAATCATGTAAAAAAGGAGAAAAAAAATTATAATAGGAAGAAAAAACAGAAATCAATAACGATGATTACCTGGTGTAGAAAAAGGTGGGAATCCAGTGGAAGGGGGCAGGAGTGGAGATGGGTACTGTATACCTTTTTTTGCTTTTTAATGTTTTAACAATGGGAAGAGGGTTTGAAAGGTGAGATAAAACACACATGTACAATACAACCTGGAGTTGCAAAACAGTGAATTTTTTTTCCTTTGTCAGTCTTCCCACAACATCATGAAAAGTGAAATTCAGAATTTACAAGCTCTTACTTGTCCAGTTTTTCTTCTGCATGGATTTTCAGGGCCTGGTATCTCTGCTCTTCTTGTTTAACTCTGGCTAAGTAATCCTGAGCACATTTCTTCAAGGCTTCTTCATTCTGTTCCAAAGCAAAAATTGAAAATCAACAGGTCATTTTGTTTCTTCTATTAGTAATCTACCATGAATCAGAGTTTTCCTTTTTTAAAGAATGGAAAAATCTAATTAATTCAGATACCTTTTATTCATACTCTACAGTAACTTGAAATAGGTACATGTAATTCTGAGGAAATTCTACATAATGTCCTCATGTTAATTTTCCGTATCCTATGGTAAGGGTCAGTTATACCAATATGCCTACTTCAGGAAGGCAGTTATTCAAAACTGAATGGCAATTTGACTTCCATACTTGATAAACTGGCCAGTTTCATTTTTATTTTAATAGGAAAGTAAAGACATTTCATTGCTCTAATTGTGTCTTGTTGATATTGTCAAGCTAAATTAAATCAACAGGCACATTTACAGCTAAATTTGAAATATTATACTTAATGTCTTCTAGAATATGCAGCTTGAATTTTTCAGTGACATAGCATTCCTTTCAATCCCTTTTACTAATATTGAACAGGTGAATTATCAGAAAGAATGTTTCTAGAATTCGCCTGAGGTCTGAGGGTTCAATGCTCTCTACGCCAAAGCCTGGGGCTTACTGGCTTGACGCAGGAGAGGAATAGACAAGACATGCCACCAAGTGGGCTGGATGCCTGAACAACCAAAGAAGGGAAAATGTGGAAAAAATCCAGCTTCACTGGAATCGAAGATACCAGGCCAGTAGACCCTCAGCCCCTATTTAGAAGGATACCCACACCTCTGGCGTATGTATTTGATGACCGGTTACCAAGGAAATACACTAATGAAAATATACCAGGAGGCAGATGGAAAAAAACACACTACCTTCTTGAACCCTTCCAGAACGCCCTTCAGGTTCTCGTATCTCCTGAAGAGATCAGAAAGGGACCTTTCCACAGAGTTAAGGTCGGCCAAGGCCTGTTCCTTCTCCATGGTCAGTTGCTGGAAGCTTTTCTGAGACGTCATACTTGTCCTCTGTTCATCTTCTGGGAATCACAAGTCAAAAATAATGGCATGTTTATTCAACAAACAGAGACTCCCCAGAAGCCAAGCAGTGTTCTCAGTGGTAGGGACTCAGTCGGGGATGTGACCGAGCTCCCGCTCTCATGGCTTATATTCTAGTTGGGGGAGATGGGTGGTGACAAGTGATGGGGAAAAAACAAGGCAGGGTAAAGGGAAGTGGGGGCAAGGGAGGGGGTTGTTATTGCACAGAGAGTAGCTGGCCTCAGAAGAGATATGAGCAGAGACTGGACAGAAATGAGGGTATGAGTCACACAGCTACCTGGGAAGAGAATATTCCACAGAGAAGAACAGCTGTGGTAAGGCCCTGAGCTGGGAAGGCATTAGGTGATGTGGAGAGTAGAAAATATCATTTTGGTAATTTAGTGGAGAATGGCCAGACTTTGGTTTAGGGAGTCAATCCTTATGATATGGATGAGAAGAGACTCTAAATTCAACGCAGGAGGATCAATCCCTGTTGTTTTGTAAAGGCACTATGGGGTCTGATGCAGAGAAACTAAAACCTGCACTAGAGTAAGAACCCTGCACTAAAACACAGGATGCTCCCAGCAGGCGTTAGCGATGTCACCAGGCCACCGATGCTCACAGAATTCAAGGCCTGCCATCCTCTAGGATGAACCTAACTACAGTTGACCCTCATTATTCACCAAGTCTGTATTTCCAAATTCATCTACTTGCTAAAATTTATTTGTAATCCTAAAATCTATCCTCCTGGACTTACATGGTCATTTGCGGATGTGTGCAGAGTGGCAAAAGTGCTTTAGTCATCTGATGTGTACACTCTCAGCTGACTGTGAACAAAGCAATACTCTGCCTTCCTGATTCATTCTGCAAACAAGTGCTCTCCATGTGGTCTATTCAGGGCCAAGTTTTTTGCATTTGTGTGCTTTTTGCTGGAGACCTCACTGTTCCGAGTGGCCTCCAAGGGCAGTGCTAAAGTGCTGTCTAGTGTTCATAAGCACAAGAAGGCAGTGAGGTGCCTTAAAATACATATGTTACAGAAGCTCTGTTCAGACCTGAGCCAAAGTGCCACTGACTGTGAGTTCAATGTTAATGAATCAACTATATATATTAAATAAGGTGTCTTTAAATAGGAACACACATAAGACAAGGTTATATATTGATCAATCAGTGAAAATGCTGGGGCCAGACACAGGACTCTTAACTCTGTCTTTCCCCTAGAAGCAGTCTTTAGTATCACTAATTCAGTGTTTGCAGCAACTTTATAAAACATACCTCCCATGAATAATGAGACTTGACTGTATTTAAGCAACAGACAAATAAAAGTTTTTGACATGGTCTGAAAATCATCCATGGATCCGGCTACGGTCTTACAGTTTATGCCACCCCTGCAACCCCAAATCTGTGTGTTGAAACCTAATCTCCAATGTGTATGTTCAGCGTGAGAGTGGGCATGGAGGGGGATTTGGGAGGTGATTATGTCAGGATTAGTGTCCTTACAAAAGAGACCCCAGAGAGCTGGCCAGCCCCTTCTAAGAGGAATGAGCCCTCCCCAGACATCTCATCTGTGGGCACCTTGATCTTCTTTGTTTCCAGAGCTAAGAGAAATGTTTGTTGTTGACAAGCTAGCTACCTTACAGTATTTTGTTATAGCAGCCTGAATAGACTAAGATAGATCCTATGGCTCATACCCTTGAAAAACAAAATGTTCTTCTTACCAATCATTTGAGCAATAGTCTTTTCATATTCAGCTACAATTTTCCTAAATGAGGAAAAAAAAGAATTTATTACCTGAGAAAGATTTTCAGACAATGAAACTTGGAGAAATGCTGCCCCAAACAATTAAACACGTTAATGCATACTGACCATTTATGTAACCCATTTATCTCCTTTGGGGCTCTCATTCTCTCTCTCTCTTTTTTTCACATCATACAAATTATACAAGGCCTTTTAGGGTTCAAAAAAGGTTTCTGTTAAGATTTTATGTTTAACCAAACTTATATTTTACTTACAGAAACAACTGCCTTCACTTTTTCTTTGCACCTATTTGAATACTGCAAGGATTAATTCTGCTTAGGCGAGTCAGTATTTTACAAACTAAGTTAAAGACCATCTTCTGGGCTCTTCCTAAGAGATGTAATCTAACTTTAGGTTTTCCTGGCCCCAATCCACCCTTTCAGCTGCTCTACCTCTGATTCCGTTACAAGTTTTATTTTGTGTCCTAATTCCAAAAGTATTTCACTTATTTGAAGACTTTAAAGATCACCCTTTTGGGTTAACATTTCTTCTAGTGAAGTGTGACAATGTCCTTCTGACTCAGTCCAGTGCTGGGTGCTCTGTGAGCAACATCATGTCCTCCCCTGCCCTCACTGGTGGTGCCCCCATCACTTTTGACGTCATAGCCAAGTTGGTTATTACGGATGGCTACTGCCTTCTAAGAGCAGGAATGTCTCTTCCCTTCCTTTCCCTCAAGCCCAGCATAGGTCCTTACACCCAGGAAATGCTCAAAAGAGAAATAACAAAAGAGCAACAAATTAGAGGGGTATTTTTAAATGTTTTTTAATCATTCAAGTGTTGACCATAGAAAAGTTTTTGGTACAGACTTTTCTAGTCAAATCAGGTCTAGTAGGAGTGAAGCCAGATTTTGGCTTGTGAATAGACTTGAGAGGTTGGACAGTGAATTTCAGCTGAATAAAAACCTAATATATTGGAGAAGTTAAATGTCTTTAACGGGTATTTCAGTTTAAGGTTGTTAGTTATGAGATTAAGCTCCATTGCTAGTAAGAGGCCTCAAGTGGTCACATCTAGGGCTGTGAGCTTTAGGTAGAGCTAGATATAGTTGTTTAGGGGAATGAAACAGGAATGATACTGTTGGTGAGGAGGAACTCAGTGAAGATACTGCTGATTGTTAGGTGCTTAACTGAGTTAATTAGGAAAGGATTATTTTTGTTAATAATAATCAGAGTGGTGAAGTGAGGTTGTCCAATTAGAGTGAAGAAAATAATACGGGCACTACAGACAGCTTTTAAGGAAGTGGCAGTGAGAGTAAGAGAAAGGGCTCAGACGTTGGTGTCCGACATGCTAGCAATTTCAATAATAAGGTCTTTAGAGTAAAAGCCTGTGAGGAAAGGCATGCCTGTAAGTGCAAGGCTGCCAATAATAAGGGAGGAGGAAGTGAGGGGTAAAGTCTTGAATAGTCCTATTTCTCAGGGGTCTTGTTCATCACTGAGACTGTGGATGATGGACCCCGAACACATAAATAATACAGCTTTAAAAAAGGTATGAATGCAGATGTGAAGGAATGCTAGGTAATGGCTGATTAATGCCAATTATGACTATTATAAGGCCCAGCTGGCTTGTGGTGGCGAATGCTAAGATTTTTTTGATATCGTTTTGTGTTAGAGCATAGATTGCTAACAAGGTGGTGGTAACAGCCTCTAGACATAATGTCAAGGTTTGGGTTGATGGATTATTTTCTATAAAGGGTAGAAGTGGATGAGCATGAAAACTGCTACAACTATAGTGCTGGAGTGGAGTAGGGCTGAGACGGGTTGGACCTTCTTATGGTGGATGGAAGTCAGGGAAGGAGGCCCAGTTGAGCTGACTTTCCTGCTGCTGCTAAGAGGAAGCTGACTAATAGAAGGGAGTTGGGGGTAGGGTTTAAAATAAATGCTTGTGGAAGCTTTCATGTGTTGAAGGATAAGAAGAATCATGCTATAGCTAAAATAAAGCTGATATTGCCAATGCGGTTGTACAGAGCTGCTTGGAGGACTGCTGTATTAGCATTTGCTGGGCATGCCATCAACCAATTAGTAAGAAACACATAATTCCTATGCCTTCTCATCCGATAAAAAGTTGAAAGAGGTTGCTGGCAGTAACCAACAAGTGAATTATTTATGCGTTTTTTTCCTCCTCTACTTTGATTTCATCTTTAGCTATTTCATGGCTCAGAACTCTGCTTTCTAGAAAGTATGGAAAAATTAAAAGACTTCGATTTCAAGTCAATCAATTTTGTTTCTTGTTAACAAGCTTTCGATCATCTATTTGGTGGTTACATAATTTGAAACTATCATGCATAACTAATTTTTAAAAGTATTATGGACCAGGTGCCATGGCTCATGCCTGTAATCCCAGCACTTTGGGAGGCTGAGGCAAATGCATTTCTTGAGCTCAGGAGTTAGAAACCAGCCTGGGCAACAGAGCGAGAGCTCGTCTCTAAAAAAAAAATATGCAGGTGTGGTGGCGCATGTATGCGGTCCCAGCTACTTGGGAGGTAGAGGTGGGAGGATCAGTTGAGCCCAGGAGGTCAAGGCTGCAGTGAGCCATAATCAAACCACTGCACTCCAGCCTGGATGACAAGAGAACCTGCCTCAAAAAAAAAAAAAAAAAAAGTAGTATTATGAATTTCAATGTCTCTCTCATTGGATAAATCCTATTATTCTGTATTCCAAATGGATATTTTGATATAAATTTTTGTCAATTCTTCTAAAAAGGTAAGAATTACGTGGGTTCTGTTTACATGTTATGTTCTGAACAACCCAAGATAAACTACAGTATTCGAATATAATAACTGGTTAACAATAAATCCTGAAATAACATTCTCTCTCTCTCTCTCTTTTTTTTTTTTTTTTTTGAGACGGAGTTTCGCTCTTGTTACCCAGGCTGGAGTGCAATGGTGCAATCTCGGCTCACCGCAACCTCCACCTCCTGGGTTCAAGCAATTCTCCTGCCTCAGCCTCCTGAGTAGCTGGGATTACAGGCATGTGCCACCATGCCCAGCTAATTTTTTGTATTTTTAGTAGAGACGGGGTTTCACCATGTTGACCAGGATGGTCTCGATCTCTTGACCTCGTGATCCACCCGCCTCGGCCTCCCAAAGTGCTGGGATTACAGGCTTGAGCCACCGCGTCCGGCCTTTTTTTTTTTTTTAAATAAAAGATGGGGTTTCACCATGATGGCCAGGCTGGTCTTGAACTCCTGACCTCAGGTGATCCACCCACCTCAGCTTCCCAAAGTGCTAGAATTACAGGCATAAGCCACCGCGTCCGGCCTGAAATAACATTCTCTCACAAAGCAAGGTGTAAACAGTAAAGCCCTCAAGCTCTCAACACTTGGTTCTGTGATAAGCAAACACTGTCATCACTTCATCTGTATCAAATCTAACAGTGCATGGAAGTATCCAGCCCCTCCCCAAAACCTCCAGTCTAACCTCATCTCCAAGACTTCTTGCCGGGTCTCTTCATATTTCTTCTTCCATTCATTTGCTTCAATCTCTTTAGTGATTATCTAGAGTATAATAAAGCTTAGTTTTACCCAATCTAATAGTTTGCATTTAAGACTGGGGACTGAAACAGCACACAACCAGGTCTAACCCAAGATGTTCAATCTGTATTAGAAAGATAAACCTCAATATTTAATGTTTGTAAACATTTGGGAAAGTGTACTCTAAGCCACCTAGGATGCTGGGATGCAGATATGAGAACAAAGATGAGTAGAATATCTCCCAGAAATTCCAAGTGGTATTTACAGCCTCTGTGAAGTTTCCCTTGGTCCAGGATCTAGCTCTCAGCTCTGCAGGGCAGACCCTGACTGGAACAGATACTAAGAACAGAGCCATCTGACTGGCAGGTATTCACCCTAACCAAGGCCATGTAATCGCAGCTGATGCCAGGTCACCAGAGAATGAAACTGCCAGAAAATCAAAGCACTGGAAGTTGGCATGAGCAGCATATTCTCTTTCTATGTCATTTTTGACAGCTTCATAAAAATGGAGTCAGAAGGAGGGGGCTCAGATGTATAATGCCCTGAGCTGGCTACATCTAGCTATAGGACCCATCACCACGGGTAGAGTCTTGCTGGTCAGCCTGGAACCCAGGCTCATAATTGGGATGCTCTTGCTAACTGGAAGGAAATACTCTAAATTCATTGCCTCAAACTCCATTTGCCCTGGGTGGGGCTTGGATGGGCAGCCATGGCTCCCCTCTTACGGTACTTCCCTGTCTGTGCCTCTCTCTTCCTAATTGGTAGTTTTGCTATATTTATTAGGATCTCAAGAACATAGCAGGTATTCTGTCTGCTTCAGGCAACCAGGCACCTCTTTACTTTGATCCATTAGGAAAAAGATAAAGTCACTTTTCTGATTTACAGGATTTTGGCCAGGCACAGTGGTGCATGCTTACAGTCCCAGTTACTCAGGGGGCTGAGACAGGAGGATCACTTGAGCCTAGGAGTTCGAGGCTGCAATGAGCTATAATTGTGCCACTGCACTCCAGCCTCGGTGACAGACGGATCTTGTCTCTTAAAAAAAAAAAAAAAAAAAAAAAAAACAAACAAAAAAAACTTTGGTGGACCTCCTTACCATTACTCCCAAGTTTTGAAAGCAGGACTGACATCCCTCATTACCAACTTGATGCTATTTTATAAACCTTTAAAAGACCTACAGTTGAGGTGCTTAACCATTTCAGCATACTGTAAAAATAAAACTGTCACACCTTCAAGAACAGGCGGAATCATCAAGAAATACACAAACCAAACACACAAAATATAGCATAGAAATATGACAGGAGAGGGTGGGTAACTGATTAATGGTACAGAACAACAATGTCTTTCATATTTTTCACATAACCAGAAAAGGCCTAACAGTGATCTATTTCCAACAAAGGCTGTTCAAGAAAGAGAGAGTAGAATTGTTTAAAGAATGAATGGAAGTAGGAAACAACTGTGTATTACCGCAAATAATTCAAAAATGTTTAGGCATGCGCATGTATCCTCTGCAAAATAACAGCACTGGTTTAGTTACATATATGAGCAAAGCTGGCAAAATTAGATATTTTAAATGTCAGGGTTGAAAGAAAAAGAAGGGTACAAAATTCTTAAGAATATTTCAGATTGTCAACATTTTTCCCTGGAGACCAGAATGTCAGGAATCCAGAGCCACTGCCACAGGGAGCCCTTTTTATGACCTAAACAAGCTGCAGGAAATAAGAACTTCCAGCTTGGGATAACTTGAGCCAGCAGAGATGCAATCTACCTGCTGGTACACAGGCCTTACAAAGAAATGGAATGATAAGTAGACTAAACAGGAGAGCTTTTACCTCTTCTCTTATTAAGGTGAGCACAGCTGTCTTATCTGATTCGCTGAGGCAGATCCCATCCAGGGGGCTCTCACTTCCACAGGACACTGACACAGGGGCCTTCTCTGCTGAGGACTCCAGCAGCCCCTGTGGGGAAAGGAATTGCATTAAATCAGTCTTCAGCTTCTTCACCCCAGACATCCTTCAACAACTTTCTCATTACTAAATTGATCACACCCTTTACAACCATGTTTAAAGAAAAATCAGCAGGAGGGAAGCTTTTTAAAAAACAAATCTAGTTATGAAAGTACCTGAAGAAAAACTGTCATAATGACTATCAGAGTGGTCTTAGCTTCTGTGGAACACATAACCTGGAGAAATTTTACTCTGATCTAGAGGGGAAAAAGTGTACTTATAAGAGGGGTCAGTCACCAAAGAACCACATGGATAAGAGAAACACACTCATGATTAAGTTTCTGGGGATGATATGCTCCATGTAAACAGAATTTTCTTTTTAAAAAAAGCAAAACAAAAACAAGTGACAGCTGCTCCTGTTACATACCAATGCTTTACATGTATCTTTATTTAGCCACTGCAGATGGAAGTGTTTCTAAAATACTAACTTTCAGGCCTAAGGAGGCAGAAATAGCAAATATATTTGAATTCTTTGAACTCACGCCCCCACCCTTCCACATGGGTGATTCAGGATCAACATGAACTTCCACTGCTATGCGGCGACCTCCTCCTGCTGGGTGTGCACCACTGTTGCCCATATGCACAATGATCATACAGAAGTCAAGGTCCGTGCCTGTGTGTTGGTTCTTCCTTGCTACTAAGTTTTCCACTCCCTTCTGGCAGCACTTTGCCTTCTGAGGTGCTGGCTCACTTCTATCATAAACTCAGGTTCCAGAGCAAAGCACTGTTAAGCATTTTTCTTTCTTTTTATTTTTCACTTATTTTATTTTATTTATTTATATCTTATTGCATTTTAGGTTTTGGGGTACATGTGAAGAACATGCAAGATTGTTGCATAGGTACACACATGGCAGTATGATTTGCTGCCTTCCTCCCCATCACCTGTATCTGGCATTTCTCCCCATGCTATCTCTCCCCAACTCCACAACCCCCACTGTCCCTCCCCTATTTCCTCCCTACAGACCCCAGTGTGTGATGCTCCCCTCCCTGTGTTCCATTGTTCAACATCCACCTATGAGTGAGAACATGCAGTGTTTGATTTTCTGTTCTTGTGTTAGTTTGCTGAGAATGATGGTTTCCAGGTTTCATCCATGTCCCTACAAAGGACACGAACTCATCGTTTTTGATGGCTGCATAGTATTCCATGGTGTATATGTGCCACATTTTCCCTGTCCAGTCTATCATCGATGGGCATTTGGGTTGGTTCCAGGTCTTTGCTATTGTAAACAGTGCTGCAATGAACATTCACGTGCATGTGTCCTTATAGCAGAATGATTTATAATCTTCGGATATATACCCAGTAATGGGATTGCTGGGTCAAATGGAATTTCTATGTCTAGGTCCTTGAGGAATCGCCACACTGTCTTCCACGATGGTTGAACTAATGGACTTTGTACTATTTTCCTTCCTAAAAGGCATTTTTGGTGGCTATACCTCCCACCTATGGAAGTAAACTTTTTACACAAATCAGTCATCTAATACTTTGGGAACATCCAAAATGCCAAAGTGACCTGGAATAATCTTAATCTTAAATGTGCGAAAACTGATCAATTAGTTATTGATTATAATCAATCTGTTACATCTTGTGTGAATCACACTAAACATAAAGTCCAAGGTGAACTTAGACCAGTGACTTTTAAATTTTCAGTCATCATAGTTTTACCCTCTCTAGAAAACACTTAGAAACAGAATTTTAGCACGCAGCTTCACAGACCTCAGCCATGGGTCCCAAATAGAAACCTGTCTCAGGCCACAGAAAAGAAAAATACAAAAGCCACGAGCTGGCAGTGCCCATGTTCCAGCACCATTTCGGGGAGGGCAGCCCACTATGCCAAAGGAAGTCCAAGGTCCCACAAAACCTCTCTTTTTTCTCTTCGAATAGATCTACCACTAGAACCAGAAGGCACTTGCAGTGGGCAGCCCCTAAAATGCAGCCCCAGTAACTCCTACCTCCAGTACTAATCCCCTCCCTCTGTAATCTCTTCCCTTTGAGTGTAGGCTGGACCTAGTGACTCATCAGAATATGGCAAACATCATGGATGTCACCTCTAAGGTTAGGTTCTGAACAAACTCTGACTTCCATGTTTTGCGAAGTTACAGGAAAAGGCCCATATGGCAAAGATGTCTCTGCCAACAGTGGGGACCCAAGACTTGCCAACAACCATGTGAGTGAGCCTGGAAGCAGATCCTCCTCAGGATCCTCCTCAAGTCAAACCTGGAGATGACTCCAGCCCTGGTCAATACTTTGCAGCCTGTAACAGACTCTGTGTCAGAGGTACCCAGCAAAGCTGCCCAAGATTCCTGACCCACAGAAACAATGAGATAATAAACACTTGCTTTAAGCGTCGGAGTAATGTGTTACACAGCAGTAGATAGCTGATACACCCCTGGACCTTTGAATCATCTCATTAATTTCTTGTGCCTTGTTTCTTATCAAGAAACCGTAACTTGCCTAAAGGGAGGTAATACATGAGGCCAAGTTGACCCTTGATTCGTCAGTTACACTTCCGATTCCAAATTATTAACATTTTAAATTAATAACATTTCATGGGTCAGTCTCTTGTGAATTCTTAGTTTAAGCTGGAGTCCCCAGGTTGAGTCAACTTTAGGAAACAGATTCTCAGTGCTTCCCATGGCTACCAAGTTCATGAGAATTTGGGAAATAAGGCCCCTAAAAATCTTCTTAGCCAGGAAAACATCAATGTCCATTACAGAGTTCAGCATCTCATTCATTTGTTGAGGGAGTAAATGAATTCAGTCTGTCTGCTTAACAACTCAATGCTAACACATTTGGGGTCCAGAAGAGGTGGTATCCTGAGCTGAAGGTGGAAAATCGGACCTTGGATGGTATATGATGTCTCCAGGCAAGTAGGCTCTTCAGCCTACCAGTTCTCCCCGGCCACTCTCTTCTCTGCCTGGCCACATCTATAAGCCTTACTACTCAAAATGCAACAGCTCTTACAAGTGTCACGGCAGGAATGTAACCTGGCCTACTTTGGCCATCTTTTCCAGTCTCCTAGGATTTAACTTTTTATATTGTTTAAGTTGTTTAGGTTGCTTATCAAAAAGTGCAGAACATCTCACAGGGGTGTCCAAGGGAGAGAATACAGTCATGAGTTCTTAGTTTCTGTTTCTGGTTGGGCCAGTAAAGCCCCTTCCTCATCCCTCTTTTCTGCTTGTCACTAGAGACAGAAACTAAAAACCATGGCTTCAGGCTGCTAAAAGCCTAAAACAAAACGACAGAACAACAAAATTAAGCAAGTTGGACAAGCTTGTTATAGAATCTACCATCACAGAGAATTGGCTAGAAGATCTCTTTCAGGCCTGGGCCATCAAGTGTATCTTTAATGAAGATGCTAAATCAATCAATTATATCCTTCCAAAGGGGCTTCATTTCAGGTTTGCCAATGCTTCTCTCAGTCCCTCAAAACGTTCACAATCGAGGACCAACAAAGACCTGTCTATAGACAATAGAACTCAATGGACGCCTTGTTGCAAATTTACAGTGAACACAGATACCACAGATTCCCGTGGCTGTGTCCCAGCGGCAAGAGAATTCGCATCAACTAATCTGTGGCAGTATGCTGACTGTGCTCATCCTGTCATTTGCCTTCAATCACAGCAGAGCAATAACAGCCCCTGCTGTACTCTAACAGAGACATGCCCGGAAAAGCCAAATGAACTCAACTTTTCTTTTTTTTCTTTAAATAATTTTTTTTTTTTTTTAAACAAAGATGGGGTTTCACCATGCTGGCCAGGCTGGTCTTGAACTCTTGACCTCAGGTGATCCACCTACCTTGGCCTCCCAAAGTGCTAGGATTATAGGTGTGAGCCACCACACCCAGCCATGAACTCAACTTTTAAGAAGTTTATAACTTAAAAAGAAAAGTTAACTTCTTACGTGAAAAATGCTGTGGAACAACAGCTGAAAAGCAAGTTGAGACTGACTCCCCACCACTGACTGTACTCTGGCCTTAGTCCCAGCCACCACCTACTGCTGGGCACAAGACACATAGGAATGGACTTCAGAGCAACATGGAGAAACTTAGCAAGTAAATGCTGATTAAACAGATTTTTTTCATTCAACGTGTTACGTGGTGAAATTTCTTTATATAATGTTTATTCAATGTTCTAAGGAAGAAGTTAATTTATGTTGGGAAGTTCAAATGGAGTTGCTTTTAAAAGGTCACAGCATATGATATGTTCCTCACCAACTGGCTCCAGAGACAGTGATTGCCGCTTTTCTTTTTCACTCTCTTTCCTCTGTTTCCTATCAACACCCCACCAGTGTATCCTAGCACACTCGTGTATTCTAGCATACCACTAGTGTATTCTAGCACTTTACAGCTTAAATCTTTCACACTGTCATTTCATCTTATCCTCACAACCACTTCGATGAGGCAGATGGGTGCTGCTCATTTTATGGATGAATAAGTTGGGAATCAGGAAGTTTAAAGTTTGTTTCAAGAACTGAGTAAACCAGCCAGGTGCGGTGGCTCATGCCTGTAATCCCAGTACTTTGGGAGGCCAAAGTGGGCAGACTGCTTGAGCCCAGGAATTTGAGACCAGCTTAGGCAACATGGCAAGACCCCATTTCTACAAAAAATACAAAAATTAGCTGGGTGTGGTAGCACGCGCCTCTAGTCCCAGCTACTTGGTAGGCTGTGGAGGGAGGATCACTTGAGCCCAGGAGGTGGAGGTTGCAGTTAGCCAAGATTGCGCCACTGCACTCCAGCCTGGGCAACAGAGTGAGACTGTCTCAAATAATAATAATAATAATAATAATAATAATAATATACCTCAGTTAACCCAATACATCCAAAATATTATCATTCAACATGTAGTTAATATTAAAAGTTGAGACATTTATGCTTCTTCTTTTTCTGAGTAGCTACAGTTCAAGTGCTCAATAGCCACCTGCAGGTAGGGCTACTGTATAGAACACGGCAGAGACTACATGTTCCTCAAGTGAAGAAACTGTTCTTATTTACATTTTATTCTCATCACCTCACACTGACCAGAATTTAGCAAATTCACATGGGCTTTAAAACTAATACTGAAAGAAACCTGAGCCCCACCTGGCCCTCCACATTAAGGAACTTACAAGCACGGCAGACCCGTCTTCTTCCATCTTCTGACACGTCTCCTTCTCTATACCTAAGAGAGAAAGTCATTTTTATAGTTAACCCAAGGAGTCAGTTTCTTTCCTTCCTAGTGAAAGGTTCTTGGAGACTCCAGTGCAGGTCGAGAATGACTAAGAACACATGAAAAGCATTTAAAGATTTTATTTAAAAGGAACGCTGGCATTTTGTTGGGCATTGTGCAGTTTAGCGTTATGTCTATGACATTGAGAAGAGGAGCACATAGTTATTCAGTCACGAATGTGTGTCAGCCTTCAGGCAGAAAAAACAGCAAGGCTGCCCCCTTGTGTCCATTAAAAGTTTGGACAATGCATTGTACTAACCGTGGTATTGTTTCAGAAAGGGGTCCCTGTGTTAACACCAAATGTTTTTTTTATCATCAAGTCAGAGTGAATTTAAATTCCAACCCAGAAGGGTGGCCTTGATCTAATTAATACAGCAGATAAGATAATAAGCTTTAAAATTCAAGCCAGCGAAACTCATTCTCCCCTCCACACCCTTCAAATAGGCTTCCTTGTCTCAGGTCCATCCTCTAGGAGGGTGGAGGGTGACATTTAAAATAACCAGAAGATGGCCAGGTATGGTGGCTCACACCTGTAATCCCAGCACTTTGGGAGGCCAGGTGGGTGAATCACCTGAGGTCAGGAGACTAGCCTGGCTTATCTCTACTCAAAATACAAAAACTAGCCAGGTGTGGTGGCGGGTGACTGTAATTCCAGCTGCTTGAGAAGCTGAGGCAGGAGAATCACTTGAACCCAGGAGGTGGAGGTTGCAGTGAGCCAAGATCACGCCACTGCACTCCAGCCTGGGAAACACAATCTCAAAAACAGCGAAACACAATCTCAAAAATAAAAAATAAAATAACCAGAAGATCCACTCATCGAAGTAAATATAAAAATACAGAAAAGCATAAAAAACTTTAAAAGTTAGAATCCTCGGCCGGGCGCGGTGGCTCAAGCCTGTAATCCCAGCACTTTGGGAGGCCGAGGCGGGTGGATCACGAGGTCGAGAGATCGAGACCATCCTGGTCAACATGGTGAAACCCCGTCTCTACTAAAAATACAAAAAACTAGCTGGGCGTGGTGGCGCGTGCCTGTAATCCCAGCTACTCAGGAAGCTGAGGCAGGAGAATTGCCTGAACCCAGGAGGCGGAGGTTGCGGTGAGCCGAGATCGCGCCATTGCACTCCAGCCTGGGTAACAAGAGCGAAACTCCGTCTCAAAAAAAAAAAAAAAAAAGTCAGAATCCTCTACACGGCAATCACTAACTACTATTGTTGTCAATAGCTAATTATTCAAAACACAAATTTGCCCATCACTCCCTTGTTCAAAAACCTTCAACCCCCTCCCTACCTATAGGATCGAGCCCAGATTCCAAGGCACAACCTCATTTCCCACTTGCCATGTACTCACAGAAAGCAACTGGGCATTTTACCAACATGATAGCTTCCTTCTCATGGCGGTGTGAGAGTCTTGTTTCCTGGAGAACATCTAGTAAGCATCCACCAGGACCCAGCTCCAACGTAACAGGGCCTGTAGCCACCCCTACACCCGGGACGCAGCCTCCACTTGCCTGTGATGTGGCTGATCAGTTACAGTGTAACCACTTGTTTAAATCTGTTCCCTCTGCTATTTGCTAACTTTGAAGATAGCACTGTATGCAACAGGGATACACACATTTTTGTTGAAGGCATTTCCTCCAGTGAGGAAGAATATAATTCAATAAATGTTTACCATGTACTGTGTCAAACGTGACTCACAGATGACTGTCTCATAGTTTCCAACCTCAGTAAGTTTATAATTTCCTATAATTTGCACCCTCCACTAGGTGCTGTGGAACAGGAAGGGGAATAGGAAACACGGGAGGATAAAGCATGCTGGAGAGGCCTGAAGGGGTGTGCAGAACTGTGTAGGAGGTGGCAAAGGAAGACACTTCAGATGGAAGAAACCAAGGCAGGTGTAAGGATACTCAGGATTAACCCCGAGAAACCGGAGGAATGGCAAACGAGGTCTTTGGGAAAGACATCAGGGCAGAAGGCAGTGTTGGAAAAAATCAGGAACAATGCCTGGCACATCATTTTATAGATGAGAGACTGAGGCCTGGGACGGAAAGGAGGCCAGGGGGAATAAACTGCTCTGAGTCCTGACTTTCCATCTGCTTCCCTGGCTTAATGGCAGATCATGACTTTTAAAATTCTATGCATAAAAGCCCATAAATAAAATTATGTTGCTTTTTTTTTTTTCTTCAGACGGAGCCTCGCATGTCACCCAGGCTGGAATGCGGTGGTATGATCCCAGCTCACTGTCGCCTCTGCCTCCCGAGTACAAGTGATTCTCCAGCCTCAGCCTCCTGAATAGCTGGGATTACAGGCATGCACCACCACGCCTGGCTAATTTTTGTACTTTTAGCAGAGACAGGGTTTCACCATGTTGGCCAGGATGGTCTCGATCTCCTGACCTCGTGATCTGCCCACCTCAGCCTCCCAAAGTGCTGGGATTACAGGTGTGAGCCACTGTGCCCAGCAAGATCTGAGTTTTTAATAATGTTTAATGTAGTCAGGAACATGGTTCTAAACTTCTCATAAGTAAAGTTTCAGGCCAAGGATGTAACTGGGAACCCAAAAGAGGGGCTTAGCTCTAGAATGATCTGACGAGTCTATCAGTAAGCGGCTGCAGCCCACGTTAGTCCAGGTTCCTCATTAGCATGTTAAGAAAGATGCTACCGTGCAGTGGTCAATCTCAATCTATCACATCTGTACCAGGAAAATTTACAGTCGCCTACTGTCATGAAAATAATCTCTTCACACTTTGGCATTGTCGCTAAAAGACCATGGAAGCCAACTGCTTAGAGTCAAATCTAGTTCTACCATTTACAAGGTTCAGAACACACTACACCAACATATGGCGCTTTCACATTTGAGGAACCAGCAGCAGGGAAGTCTCCTGGCCACTCTCCTGCTTTCTCCCCTGAAGTAGGTCATAAAGGAATCCCTCAGACCTTCCCTTGAAAATAGGTCATAAGACCTCATTACAGGAGTCCTCCCTATACCCAGAGAAAAACAATGTCCTTATCCTGAAAGACAAAGACACCAAGAGGAATTGGAACAAACAAGACTTGCTAAGTTCCCCTAGTTTATTACCATGGGATCACGCTCTTCTGTTCTCCAATTGTTTTCCCTGTTTCTTTGGGTCTTCATTTCTGGAGGCTCTAATGTCCTGTCAAACTTATATTAAATATATTTGTATGCTTTTCTCTTGTTGATCTGTCTTTTGTTAGAGATGTCTCAGCCATGAACCTTGTGGTAAGGAGGAAAAAGATACCACTTTTCTGTCCTACACTAGCCAAATGACTTTAATCAAGTTACTTAACTTCTTTGCCTTACCTTGTTTCTCCAAAGAAGGGAGAAAAGGGTAACACTTTGCTATGAATGAGTATTATGCAAAGCACTTAGAACAATGCCTGCACATGGTAAGGCACCCTATGTATTAGTTATTATTTCTGTAAGTTAAACAATGAGCATAACAATAACAAAAAAGTCAAACGTATGACATAGTTATAGGCCATTTGATTTGATATAGTTTGAATATCTGTCCTCTAAAACTACTGTTGAAATCTGATCAACAGTTAGAGGTGAGGCCTAATGGGAGGTGTCTGGGTCATAGGAGAGGATCCCTCATCAATAGCTTGGTGCCCTCCTTGTGGCAGTAAGTGACTTCTCACTCTGTTAGTTTCTGTGAGATCTGTTTGTCAAAAAGAGCCTGGCATCCTCCTCCCCGTCTCATCATGTGACACATGTGCTCCCCCTTGCCTTCCACCATGATTGGAAGCTTCCTGAGTCCCTCACCAGAAGCAGGTACTGGCGCCATGCTTCTTCTACAGCCTGAAGAACCATGAACGAAATAAACCTCTTTTCCTTACAAATTAGCCAGTCTCCGGTATTCCTTTACAGCAACGCAAATGAACTAACACACCACTATACTTTAAGATATGACCGCCGGGCGCAGTGGCTCACGCCTGTAATCCCAGAACTTTGGGAGGCTGAGGCGGGTGGATCACAAGGTCAAGAGATTGAGACCATCCTGGTCAACATGGTGAAACCCCATCTCTACTAAAAATACAAAAAATTAGCCGGGCGTGGTGGCGCGTGCCTGTAATCCCAGCTACTCAGGAGGCTGAGGCAGGAGAGTTGCCTGAACCCAGGAGGCGGAGGTTGCGGTGAGCCGAGATCGTGCCATTGCACTCCAGCCTGGGTAACGAGCGAAACTCTGTCTCAAATAAAAAAAACAAAGATATGACCACATTCACATAAAATTATAAATTCAAGCAGTCTCACATACCTCAGCATCTACTATACAACTTGCCACAAGTATCCCTGTATCCCTAGTACTTCAACAAGCACTTTGTTTCTGTCCCTTTTCCAGGTAAAGAAGCGAAGCATAGGTCAACATCCTAAATCTATCCTTCAGGTGACCCAATTCTTTAATCTCTGTAAGGCGCCTCCTACTTTATTAGGCTTTCAGGCATTTCCATGCTTATGTACATTAGAAAGATGAAGATATGCTTCCATACCTGCTTCTGAGGATGAAAACGCATGATTTATGGTAGACACAGGAACATTGGAACATTCAAAGTACTCCAGGTCTTCCTCTGGCTCACCTTTCACCTCGGCCCCAGCTGATTTCTGACCACATGACGTGGATGCCAGTTTCTCCTCATCGGTAGCATGGCCATCCCTATTAGAAATGTCTGAAATCTCGGAGATCACTGCCCCTCCATCCTGAGAAACACAACAGAGAAGATGCTACCCTTTAGCAGGGCAAGCAATGGGGAAGTGACATCCCACGAATGGAACAAAGCGGACACAGCTCCATACAGATACATGACAGAGTTAACCACAGATCTGGGTACAAAGCTAGGAGGAAGCTGGAGTCTTTCAATCGTGAGATGCTGTTTTACAGACCCTGAGCTTCTGTGATTTGAGTCTGTTTTAAAAAATGAGCTTCTCTAGGTTAAGTCTATAAGCAAGCAGTTTAAGTGGTTTAAGACAGTGGTTTTCAATTTTTTTGTTTGTATACCTTCTATTTTTTTTTAATCTATGTACCCCATTGTATTTTCAAGTGACATCTAAAAACTCTTCGGTATAAGTTTAAATAACTGCAAAGGGTGTGACATCTGGCATATTCTAAATACTGAATTTGCTTAATGCTATCTAGTTACCTGAGTGATTTGATACCATATGATCCATTTTAAATTTACACCAAATTTAAATTAAAGCCAAAGCGTACAGCACCACACAAATCAAACATCACCGCGTGAGAGAGGTAGGGACATCTTTTATGCCTCTTACGAACAAGTTCCTAAGTCAGAAATTCATGTTATTCCTTTTCCTCTCTAAATCTGTACTTCCATTCCACTTACATCGAGAAATTATTCCAACGAAAAACATCTGCATGGCTGAAAGTCTTTTAAAGATCTCTATCCAACGTCTCTGTGAAATTTTTTTCTTTAAGTCTTAACATAAATTTTTATATCAATTACAAAACATTTTATTGCACTAATTCTTAAAAACTTTTATAGTACAATAAAAATACGGGTTTTTTAAAAAAAGATAACCAAAGATAGATTTTTCATAGCACTTTCTGCCTACTTTAGCAAAATCTGAGGGAGAATCTTTTACACATTTGTAACAGATGAAAAATAACTCAGATTGCAAATTTCCCCCACCACACCCATTTTACATCTACACCATATACCAAGTTTCTAGTCCAAACTGTATAGAAAAGTTATGTTAAACTGGATTTTATTAACCAGTGAATGTATTTCTGTAATAAGTATACTGACATAAAAAGAACAAAAGGATATCATTGCAATCAGATGGGCCTGGGTTTTGGTTTGTGTTTTGCAATTAGTTCATATGGTCATGGATGGATATTAGTTATTGCTAGAATGTAACAAAGGTCAACATCAATTTTATTCCTGTTTTCTATTTTATAAATTATAACCATTAAGAAACTTTATTTATATAAACAACAGATGAAACAGAAGGTAGTTCTGTAAGGAAAGTGCCTCTCAATTCTTTGAACCCCTTTCCAAGTTATGTGCCAAAAAAATCTATCATCAAAGTTTTTAGATCTATCAGCTGGAAACTCAAGTCCTTCTATATTATTGAAAGCAATGAACTGGAAAACCATCTGACTTAAGAAAAGTATCATCCACATATTAATAGTCAATTATCTTTATAGAATCTACACCAATATTTCAGATCTTCCCTTTGGTGCCCTGGAGACTTTCACACCCTGTGGTGATGCATCTTTACAGCATTTAGAGTGGGAATTTTACTCCCTCCCCCACTGAGAGAGAGAGAGAGAGAGAGAGAGAGAGAGAGAGAGAGAGAGAGAGAGAGAGAGAGAGAGAGAGAGAGAGTCATTGTGAAAGGGTTCCCTTGTCTTCAGGGCCCTTTTCTTCAGGGAAGAGAATCTGGACGTAAGGATCTAGAAATTGACTTCTTAAAGCTGAGTACTGAGGCACCCATTGGAAAGTCCTTTTTAACCTCCCGCCAGGGGGATGCAAATTCCCTCTGAGGGACCCTTGGTCTAAGAGACATTCTGGGGATGGGCACAGACTTACCTGAGAACATGCATCCAGAGCGAGAGACTGAGTTTCATGCTTCTTCACCTTACAGCCACTCCTAGAAAAAGAAACACAAATAAGCCAGTTTGGAATCACACTGACAACTGTCAACGTATGAAATAGGGCAGACAGCAGTGTGTGCGGATAGAAGCCAAAGCGTACAGCACCACACAAATCAAACATCACCGCGTGAGAGAGGTAGGGACATCTTTTATGCCTCTGAGTTTTCTTGGGAGAGACGGGGTAAGCAAAGACCAACAGCTGAGCTCATTCTCTGAAAAGACCCCCTCACTTGTTTCTGTGAGTTGCCAAACACTAGCACTCTGATGTCTAGTTTTTAATTACACGCCACCAAAAGCTTTTCAGACAGTACAGCCTTAGCAGCTGAAGACATTCAGTTCCTCTGAGCTTCACTCACTTGGCTTTGACGTTCATAGAAAAATCATCACGCTGGACCAGATTCTTTAAAAATTCTTTATTGCACTAAAAGCCATAGAAGTCTCATAAAACAGTTCCAGTTAGACTTGTGTGCTCACAGAGAAGAACTGTGGTCAATAAAAAAGTATAAAAATAAAAATATGTAGTAAAGTATTATCATTCCTATTAAGTAGTAAGATGAAAGATGAATGCCACGTACTGCACAAAGCCTGAAACTTGGGAAAGCTTGAACCACCTGTTATTTGTAAACTAGCACACAATTTGTGATCACAGGACTAATTCAGATTCTTTTTTAATAAACTTAGTATTTCCAGTAAAAACACCACTGTGACCAAAAAAAAGAAAAAAAGTTATTTGCAACTTTTTTTCTTTTGCGAGAAAAAATAAAAAGACAAGCACGTAAGTTACCGGAATGTGCATAATCACTAGTTCATGATCTTCTTTCCCTAATCTTCTTACTGAGTGCCACCCTCTGCCACCAAACTCAAGTTGAGCTGACTCAGTAAAATTTATTAACTGTTCCAAGCCAGCAGCTTTATCCTACCAAAAAAGCCAATAATTTCTAATACAAATAGCAGAACAGTCCCTCAAACTACTGCTGTGATGATCTTGGGGCCAAGCCAGTTCTTGGTATTGTCAAAGCGCCATGTGACACCTGCCAAGCCAGGGAGTGCAAGCTCTTGCACCTAAGGTGTAAAGGCCGAGCCCTACTCCCTTAGGTATGGACAACTGCAAGGCTAAGCTGACTCATGAAGTGGCCGATGAAATGCAAAAAAATCATCAGATCAAACTCAGAATTAGAAGCAAACATGCTATGGAGAGATGGCTGGGGGAAGGTGGGAGGAGAGGAAACTGCCAATGGTCCCAGGGACAAACAGAAGCAGCAGGAGTACTTACAACAGAAAACAGAGAAATTTCACTTGTTCAGTAGTCCTGATGCACCAACAAAATGAGAGACAGGAAAGAGACAGACAGATGGAGAAAAAAATCATGTAAAGACTGGAATATTTAACTCTAGTCTGGCAGATGTAAAAGCTGCACAAATCTTTGTATGAGGTGAGATATAAATTAAAAATGTCATATTCATGAACGCTATCACTAGTGAGTGAATGATGAACAGACCTCAACTATAAAAGAGACTGGCAGAAACACTGAGAAATGTCACAAATTCAAATTTATAGATGAAAAATAAAATTCCAAGAGGTCTAGCACTCCTTTTTCTAAAAAGAACAAGAAGACAACACTTTTGATTGCATAAAGACTTTTTAAAAACCTATTAAGTGTATTAGATCAAGAAGTTTATTTGACAAATACAGAATAGGGAAAAAGCCTACTGGGTGAGGGTGAGGGTGGTAGGACTCGAGACGGTGCTCCTTGCTGCTGAATATAAAGTGTAGAATAAATTACCCTTTATTTGGCCCAGATTTCATCTTATTTAAGGCACTTCTTGCATGCAACTGAAACTCTCACAAACGACTCCTTATTAACTTCAGTAGGCAGAAGTATCCCACATTTAGGGGAGGAAGTACCTAGGCAGTGACGCGCCCAGTACATACCCTAAGTGCTGTCTAGAGAGAACTAACCTTAAAAACTACAAAAGAGGACACCCAATCAATAATATTTTTCAACAACCATTTAACTGTGTATATTTAATCAAAGAACTGATCGAGAGCTACTAATGACATTTCACTCCCCTTAGCATTTCTGGGGCTGCTGAAGAACTGGTTTCTGTATCACTCTACTTTCTTGGTTCTGAAGTTGATCCTTCTGCTCTTTAAACCTTTGGGGGTCTTCCTTTCTGCTGAAAGTCACCATGCCACCTGGAGTTTTTATGTCACAGTAATGCTGAGAAGCATTTCCCCAACAGATCTACAGTGACAACTACAAACATGGTGCTTCTCATACTCCTTTTTCATATTTCATCCTGCAACTCATTGGTTCTTCTTTGTATCTATGTTTTACCCAAATGTTTTAGTAAAATGTCATAGGGCCACAGAAGGATATACAGTCATGTGCCACGTAATGACATTTCACTCATATATGCGATAGTGGTCCCGCAGGGTTATAATGGAGCTGAAAAACTATCACCTAGTGATGTCCTGACGATCCTGACCCTGGGTAAGCCTAGGTAATGTGTGTGTCTGTGTCTTAGTTTTTAACAAAAATGTTTACAAAGTAAATAAATAAGTAAATAAATATTTTACACAAAGAAAACTTATGGAATAGGAATATAAAGAAAATATTTTTGTATAGCTGTATCACGTGTTTGTATTTTAAGCTAAGTATTATTACAGAAGAGTCAAAACTTCTTTAAAAATGTAAAAGTCAATAAAGTAGAAGTTACAGTAAGCTAAACTTTATTATTGAGGGGAAAAAAATTAAATAAGTTTAGTGTAGCTGAAGTGTACAGTGTTTATACAGGCTACAGTAGCGTGCAGTAATGTCCTAGGCCTTCACATTCACTCACCACTCACTCACTGACTCACTCAGAGCAAATTCCAGTTCTGCAAGCTCCATTCATGGTAAGCACCCTATACAGGTGTATTATTTTTTTATCTTTATTATTTTTTTATCTTTTATACTATATTTTTATGTACCTTTTCTATGCTTAGATGTTTAGATACACAAATACCTACCACAGGCCTATAGTAATTTTCTAAGACAGGGTCTTGCTCTGCCAGCCAGGCTGGAGTACAATGGCACATTCATGGCTTACTGCAACCTCAACCTCCAGGGCTCAAGCAATCCTCCTGCCTCAACCTCCTGAGTAGCTAAGACTACAGGCATGTACCATTACTCCCAGCTAATGAAAAACAAAATTTTTTTAAGAGACAGGGGGTTGGAGGAGGGTGTCTCACTATATTGCCCAGGCTGGTCTTGAACTCGTGGCCTCAAGAGATCCTCCCACCTTGGCCTCCCAAAGTGTTGGGATTACAGGTGTGAGCCACCACACCTAGCACCTATAGTACTCAGTACAATAATGTGCTGTACAGGTTTGTAGCCTAGGAGTAATAGGCTGTACCATATAGCCTAGGTGTGTAGTAGGATACACCACCTAGGTTTGTGTAAGTTCACTTTATGATGTTCACACAACAAAATCACCTAAGGACGCATTTCTAAGAACTACCCTGTGGCTAAGTGATGTATGATTGTATTACCATCTACTCAAGTTTTGTGACAAAGTAATCATGCAGCAAAGTTAAACTGAAACTTGATATGGAAATGACCTTAGGTGATTACGCTAAAAACTCTAAGGACCTTGCAAAAGTCAAATAATTTACTAGGAGAGATGGGTGGGGGGCGGGGGTCCTGACTAAACCAATTAATTTACTCAGTTTTAACTGAACATTTAAAATATTCTTCATTCTTATTGGAAATTTACCTCCTTGCTGATGAGCCAGAAACTACACATGAAGACAAGAATTCTCACCAACTTTTAGTGGTAGGTTTGTTTCCAACAAAAATCACAGCTGTTTATGTAAGTAAGACTTCTATCTACAAGACCCTTTTGGACCATTTCCCACATGTTATTGACACTACACAGGTAATTTATAGGACAGGAATTTGTCTTATCCATAAAGAATCTGAAGACGGTGGCAAGCACTGATATTTGAATTGTCTATAATGTGACTCCTCAGAGCCCAGCCAGGATTTCTGAAAACCATCAAATCTCTACCTATCTCTCATGCCATTCTTTATTTTTTTCAAATATAAAAACATAAAAAGTCCTAGGGCCAGGGGAAAAGAGCTTAGCTGATTAAGCTGAGGATTCAGAATAAGATAAAAATATAAAAGGAAACCTCTAGTATTTCTGATTCCACACAACAGTTAGGCCAAATAGTGAAGACTGCAGGATACCATTATAAGCTTTTTATCAACCTCGGTGCACCTCAAAGGTAAATTCAGTTCACCAAAGCCAAAAGTAGTTGGCTGCCTAACTCACAGAGAAGACACAGAGCATGACACCCAGAGCCCGCTGTCACTCACGTTATTAAACGCGACTTTGCCTTCTTGGGTGACTCTAAGATTTCATTAACATGATTACCAGTGGGAGAACAAAAGTCACTGCTTGTTAAGGTTGTAGTTGGTTTAAAGGGATCCATGGATTCGTCAGAGTTATCTGGGTCAAAGTGGTAAGAGCCCTCAGAAGAAAGGGGTGGGGAGTTCTGCAGAATGGAGTGGCTTCCAAAGGGGTTGAAGCTGGGGTTATCCCACTGACTAGGATCTAGCTTGGAAGATGCTTGGAAAAGAGGCCCATCTCGTGCCACTGGGTCTGTAGGCTGTTCTACACCTGCTGACTTACTGATGCCGTCTTTTTGTATCTTGGGAGTCAGTTTGCTACCCGGTTTCCTGCCAGGTTTCCTTGGAAGGGCTTTCCTGGCCTCTGCATTTCCCACATCTTCTGTGAAATCAAACTCGAGCTTCAGAGGTAAGCTCCTCAATTCCTCCCCCAGCTCAACCCCTGAGTCGTTGGTGTCACTACCAAGAGTGCTGGGAGTTTCCTTAAGGTCAGGGGGAGACTTCTGAAACCTGGCACCTCCTAGCAAAGAAGAACTTGTGTTCTCATCCAGCTCTTCAGGACTGAAGTGGTAGGATGCCTTGGGGAGAGGTGTGCCCTCCATAGCAGCATCAGCATCTGAGAACTCTCCTCCAATTGCTTTCTTCCTCAGAGGGACAGGCTTGGGCTTTCTCAGCTTGCTTCTTCTGCTAGGCACAGGCTCTGGACAGGAGTTTCCAGCTTTTAGATCAGCCTCTGTGGAGGCCTCAAGGGTGACCCCCATACTGCCTTCTATCATTGCCTCGTCCTGGAGGGTGCCTGATGGGCTGAAAAGCAGAGCCTTGCCTGAGACTGCAGTTATAAAGCCATGAGCTGCTTGTGTTCCGAGGGCTGCCGAGGTATCTGTGGTATCCTTCGTTTCTATTGAAAATGGCCTGACGATGGAAATTTTGCTAAAATCATGTTCAGGTTCTTCTTTGAAATTCTTGAGTGAATGAGAGTCAACAGCCTGCTGTGGCACCTTATTTTCTGAAGGTTTAGAACAAGTTTCAGATGAACACTTTTCAACCACTTCTGCTACAAGCTGTTCATCAGCTTCTTGTGATTCTAAAATGGGAGAAAAAAAAAAAAAAACGTCTATTAAAGAATTATCTTTCTGTCATTGGTAAATATTCTCTCCTACCTAAATTCACATAAACAAATAGCAAGTTCTTTCCTCTTTATTTCTATTAAGCATCTCTAAAGTTCAGCAAGGATGGCAGCACAGCCTGAAACAGAACAGCTGGCACAACACCCTAAAATGAATTTTCTTATCCCAAGTTGTGTATGTACATTATCCAAGTGATATGAATACCAAGTACACCAAAAGAACTATTTAGAGAAAGGATAAATAGAGCAACAGTCTGCTGCAATGTATATTATGTGATGTTAACTTTCTGTAGGTTAAGACTGGTCTGGAAGAATCTTTAGAAACCAACAGCTATGGTACAGGGATGCAGATTGGCACTAGGATAGTTCCTAGGCACGGCCTGACAGTTTTAGGGTCAGAGCTTTATGCAGTGAACAAATCTGAATCCAAAAATAAACTGAAAAAACCTACTGTGACCAACTCAGAATCATCTCTCTGTAGACCTAAAAACTGAAAGAACCAAATAAGAAAGCTAATTTGAAAAATCAGTTATGGAAATGGCTTTAAAACAAATAGCCCTTATTTCACTAAGACACAAATTATAAAACAATAAAGTTATTTTTTCTTTAGAACCTCTGTCTCTAAGCCGGGCCAGGAATTCTCTAAATCACCTATGAAAAATAAAAATCCTTTTTAATTGGGGTCTTACTAGGATGAATGCTACAAATATTAGGTGTGAATGAGGTAATTTCATTAAAGCACAAAGTGATTTCCTGACATAGATATCTGAAATAAGAGTAGCACAGAAAACTCAGTGAATTGGTTATATCTCATGATTTAAAAAAAAATTAAGAGATGACCCTCTAATCCTACTTCGTAATTCTGATCCAGGATCAGAGTCAAGTACTACTGGAATATCATTGGAATAGTTTTTATTTTTGTTTCTCTTGAGACAGTATCTCTGTTACCCAGGCTGGAGTGCAGTGGCCTGATCATGGCTCACTGCAGCCTTGACCTCCCAGGCTCAAGTGATCCTCCCACATCAACCTCCCAAGTAACTGAGACCACAGGCATGAGCCACCATGCTTGGATGGTCTCACTAGGCTCAAGCAATCTGCCTGCCTCTGCCTCCCAACATGCTGGGATCACAGGGGTGAGCCACCACACCCAGCTAAGGTTCTTTCAATAACATGTAACCCAAACACTACTGAAATAAATACGATTTTTTTTTTTTTTTAGACATGGCCTTGCTATGTTGCCTAGGCTGATCTCAAACTCCTGGACCCAAGCCATCCTCCTGCCTCGGCCTCCTGAGTGGCTGGGATTATAGGTATATGCCACCATGTCCAGCTTAGTTTTTACTTAGACTCTGATTTAGTTACTTTGTATGTTTCAATCTCACAAATACAACTGCTTTTAAAACTAATGTTTTCAATCTTTATAACTATAATATATATCACCTTAAAATCTGTTATATGCCAGAGTCCACATAATGTTTTGGTTTTTTTTTTGAGAAAAAGGTTCCACTGCCTTAAGATTTTGAAAACTACGGTTAAAGTAGAAGGTACATCTCTAAACATAGTAATATGCAAATAAGTGGGGATGAATAGGCCTTCTAGGAACTAATACACATGACCTTTTAAAGAGACTTTCAGCATCTCTCAGGTGTGCTATAGATGATCCCACTGTAAGTAACAGATCTTGAAAACCCTATACAAGAGGCTGTATTTTAACATCTTTATCCTGGTGTGCCCAGCAGGAGTGGGTGGCGTGGTACAGTTGGAGAGCCACCCTTTCCAGATAATGACGAGCAAGAAATGGTCCTGAGCCACTGTTCCTCCATCTAGAAAACTGTTTTGTACTACATTTTACTATAAATCAAACTAATAAACTGGAAGAACCTGTTATCTAAGTAAATCATGATGGATTTGGTAAAAATAAAAATTGTATTTGTAAAATATTGGTAATACATGTGTACTTTCTTATACACAATTTACTTCAAGTGATATTTACCCAGAAACTAATTAGCCTGTATTAAATGTTAGGACAAGAATCACCTCCTTTCATTTGCTATGGATATGTTTTCCAATAAATTTTTTTATTTGGTTCTTTCAGTTCTTCAGTCTACAGAGAGGCGATTCTAGGGCATATACGGGAAGTTTTCCATTTGTGTTTTTGAAACAGTTTGATTATTTAAACTCTGTTCTGTGGAATAGGGAATACAGTTACGTGTTGCTTAAGAGTGGATTCTGGTTATCATCATCGTGGCAATTTCATCATTGTGTAGGTCTGTGTGATCATCATAGAGTGTACCTGACACAAACCTAGATGGTATATTTACTACACACCTATGGTATACCCTATTGCTCCTAGGTTACAAACCAGAACAGCACATTACCGTACTGAAATACTGTAGGCAATGGTAACACAATGCTAAGTATCTGTATATCTAAACATAGACAAGGTAAAGTAAAAACATGATATTATAATCTTCTGTGATCACATTGTACATCCAGTCAGTCGCTGATCAAGACATCATTATGTAGTGAATGACTGTATTTGTATTTTTAACTTCCAAGGATTCAAATCTGCTCACTGCATAAAATTCTAATCCTGAAACTGTCAGGCTGTGCCTGGAAACTCAGTCCCCATCTGCATCCCTAACATTTAAGCTGTTGATGTCCAATGGCTCCTCTGGACCTACAGAATGTTAATATCACATAAGATATATATGCAGTAGACACTTGTTCTACTTAGTCTTTTCCTAAGTAAGTACTATTTGCATTATCCAACTGATACAAATACTCAACAGATTCTCTCTCAAGAATCTGAATTAAGACAGTAAGTGGATCTGTAAGAGACTGAGATCAGGATAAAAAAGAGACAGAAGACCATCCTATCCCAGTAGACAAGTGATAGAGAACAGAGGTACCTGAGGACTTTTCAATGCCCACAAAGGCCTACTTATACTGCCCCAGCTTAATCTCCACGAAACTCCCCTTTCTCAATGATGTATGTGTATTTGAGCTAGTCTGAGTGGATTTCTGCCCTTTGAAACCAAATGTATCCAAACTTAAGAGCACAGAAAACTCAAATCCCAAGATTCTGAGATTAAGTGATGCCACCTAATGAGAGACAAATACATAAACCTTTCAGATATGACAGGATAGGCATTACAATCATGTCCTATGCAATGTCCTCAAGGAGGCCAGAGGAGGAGAGCAAACCTTCATATAAGTACAGGATGAGAGACCTACCTGAGCAACCGGCCAACATTTTCTCACATGTGATTGCAGTTAACTGCAAACTCAACACAACCCATGGTGGCATAACTGAACACAAAGCAAATGCAACTTCAGATGCCATTAACAGATAAGCAGAAACATCAATGAAAACAGTATTGAGTAAAACAAACTGAGGGGTTGGATGGAACAGGCAATGGGCTACTAAGAGCTCACTAGGATTATCTTAGTGAACCGAGACATCAGTCTTTACCAGTAGGCAAACTAAAAACTGTCCAACACTAAGGCCTGGCTGCTAAACCTTACGTTAATTCATCTCTTGATGGCCAGAACAGTTTCTTGTAGTCTCTCTCATCACATAACATCTGGGATTGTGAATTCAGTTAGATTCTGATTCAGTTCTAAGTTCCTCATCTTAAAAAACTATGGACAAAAGTGAACATCCTTAGAGGAATGTGGATCAAGGTGGCGTATCTGTAAACAATTAAACTAAGATATTTAGCCTAGAAAACCAAGAAACATTATAGAGTCTATAAATATTTTAAGGGCTCTTGAGGTAAAGGGATTAGAATTACTGCAGCTTCAGAGGATAAAATTAGGATCATGTGGACAACTATTAATATTAAGAGGAAAGTGGATTTCAAGTCAATATAAGAGAAAACTAACAGGCAATGCAAAGAGAAGCCAGCTCCTTATCCATCAGGAATGATTTGCCCCCGCCACTCCATTTCACTCACACATTCACTCAGTCATTCAACAAACATCTGAGCATTTTTAAGTACTGGGCTCTGTGCTTGGCACTGGGGATGTAACAGCAAGCAAAAAAGAGGCGGGCTCTATTCTCATGCAGTTTAGAGACTATCAGGAAAGAGAGACATTAATTAAATAATTACTGAAAGAATGTAGGGGAGAAATGAGGCTGGGAAAATAGAAAGGCATCATGCTTAAAGAGCCTTGCAGGCCTTATCAAGAATCTGGTTTTATTCTAAGAGCAACAGGAAGCCATAAAGAATTTTTAAGCAGCAGACAAGAACTCAGATTTACATTTTGAACAGACCCCAGTTGCATCGTGGAAAAGGATTAAAGAGGGTAAACATGGAACATGTAAAACTGCTAGTATGTTATTCTAGGGGCTTTGGCAAGGGTGACGCTAATGAATAGGAAGAGGAGTTACATTCTAGAGAGGAAATAGGAGGTGAGACTGATAAAGCTGGGTGATAAGCTGCACACAGGACTGAAGTAGGAGAAGGTAGCAAAGATGATTTGTAAGTTTTTAGCCTTTGAAACTAGAAGACTAGTGCCATTCAATGAGATGCAGGAAATTCTAGTGAATGCTTGGGGACTGTTGGAATGGGGCCATGGGTTTGGCCTTAGACATGCTGAGAACTGTTTCAGGGTTTTTAAAATTATTCCATATTTCATTTCAAACAAATTTTTTTAAACATAGTTTAAATACTTTCTTTATTTTAGAGACAGGGTCTGACTCTGTCACCTAGGCTTGAACACAGTAGTGTGATTCTGGCTCACTCCAACCTCGAACTCTTAGGCTCAAGGATCCCCCCTCCTAGGACTCCCAAGTAGCTGGGACTACAGGCACACACCACCACAGCCAGCTAGTTTTTAATTTTTATGTACAGATGGGGGTTGCACTACATTGTCTCGGCTGATCTCAAACTCCTGGGCCCACAGCATCCTCCCACCTCAGTCTCCTTGAGGGCTGGTATTATAGGTGTGAGCCACCATGCCCAGCCTGTTTTGGGATTTTGAAGCAGAGATATTGAATAGGTAGTATACTCAGAGAAGAAATCTGGGCTGGGACTAATATTTGACATTACCAAAGCCATGGAAATAGATGTGATCATTGGAATTCACACTGAATACTACGTAATAATAAGTGATATCCATTCTACGCTTTCATCTTTGAGCTTTAACATACTTTAAATCCTAATTTTAAAATCTGTAAGTTTTAAATACTTATTTATTTATTGGAGACAGGGTCTTGCTCTGTCATCCAGGCTAGAGTGCTACGAGGCAATCAGAGGTCACTGCAGCTTCAACCTCCTAGGCTCAAACAATCTCCGTCTCAGGCTCCTGAGAAACTGAGACTAAAGGCACACGGCCAGCATGCGCAGCTAAGTTTTTAAAAAAAATTTTTTTAGACACGGGGTCTTACTATGTTGTCCAGGCTGGCCTCCAACTCCTGTTGTCAACTGATCTTTCTGCCTTGGCCCCCCAAAATGCTAAGATTACAGGTGTGAGCCACTGTACTCAGCCAAAAGTTTATTAAAAAAACAAGTTTACCAAAAAAAAAAAACCAAAAAAACAAAAAACAAAAACTAAGATAAAGCCTAAATTTTAAATATCTTTTTAAATTAAGAGTATATTATTGATAATAACATCATAGGTATAATGACATGATCATATGTGGCATCATGACATGATATCTACAATTTGCTTTTAAAAATATCTAAGTAACAAAAAGAAAAAGAAAGAGGATGGGGGAAGCAAGTATGGCAAAATCTTGATAGTCCTTTCTCTGGGCAATGGGAATAGAAGTTCCGCTGTTGTATGTAGTGTTGGAAGCTGATCCTGGTTTTTAAAAGCTTTTTTACAGTTACATAATTTCTCTTCCACTCTTTTTGTCATGGACTCCCAAACATTTACTACCATTCTCCTTCACAGGATCCCAGGGCCAGAATATCCACGGCTATGTGTTCTTTCCCTGCAGCTTCCGGATAACCTAATGATTAAGGGGAAGGGAAGTAAAGTGCTACTAACACTCAGCTGTCAGGAGTTGAGAAGCCCTTTCCCCTCCTTCTAATAAGTCCCACACTCATCCACCTCTTGGGGTTTTTTTTCTTCTCTGTTACCAGACTTCTTCACCATCAATCCTACAGCCCCAAAAGAAAGAAAGGAGTCTATGAGAATAACCTTTTGCTAAACTCTCTCCTAGCCTTCTATTTCTGCCCTAATCTCCTTAAGACAAGGACAGAGCCTATCCACCTTCCTCCACATGTACCCACTCCTTTTAGGTCCTTCCTCCTCTCACCATCATCTCCACCAGCTGCTTTTACCAAGCTGAAAACCTGAGATTCTCAAAAAGGGGTGTGCACAATCAGCAATGGTAGCAAAGCCACCCAAGAGCTGGGGAAGAAGGAGACAAAAAAAAAAAAAAAGGAGCACATCTCAGCACAAGACAAAAGCTCTAGGCCCAGCCCTGCTCCAGCAACTGTCCTTGGGCACCAAACACTCTGCAGAGTAAGGGGGGTCAACAGCTGTGTCATCTCCTCACTCTACACTTAGGAAGGGTAATACTGTGTGAGATGGCTTCACCCCTACACACTCCTCTCACTGGTACTTGTGTTCCCACATCAGTCAAGCAGCTGGGAATCGAGATTTATGCAAAGTTTGCATGAGTGATAGGGAGCTTTATCTGTTATATCATAAAACGCATGACCCTGCCATGGTGGAATGGAGAAGGAAAACAAATACCACCCCACTCCAGTCCCCAGGCTGAGCAGAGGGCTCAAGGAACTCCACGGAAGACACCTCTGCCCAGTCATTTCTTGGCCAGCTCAGGGCAGGTGCCAGGTAAATAAATTTGCCCAGCCCTACACCCAGTCACTGCAGACCTCAGCTGGGTCTGGCATCTTCAATCATCAAGAGAAGGTCCAAACAGGCAGAGGCACTGGGTGGGAGAGAATTGCTCATTTACTTAAACCAGTTTGGGGAGCCTGGAGAATGGAAAACGAGAGAAAAACAAACCAACCACATAACTTGAAAAGGTGTGTTTGGGTAAGATTCTATTTGCATTTACACTATCTATCAGCGTCTCAGTACCAGCTGACCTAGTGCTGCCCTAAAACACTAGGCCAGGCCCAGCAGCTCACACCTGTAATCCCAACACTTTGGGAGGCCGAGGAAGGGGACTGCTTGAGCCCAGGCGTTCAAGACCAACTTGGACAACATGGTGAAACCCTATCTCTACAAAAAAATAAAAGTAAATTAGCCAGACATAGTGGCACACGCCTGTAGTCCCAGCTATTCAGGAGGCAGAGCTGGGAGGACCACTTGAGTCCAGGAGTTAGAGGCTACAGTGATCTATGATCACACTACTGCACTCCAGCCTAGACAACAGAGCAAGTCCCTGGGAAATGAAAATAAAGAAAAAGAAAAGAATCTAAATTTCAGGTATCACACTACAAGTAACTTTAGTAAGAAGTCATATACCCAGATTCTCAGTTGGCTCCAGGTCCCAGTCTCCCATAATGAAGAGTTTGGGCCACAAATGTCAGGCCTTGCTTTTCATCTGAAAGCACTGTTATGTAACTAACCTATCTTTATGCGCCTTTCCATTTTTACAGAAATTCTGTGTTTCCTAAAAACCTTCTTCCCTTCCAGGGCACTGAAAAGCTCTCTCTCTAGAATGAGTTTAATGAGTTTGATTCTGACAAGCACAGCATTCCCTGGCGGCTTGGTGAATACAGACAGAGATTAGATCAGTAGATGAATTAAGAGCAAACACAGAGGAAATACAAAAATAAACCAAAATTTCCACTCCTGGCCCATTTGTTGCGCTTAATGAAACTTAGATGTGCATGGAGGGTGGCGTTCCCAGAGGGCGTGGAAGCTACACACCCCTCCTTACACCTAGCTCTTCCATGTTTCTCAGTTGTAACCTTTATAATAAACCAGCAAACATTCATACTTTCCTGAGTTCTTGGAATCATTCTAATGAATGATCAAACCTGGGTGAGGGTATGAAAACCCCAAAATTTGTAGCCAAGTCAGACAGAAGCACAAGTGACTGAGATCTGGGACTTCCAATTGGCATCTGAAGTGAGAGCAGTTTTGCGAGATCGAGCTCTGAAACCTCCGGAGTCTGAGGCTAACTCCAGGAAGTAAGTATCAGAATAGAACTGACTTGTCGAAAGCCCAGTTGGAGCTGGAGAATCAGAGTACTGGTATAGAAAAGACACCACATATTCCACAAGCTACAGGTTAGCAACTGATACACAAACACAATCTACCGGGCCACAAGAATACAGGCCTAGAATCCTTCTTAGTAAGCACAAAAATTTCTTCTTACCCAAAACCGAATCCCCTTCTACCCATTTATCCTCTGCCTCCATTCACCACAGGACTCCCATCCTCAACCTAGCCAGCCCATCCCTCCACCTCCTCCCAAGACAGAGGGGTGGAATTTATTCTCTGTCTGTCTGTCTGTCTGTCACACACACGCACACACACACACACACACACACACACACACACACAGGCCATGACTCAATCATGCTTGAGCCCACTAATTAATTCTAGAGCTATCTTCATTCATCTAATTTCTGTTCATTCATAGGATGAACCTAAGAAAACCCAAGTGGACCATAAACCAAGGAAGAAGGGCTCCAGGGTTCCTGCTAATGGCATGATGGAGTCAAGGACATTGCTCTGTGCTGTCACACCACTGAGGGCAAACATGGAGCCAGAATGGAAGGGCATGGCTTGTCTCTAGAACAAACCCCCAGGGCCATGCTTCTGAGCACCACCCAGAAGTCAGAAAGGGAACCCACCCAACCACACTGGGGCCACGTATCTCAAACAGATGAAATTATCCCCTCTCTGCTCTACTCTGTCCTCATTAGTGGAGGTGACCCCACAGCTTCACACAACTGCCCAGGTTGCAATATGTGTCATATTAAGTAAGCGTCTGACAACAAACGAATAGACACCCTGGTTACCAACACAGTGGCCTAGATTTCTGAATTCAAGCCCCAAGTGTGCATCTCTGCCACGGAGGGCCACACAAAAGACATGCAAAGGATGCCACAAATTTGGAAGGCTGAGCACTAATGGTGAAATTTTACAAACATATAAAAGCAATTGACTGTAAGCCACAGTATTAGGAAATTCTAATAAAGATCTAAACCAGATGTTCAACGTCAGCACTCTGCAATTCATTTAAACCAGTAGCTTTGTCAGGACCTGAAGCCCTAAACTGGAACCACAGAATTTCTTCACAGATCACCGTCTAGCCAACCAACCGAGCACAGGTCTTTATCAGCAGCAGCATACCGCGTTCTAGGCACAGGCACAACTGAGTCCCAAAGTAAGTGCAAGGGGCCTGTTCAGCATCCAGTTAAGGAGGCAAAAGCCTCACCCAAGGCCGCTTGAGACTAGCTGAGTACTGAATCAGGAGGAAAGCCCTACCACCGCCTCACAGGACTATCACCTCAAGGCCCACAACACGTTTGCACAGAAAACCCTGTGCCTGGACTTCTGCTTTTAAAGGAGTCATTTCCTGTGTCACCAGCTTCCCTTTCTCAATTAATTATTTCCTTTTAAAATTTGTTTTCGTATTCAGCAAAAGAAGAAACCTCTAGAAAAAAATGCTTTATTTTTGAAAGCCAGCTGATTTGTATTTTTAAACGACCTTTATTATTGACTTAGAAGCAAGCTGGGAAGAGGCGGGAATAAATATAATGCATCTAAGGTATGGGCTATGAGAGATTAGGCAGCCAAAGAATGGGCCATGCTCAGTGATTCCTCAGAGAAGAAAGGAAACAGCTGCTCTCAGTGCTAGCCAGGAACAAATGGGTCAGAGCCCAAAGATGACTTCCTGATGGGGTACTGATGCCCTTTGACCCTGATAGTATAGGATCTATGTTCTCTATCCCTCAAGAAATAGGCAGATAGGTCCCAATATCACTTCAATTGCCCTTTCAACTCAATTTTAGTTCATATTCCTTTGGTAACAAGGGTACTAATCTCTCCCCTCAAGTGCAACTGACAAAGAGGAGCAAATCGCAAATGTTAAACTTCACAAACTGTAGACAGTTGGGAGGCCAAGGTGGGGAGATCACTTGGGCCGAGGAGTTTGAGACTAGCCTGATCAACATAGAAGACCCTGATTCTACAAAAAAACTAAAAATTAGCTGAGTGCAGTGGTATCTGCCTACAGTCCCAGCTATTCAGGAGGCTGAGGCAGGAGGATCACTTGAGCCTAGGAGGTCTGAGGCTATAGTAAGCTGTGATAGCACCACTGTACTGCAGTCTGGGCAAAACGGTGAGGCCCCATCTGAAAAATAAAAAATTGCAACAGTGGTAAACTCTGGCCTACTCTTGACACTGAGTGTGAAAAATGCAAAGGAATTTAATAACTAAAATTGGTTCTAGAACAATTATGTTTTCTAAATTAAAAATTTAGAACAAATAAAATACTCATACAGCCTTCAAAGCACTTCTATAAACATTACCCAATTTGATCCTCAAATCAACCCTGGGAAAAAGGCACAGCAGAACTTACTAATTCCATTAAAAAATAAGAAAAGATACTATGAGTAACTGTAGGCTAACAAATTAGGCAATTTCAATAAAATAGATAAATGCCAAGAAAGACACCAACTAATAAAACCAACTCAAGAGGAAACAGAAAATGCGAATGGATCTAAAATAGGCAGAGAGATTAAGCTGGTAAGTTTAAAACTTCCTCCAAAGAAAAGACCTGGACCATACTGGTGAATTCTACCAAATATTTAAAGAATTAATACCAATTGTTCGTAAACTCTTCCAAAAACAAACTGAGGGAAGAAGTACTTTCCAACTTATTTCATCACGCCAATATTACTCTGGTGCCGAAGCCAAACAAAGGCATCGCAAGGGGAAAAAAACTACAAACCAATATCTCCTACTGAATACAGATGAAAAAAAATCCTCAACAAAATACTAGTAAATGAAATCCAGCAACACATAAAAAGGATTACACACCAAAAACAAGGAGGATTTATCCCAGGAATGCAAGGTTGCTTTAATATCTGAAAATCAATTAATGTAATATACAACAATCAACAGAACAGAGGACAAAACTCACATGTCAATATACATAGAAAAAGCATTTGACAAAATCCCTTTTATGATAAAAAACACTAAACAAACTAGGACTAGAAGGGAACCTCCTCAACTTAATAAAGGGCATTTATGAAAAATCCACAGTTGATGCTCACATTTAAAGATAGAAGACTGAATGCTCTCACTCTAATGTCAAAAATGAGACAAAAATGTCAGCTCTTGTGACTTCTCCTCAAAATTGTTCTAGAAGTTCTAACCAAGGTAATTGGCAAGAAAAGAAATAAAAGGCATCCCTATTGGAAAGGAAGTAAAACTATCTCTATTTGCAGATGACGTATCTTGTATATAGAAAGTCCTAAGGAATCCACCAAAAAACTAAATGAAACCAACAAGGCTGTAGGATGTAAGATCAATGTGTAAAAATCAATTGTATTTCTACACACCTGCAATGAAAATTCCCAAAAAAAAATTTTAAGAAAATTCCATTTATGACAGTATCAAAAAATAAAATATTTTGGAAATAATTTAACAAAAGAAATATAAGACATTGATATAGTTTGGATATTTGTCCCCTCCAAATCTCATGTTAAAATTTGATTCCCAGTGTTGCAGGTAAGGCCTAGTGGGAGGTGTCTGGGTCATGGCTTGTTCTTGTCCTGAAGTGAGTTCTTATTCTATTAGTTCTCCCCAGGTCTGATTATCAAAGAGCCCAGCGCCTCCTTTTCTCTTTCTTTCTCCTTCTCCTCTCTCGTCACGTGACACACCTTTTGCCTTCTGCCAGAACTGGAAGCTCCCTGATGCCCTCACCAGAAACAGATGCCTGTGCCATGTTTCTTCTACAGCCTGTAGAACTGTGAGCCAAATAAACCTCTTTTCTTTATAAATTACCCAGCCTCAGGTATTCCTTTACAGCAGCGGCCTCCAACCTTTTTGGCACCAGGGACTGGTTTCATGGAAGACAATTTTTCCATGGATCGGGGAGATGGGAGGTGAGGATATGGTTTTGGGATGAAACTGTTCCAGTTCAGATCATCAGGGATTAGATTCTCATTAGGAGTGCAAACCTAGACCCCTGGCATGTGCCCTTCACAACAGGGTTCCCACTCTAATGCCACCACTGATCTGACAGGAGGCGGAGCTCAGGGAGTAATGCTCACTCACCCTGATGCTCACCTCCTGCTGTGTGGCCCATTCCTAATAGGCCCAGGGGTTGGGGACCCCTGCTTTACAGCAATGCAAAACAGACTGAGACAACTTATACTATAAAAACTACAGGGCCAGGAGCAATGGCTCACGCCTGTAATTCTGGCACTTTGGGAGTAGCAGACAGGAGGATCACTTAAGTTCAGGAGTTCAAAACCAGCCTGGGCAACATAGATCCTGTCTCTACAAATAATTTAAAAATCACCTGGATATGGTGGCAAATGTCTATGGTTCCAGATACTAGGAAGGCTGAGGCAGGAGGATGGCCTAAGCCTGGGAAGTTGAGGTTGCAGTGAGCCACTGAGGCTGCAGTGAGCATGATCACACCAATGCAATTCAGGTTGGGTGACAGAGCAAGACCATGTCTCAAAAAACAAACAAACAACAAAAACATTGTTTTGATTCAGTACAGTGGCTCATGCCTGTAATCTCAGCACTTTGGGAGGTCAAGGCAGGCAGATCATGAGGTCAAAAGATTGAGACCATTCTAACATGGTGAAACCCTGTCTCTACTAAAAAAAAAATACAAAAAATTAGCCAGGCATGGTGGTGTGTGCCTGCAGTTCCAGCTACTCTGTAGGCTAAGGCAGGAGAATTGCTTGAATCCAGGAGGCAGAGGTTGCAGTGAGCGGAGATCACACCATTGTACTCCAGCCTGAGCAAAAGAGGGAGACTCCATCTCAAAAAACAAATAAACAACAACAACAACATTGTTTGAAGCAATTGAAGACTTAAATAAATGAAAGATATCCCATGCTCATGGATTGGAAGATTTAATGTTAAGATTTCCCAATTTTTTTTATAGATTAAACACTGATTTTCAGTGTTTAATTAGTGTTGCTCTAATTAATCAGTGTTGCTCTGTCACCCAACCTGAAGTGAAGAATCAGTATCAAAATCCCAGTTGCCTTCTTTGCAAAAATTAACAAACTGATTCTAAAATTCATATAGAAACGCAATGGACTCAGAATAGCTAAAACAATCATGAAAAAATGGTCAAATTTGGAGGCCTCATACTTCTTGATTTCAAAGTTTAATACAAAGCTATAGTAATCAAGACAGTGTGGTGGTACCAGCATATCAAGAGACATACAGATCAGAGAAACAAAAAAAAATCAGGAGTTTGAGAACAGCCTGGCCAACATGGTGAAACCCCATCTCTACTAAAAAAATACAAAAAAAATTAGCCAGGCATGGTGGTATACACCTGTAATCCCAGCTACTCAGGAGGCTGCTGAAGGAGAATTGCCTGAACCCGGGAGTGGAGGATGCAGAGCCGAGATCACACCACTGTATGCTAGCCTGGGCAACAGAGCAAGACTCCCATCTCAAAACAAAAACAAAAACAAAACCTAAAAAAAACCAATATATACAAATACCCAATAGCTACATGAAAAGATGCTCAATATCCTTAGCCATTAGGGAAATGCAGATG
The DNA here is from genome assembly GCF_048565385.1 of Saimiri boliviensis. Taxonomy (NCBI): domain Eukaryota; kingdom Metazoa; phylum Chordata; class Mammalia; order Primates; family Cebidae; genus Saimiri; species Saimiri boliviensis. Next base: position 77,508,064 of record NC_133461.1, read on the forward strand.
AAAACCATATGCAAATCAAAACTACTTCACACCTACTGGGATGTCTATAACTAAATAGACTGACAATAAGAAGTGTTGGAGAGGATGTGGAGAAACTGAAACCCTCAAATACTACTGGCAGAAATGTAAAATGGTGCAGTTATTTTGAAAAAGTTTGGCAGTTCCTGAAAATGTTTTGATATAAAGTTACCATATGACCTAGGAATTCTACTCCTAGGTATATACCCAAGAAGTGAAAACATATACCCATGAATGTGAATGTTCATAGCAGCATTATTCATCATAGCCAAAAGTGGAAATAACCCAAATGTCCATCAACTGATAAACAGGTAAATAAATATGGTATATTAATAAAATGGAGTATTGTTCAGCAATAAAAAAGGAATAAAGACCTCATAGTTGCTACAACATAGCTGAACCTTGAAAACATTATGGTTAATGAACTGACTCAGTCATACAAGACTACATATTCTCCTATTCCACTTACATGAAATGTCTAGATAAACAAATCTATCAAGACACAAACCAGATCATCAGTTGCCTAGGACTGGGAGGTGGGAAGGAAGAGGAATGGAGTGTGACTGCTAATGGGTATAGGATTTCCTTTGGGGGTGATAAAATGTTCTAACAATTAGATTGATGTGATAGTTGTACAAATCTGTTGGTAAATTAAAAACTACTATACAGCTTTTAAATGGTAAATTGTATGGCAAATAAACTTATCTCAATGAAACTATTTTTTAAAAAAGAACATGGAGGCTTAGGCCCAAGGGAAATGGAGCAGGAGTGTCCTGTAATTTCTAATAAAATGTTCAACTATATCACAAATATTAACATTTCTTTTTTTTTCTTTGAGATAAAGTCTCGCTCTATTGTCCAGGCTGGAGTACAGTGGGGCAATTAGTGGGGTGATTATGGCTCACTGCAGCCTCAATCTCCCAGGCTCAAGTGATCCTCCCACCTTAGCCTCCTGAGCAGCTGGGACTAAAGGCACATGCCACCATGCCCTCATTTTTTTTTTTTTTTTTGGTACATTCAGGATCTCATTTTGTTGCTCAGGCTTGTCTCAAGCAATCCTCCCACCTTGGCTTCCCAAAGTGCTGGGATTACAGAAGTGAGCCAGCACACACAGCCACAGTACATGCTTTAAATAGTCTCTTATGTGTGTCACTTGGAGAGACACATGCTTGAGAGAGGTGGTAGGTCTCACCATCCGATCAATTTGGGGTTTTAAATTTCTCTTGAGGAAGCCCACATGTGCTACATAAATTCTATTTACGGAAAGAGGTGAAAAAATGACATCACCTCTCTCTTCCACAACAGATATAGCCAAGTATGGTATATGAAACATCCTAGAGTTATGATAATTGTCAAGCCCAAAAGGTTTTTTTCACTTCGTGGGCAGGGGGATTTTTTGAATTCTAATTTTTAACATTTGACTTTTTCCTTTTAACACTTGACTTCCAGATTTGTGGGAGAATTTCCTCCCTCACAAATTCCCTATCTTTTGCTGCTAAAACTTCTTGGGAAGCCAAGGAAGCCAAGAGGTCTGGGAAACAGGGTAGGGCTAGCTACCTTCAGAGTTGAAGCCCCACAGGGGCCTTACTTTTTGTATCCCTGGAAGCAGAAACTGAGCGCCCAAACCAGAGTTGATGCTCAACCAGTGCTCACTGTAGGGCAAGCATCTGACACACAAAGGACCCCTCCTCACTTGATGATCTGCTGCATACCGACAAAGCCTATCTAATTGTTGTTCAGTGATGCTCGGCTCAGCTCTATGCTAACAGCTGGGGGACAGCTTGGCACAGTTCTTCTCTTGGCCCTTTGTCCTGAAGGCCCCAGTCCTCCTTTCTGTGCCTTGGTCTTACCCTCACAGCCCTCTTCCCCTAAGCTGAATCGAGAGCTTCAGGAGGGAAACAAGCATGATTCTGGCACCAACCCTTTCCGCTCAAGTGGTCTGTCCTGAGGAGACTGTTAATCAGGTGTATATTAGCATTTAGGAAAGAGTCCAAAATTTGAGGGGTTTTTTTCCCCCAGTTTCATGTCTTTGGGTTCCCAGTCCCTCTGATTCCTCCAATGTTGAAATGTATTATATATATATACATTCTCAGCCACTTAGTCATCAGCCTTAAAATGGAGAAATAGATAGTTTCCTGTCCAGGGTCGGAACAACCGTACAGTAGGTCCTTTTCCAGGAATGCGGAGTAGAATACAAGGGTATAGGCTGCACAGCTCACATTTCCCCGACAACCACTGGGATCCAGGCTCCCCAGAAGCATGGGAGAGGGGTGGGTGAATCAACGCAGACCATCCTCTTAGGTACCTCACCGTTTTAAGATGTCTCAGCTGGGCATGGTGGCTCACAACTGTTAATCCCAGCACTTTGCGGGGCCAAGGCAGGCGGATCACAAGGTCAAGAGATCGAGACCATCCTGGCTAACACAGTGAAACTGCATCACTACTAAAAATACAAAAAACTAGCTGGGCATGGTGATATGTGCCTGTAGTTTCAGCTACTTGGGAGGCTGAGGCAGGAGAAACGCTTGAATCTGGGAGGCGGAGGTTGCAGTAAGCCTAGATCGCACCACTGTACTCTGTCACCTGAGTGACAGAGCGAGACTCATCTCAAAAAAAAAAAAAAAAAAAAAAAAAAAAAAAAAAATTCTCACCAACCAAAAGCAGACACACACACACACACACACACACACACACACACACACACACACAAACAAACACCGCCTCTGATAGAACCCAGACAACAAACTACCTGTTTAAACCCCTTCCTTCCTAACCTTCAAAAAAATGCCAAAAAAAAACATTACCCAGAAGCTAAGGGAGGGCAAATTTCATTGCTTTTTGTAAGAGACAGGGCACCAACCGCACTGCTATTCTCCTGAGATAAGCTTCTAACTCCTGAGAAAGGCTACCCCTAAAACTTAAGATTCTACAGGTAAAGAATAATCTGGAAAACCACTTGCTAAACTGAAAAAAGCTTGTAGTAAGGATGAAGAAAGCACTTCAACTTTCCAAAACAGTACTTTATGCTATTTTATTTAAAAAGAGACACAAGCTGGATGTAGTGATACATGCCTATAGTCCCAGCTACTCGGGAGGCTGAGTCAGGAGGATCACTTGAGCTTGGAAATTGAGGCTGCAGTGAGCTATGATTGCACCACTGCACTCCAGACTGGACAACAGAGCAATATCCTCTCTCTTAAAAAAAAAAAAGAAAAGAAAAGAAGAAGAAGAAAAATAAAGAGAGACAAAAGAGACCCAAACTGTATCTCTGAAGGCCAAGATTATAAGGTAAGAGGACAGGACTCACTTATGAGGAAGTGTCCACCCACCAGGAAGCCAAAGCCTCCTCCAGAGAAGCCAAGTCCAGCAATCAATGCGTCTTCTCTTCTCACTCATGAGATGTCCATGGGTTCTGGAACCATCTGGATTTGTTTGAGGTTATATTTTAAACAGAGTAGAAATCCCCTTCCGCAGACAGAAATCATAGAAGGCCGTCCCACAAAACTTCTCCATCCCAAGCTATTGTGGCAGGAAAAGCAAAGGGGGAAAGAGCACGTGCTAACAGATGGGGCTCCTGTGCAGAGATCTGGGATTGTGTAACTTCAATCTGTTGCTGCCAAACAACCATAATGTGCATCTCTTCAGAAATAATTACTGGAAAATTCAAAATACCAACTGCCTCTCTCACAAAGTAGCAACCACCCACATGGAGCTGAGAAGCTGATGCTGGATAAGGAAGAAGAGGGAGGAATGTTCAGTAAGAGAGGGGCCTCCAGACAGAGCAACCGCAGCCAGCATGCTGGGTACATGAGACACATTGACAGCAGGACCACAAGCCAATAGGCAGCTATAGCATTTCTTTGGCCTATTCTGCTCCCATTTAAGGAGGAGGGTAACAGGAAGGAGTAGGGTTGGGAGGGCAGTGAAGAGACTCCAAAGGAAGAAAGCAATGGGAAAAGCTTTGCCATCTAAGAACGTATACCCTTGTTTATCCCTTCATGCAAGTTTTTCAAAAAGTAGAAAAGGGCCCTGTGGTAGCCAGCTTCTAGGAGATAGACCTAATAAGTCTCACCTCCTTGCTCTTGGACTGACCTGTATAACCAAAAGGATACTGTGGAAATAAGTGTGACTTCGGAGGCTAAGTCAGAAGACACCGCAGCTTCTATCTTGCTTGCTCTTGGATCACAAACCCCAGGGTAGCCAGCTGCCATGTTGTGAGGACACTCAAGGAAACTAGTAGTAGTCCACATGGTGAGGACTGCTGCCTCCCACCAACAGCCAGCACTCACAGCCCAGGTGAATGAGTGAGTTGCCTTAGGAGAGGATCTTCCAGCCTCAGTCAAGTCTTTAAACAACTGCAGTCCCAGCAGACATCTTAACAGCATTCTCACAAGTGACCTGAGCCATACCACCCAGCTCCCAAATTTCCCAACTACAAAGACTGTATGAGATGTTCATTGGTTTCAGTTTTGGAGTAATCTGTTATGTAGCCAGAGGTCATCAATAAAGGCCTCTTAAAAACTCCTTTATCTACCACAAAATAGGCACAGAGTCCAGGCAGCCGCAAACACCTCCACACACCTGCCTCTTCTCACCCATGCGTGACTCAGGTGGAGACGGAATGCAAAAGCTGGCACTGAATTTGTCCACTCCTTTATTTTTCACTGATGAGCTGAAGCTAGGCATTGAGGAAGCAAAACATTTTCAATCCCACTGCACTACTTATCCCGTGATTATTTTTGCTTGACTGTTAATCCATAACTAAATTGTGCTGCGAGCTTCCTAACTTCTGATGTTTCAACTTCCTAAAATACATTTCATACTTCAGAATAATATGTGCCAAGTTCACACATGTGGAAGATGTATTTCCTGATTTTTTAGAACTACTATCACTTAACAGGATACTTAAGAAGATACTTTTCCCCAACACACACCCTGCTCTGGCAACATTTTAAGAATCTTTATTTCCTCTTGATATGTCTTCTCTCTAGTGAACAAGAGAGAGGCTTTACAAATTCCCTGGAGAAAAAAGCTGTATAATATATTCCAAAGAGCTCCCAATCTGTAATCTTAAAAGCTGAATTTAAAACCCAAGTCCACTACTAGCAGTAAAGGCTCTGTCCTCAATTTCCCATCTGTGAAATGGAAATAACTTGTGATTCATAATCATGATTCACAGAATCATGGTTATAAAAATCAAATAAGATGCTGCAAGCAAAGATTACTTGCTTCCAACATATCCAATAAATAAACATGGCTGAAACAGATAGCTGGTGGTTTGCTAGGTGGGAATCTTGCAATGGGAAAGCTATAGATCAATCATTTATTGTCATATTTCCAGCAAAGATATAAAAAAGAAGGTACCTTGACTGGCTAAGAGATTATCTGCAGCTGTCAAGCAGAAACGTCAAGATACATTTTTCATTTGTGAATTAATAAAATACTCCATGCCATTATTATTATCCCCTTATGAGTTTGGCCACCATCAATCTAAACCCTGGGGATGTGATTATGTTTGTGTGAACTCATAAAATCAGGTCATGTACATGGAAAAGTGATGGTTAGATCCTGAACTGACAAGCAGCAAAGTCTTTCTAAGCCCAGCTTTAATAGTCACCAAGCAATTTAGCAATGCTTGGTTATCAAACATCCACTGAGAAGACTATTTTGGGTGGATAAACAATGATCTCCCATCACTACTCTGGATTTAGGAAATTGTGACAAAATGGTTTACACACCCCAAGACTTCCTCTGGGAAGTATAACTGGTCACCTGAAAAAGATACTACAACTGCTATTTAAATGTTTAAATGGCTTTAGACCACATCCATTTTGTAGGTGGGACATTACATGGTAGCATTTAGAAGGACTGCCTGTTCCCAAAACACATACACAGGTAAAAAGTGTCTCTGCCACCAGAAAGTACCAAAGCAAGTTTTACTGCTTTATTCAATGCTCGGGTAAGCCCAAAATGGGGGAGTGGCAGGTTTTGATTTTATCACTCATCTTAAAAGAAAAATTGTGACTTGACAGTTACTAAAATCTTTCCTTTCCACAGGCAGACTTTGCTCCCCTGCCCTGGAGTTTTTTATTCAGACACTGTTGGTCCTCTGTGGTTCTGCACTCTCACAAGTTTCTACTGGAAAAACTACACTTTTTTCCCCAAGAAGACATGCCCTTGGGTAAGGTACCACATAGAAGCAGAGGTGCTTCCTAGTGGCATGTTTACATTTTGATAGAGCAACAACAAAAAAAACCCACATGACTCTGATCCCATTTATTAGCTGGTTGGAATCTCCAACTTCAGAGCTAAAAATACATGAAAAAAAATTAACTATATCATGCAGCTAAGATTTTCCAGCTTTAAACACCTTAAAATGGAATTTCATAATACAAAAAAATCAAACTGTGAAAGAGCCAATCATAGCAAAACATTAAAAAATTAAAATTAAATTAAAAGCATTGACCTGGGATTCTGTTCAAGGAGCACAGGGGTTGGACTGATAGACTAGGTAATATGAAGGGTCCTAATTAGTCATTTCTAGGAAACCAATAAAGCATTCCCTTGTCAGGGGCAGGGAAAGGTTGTTAAACTAAATTCCTAGGAGGATATACCTGTAGACTTGAATGAAACACTTCAACGTGTACCTAATGAAAATTTTTCACATAGTATTTGATTAAATATATAACCCAAAGCCTTAGCCTTAGAATGAAACATCAAAGGCTCAGATTTTAACAAGGTTTCTGTTCTGTTTTCTGTATCTCTCTCATACACACACACACACACACACACTCACTCTCACTCTCTCTCTCTCTCTCAAACATTCTAAAAATATACCATATCAACCTTTTAAGAGATCTGCACAGTCAACTTACAAATTATCACACAACCAAAGTTACATTAAAGACATTTAATGGACTGAATGGGACTGGCTCATGCCTGTAACCCCAACACTTTGGGAGGCCAAGGTGGGAGGATCACTTGAGCCCAGGAGTTTGAGATCAGCCTGGGCAACATAGTGAAACCCCATCACTATTTTTTTTTTATTAACAAAATAAAATGTTAAAAAAAATTTAATGGGCAAAAGTTAAAAAGTTTATGTGTTTGTACTTCTATTAAATGATTCCAAAATTCTCCCCATTCTTCCCTAAGTTCCTTTTTAAATAATTTTTTTTTTTTTTTGAGACGGAGTTTCACTCTTGTTGCCCAGGCTGGAGTACAATGGTGCCATCTCAGCTCACAGCAACCTCTGCCTCCCGGGTTTAAGCGATTCTCCTGCCTCAGCCTCCTGAGGAGCTGGGATTACAGGTGCCCGCCATCATGCCTGGCTAATTTTTGTATTTTTAGTAGACACAGGATTTCACCATGTTGGCCAGGCTGGTCTTAAACTCCTGACCACTGGTGATCCACCCGCTTTGGCCTCCCAAAGTGCTGGGATTACAGGCGTGAGCCACCACACCCAGCTTTAAATAATTTTTATTGTTCCTTAGATCTTTGAGTCAACTGAAAATCAAGTTCACTGACAGACCAATTATATCACTTCACTTCTGCAAAGATGACAAATAGCCAGGCCACATCAGGCTCTCCCTGGGCCTTCCTTGAACATGCAGGCCTAGACTAACGGCACCTCGTGCCCACAGTTTATTTGTTCAGCAGCTATAACCTTGCTACCTTTTTATTTTTAAAGTCATCATCCCAAATTACTTAAACTTTGTATTTTTACTGAAATTGTCATAAATATAGACATAGGCTGACAATTTTTTTCTGTACAATACAGTAAATACGTTAGCCTTTTGCCGACATTTGGTCTCTGTTCCAAGTACTTAACCCAGCTACTGTAGAGCAAAAGCAGACATACACAATACCTGAATGAAAGAGAATGACTGTAGTCCAATAAAACCTTATTTATGGGGATGAAAGCCGTGGCTGAAACCTGAAATCCCAGCATTTTGAGAGGCTGAGGTAGGGGAATCACTTACTTGAGCCCTGGAGTTCAAAACCAGCCTGGGCAACATAGCAAGACCCTGTATCTACCAAATTTTACATATATATATATATATACACATATATATATGCAACTATATGGGGCCTGAAATTTGAATTTCACATAGTTTTCACACATCACCATTAAACCATCAAAAAACGTAAAACTCATTCTTCTGCCATGCAAAAAAATGGGGCAGGCAGAGTTTGGCCTAAGAGGCCAGTTTGCTGATTCTGATCAAGACTACCAAAACTGTGTCAACAAACAACTTGGCATTCCCCCACAGACCTGAGGCAGTAAATATCTATGTATAGATCCCACTTATCTCTTTACTTCTATTCTGGGGAAAATTCCAGAGAACTATAGTATGTCTTTGAAATACTTAGGCATTTAATTAACACATCAAACTGGAGAGGTATAACAAGTTGTTCCAAGGGTGATGTGAGAGCTTCTGCACCAATTAAGATTCTCTTTCTCAAAGAGAGGTAACAATCTGTAGATAAAGGTGTGTGTGCTTGAGGAAGGAGGGCTATGTTGGTGAAGGAGAAACTCAAGGGGCAGAATGTACCCACTGCCGTTTTTGTGACTAAAACAGCTACAGAAAGCCACAGCCACTAAGTCCTCCATGAAACACACACACACAAAAGCCAGGCATGGTAGCTCACGCCTGTAATCCCAGAACGTTGGGAGGCTAAGGCAGGAGAATCCCTTTAGGCCAGGAGTTTGAGATCAGCCTAGGCAACATGGTGAGGCCTTGTCTCTACAAAAAAATTAAAAAGTTAGCCAGGCATGGTAGTGTGTGCCTATGGTCCCAGCTACTCAGGAGGCTGAGGCAGGAGGATCACTTGAGCCCAGGAGTTGGCAGCTTCAGTGAGCTATGATCATGCCACTGCACTCCAGTCTAGACAGAGATCCCGTCTCAAAAAACAAAACAGAGGATGAACTTGAGATGGTACCTCCTCAAAAGTCCACTCCTCGGGGATGTTTCTTCATCAATATATTTCCCAGCAAAGAGAAAAAACAATACAATAGCAGCAATGTTAAACATCTTTTGTGGGAGAAAACAGACAACAAATACAGACCATCCCAAGCTTTACAGCTGGCAGTCTGGTTATTTTCAGGAAATCTCTTTGGCTAGAGTTTTAGTTGACCAGTAAGCCTAAAAGCAGCTTCTATATGTGAATTCAAAAAAAAAAAAAAAAAAAAAAATCTACAACCTTATCCACGACTTAACTCCTGGCATACAACTCTTAGGAAGAGTCATTACAGAGTTTAGATACTGCAAGTTCTTAAAGTAGTTTCAATATAAGAAAAGTCATTTCAAAATAGTGTTAGATGTTTTCTTGAGTTCAAATCATTATACAGAAGTGAGCATGGGAGCCATGGGTAAGGTAAACATAGTCCACACATTTGAGGGTCATTATATATACCAGGAAGCCAGAATCTTTGCATATTTCAGCTCTAACTCTTAACTGCCTAACTCCTCATAAATCTTTCCTCCGGAATGATTAAGTCTTACATAATTTATAAATGCTGTCCAACCACAGAAATATGAAGGACTATGAGGAACAAAACAATCAATAATTTTGGAAGAAAGGGAACTTACCCAGTGCCAGAAATTAAACTTTAATATGAAATGACTCTGAAGGGCCTCTGCCCACTGGAATTCCCCCAGTCAGACCTGTGCTCTGGCTATCTTTGCACACTCACTGTCTGTGTGTTACAAGGTCATCAGCAGTACTCTGGACTAGCTCTAGATGTTGCACACAAGGACCCTGGAAGTTAGGGTACGACCAGGCTGATGAGCAGTCATCCTATTGTTTAAAGATCCTAAACTGAAAGCCTTCCTAATATGCAGGGTTGTTTCCTGGACTGGACACTCCTCCACCCCCACAATTACAGTCTGCATTCATGAACTACCCCACAGAGCTTTCCTGATCCATAAACATTTAAAAGTTTTCCTTTTAGAGAGAATGAAAAAGAGTGTGAGAGTCACTGGTACAGGAAGGACCAAACAATCGGGTCTCTGTGGCTTTGGGGGCCCAGGTCATCCAGGCCTCTATTCAACTGGCAAAGAATCTGGCAGGATGAATCAGTCTAGCAGCTGACAAAACGATGAGGAAGGGCCGCCCAAGCTGACAGCAATTCAAAAAGGCTTTCAAGCAGCTCCTTAACATGTGTCTTAGGAGCTTTATTTAAATTTGATGGAAAGGCCACCAAATAGTTCTTTCAAGCTTTAAAGTCTCCCGTCTGATCTGCCAACCTTTACAGAAGAAAAGGGAAGCTATAAGGAACAAGTGGTATCTTCATCGCTTAGAGTGCTACACAGCTACACGTCACACACAAATTCTCCAGTATATAAACTTGCCTATTCCCATGTCGGCCCTGACTAAAACAACGGCAAACTGCAACCCAAGGCAAGTTGAGGGCATTGTTGAATTCTCAGTGGGGTAAGCACAGCATGGAGCTCTCAATATAAAGCAAAACCAAATCAGCTTTTTGCTGATGTCATTTTACCAGTAATTCTAGCTCTATCATCTAGTCTATTCCCACAGTAACTTGACTTTCCAAGGCAACCTATGAAGAAGTTGCTAAGCAATAAACATTCTTACTGGGGAGAGAAGAAAGTCACATTCAGTGCAAAATTTAGGTAGCTAGATAACTGAAAGCTGGCTCTGCCACTTCAGGGTGACTGTCAGATACTGGAACAGAGAAACAGAGAAACCACATAAAAAGGACCTCCATCCCAGAGTCCCTTTTCCATACAGCAGCCAGGGAGCCTTTTACAAAAGATGTCAAAGCACAGTCCCTCTGCTCAAAGCCCTCTGTTATGGGTTGAATTGTCTCTCAAAACAATACGTTAAAGTCCCAACTCCTAGTATCTGTGAATGTGACCTTGGTTAGAAATAGTATCTTTGAAAATGTTACCAAGTTAAGACAAAGTCAAACTGGATTAGGGTGGGCCCTAACTTCAACAACTGGTGTCCTTACAGGAAGGGCGTGGGAAGACAGATACATAGGGAGAAGATGGCCATGTGATGAGGCAGAGACCAGAGTTCTGCTGCCACAAGTCAAAGAACATTAAGGATTGCAGACACCCAGCAGAGGCCAGAAGAGGTGAGAGCGGACTCTTCCTGGAGCCTTCAGAGGGAGCAAGGCCCTGCCATCACCTTGACTTGGACTTCTGGTTCTGATTTCAATTATCCAGGACTGTGAGAGAATAAATTTCTGTTGTTGTAAGTCACTCAGTTACTTTGTTATAAGCAGTCCTTGGAAATTCATAAACCTTCCAGTGGCTTTCCACCTTCCTCAGAAAGAAAACCAAATCCTCACTGTAGCAGCAATCATCATCTGGACCTCCTCTGACCACACTGACTTCAGCTCCTCCTGCTCTCTGAATAGTCAGTCCACAGTGACCTCCGGGCTGGTTCTCAAACTGTACCATGAACCCTCCACTTTAGGGCCTCACCTGCAGCAGGCTGGTGCTGTCAGACCTTTGCAGATGCCACTCCTTCTGCTGGAAAGGTTCCTACCTCAGGAAGCTCCAAGGCCTGCTCCCTCAATCTGCCTTTGGGGTTCTATTCAAGCCACCTAATCATGAATGCTCCTCCTAACACCTCTTTAGGCCTTCCTTATCCCCACCCCATATTCCCTACTCTCTCTTCCCCTGCTTTATTTTTCTCTACAGTGCCTCACACAAGCTGACATAGATATTTCGCTTAAACCTTAACAGGTTCTCCCTCCACGTTAGCTCCGTGAGAACAGGACTTCACTGCTGAATCACAGTGCACTCTGTTTAGTGAATAAACATGAATTCTGTGAGGACAGGTGAAATTTTATTGCAGACTGGCTATGTGACAAAAAAAGGTTTCTACTAATTAAGTGAGACAGCAGAAACTCCTGTAGGGGAAGGCCTAGGCTCTTGAGGGGCAGGGAGGGAACCCACGTGCCAGGTTTTCTTAAGTAGACTGAAGGGCTCACCACATTCCTGCATGGAAGTGGGCGAGGTTACTGATGCTGAAACAGCCTCTGAAGAATCCTCCTTATCAAACATTAAGTCAAGTCTTACCTGTAATTTTTGTCTCCAGCCACACCCCAGTAGAAAGCAACTTAGCCTGAGGAATTTGTGAAGTCAAACATAAAGGCGATCTTCCTACTTTAGTACCATACACATTTTTTTTTTAGGGGATGAGGAAAAAGGCCTAGGAGTAATGTTTGATAATGGTAATCTCATACTGCAAATGCACAAACTCTACTCAGAGGAGAAAGCCTGATTACCACACATCTAAAAATAAATAAATAAACCAGGAGGTTTAAAACAGCTCTTTCTGGGTAAACAATCCAAACCCTCTGAAATGGTCCTAAATTTGCACTTTTTTCCTTCCTTCATTGACATTTTTCAAAACTTTCAAAACAAAACAAGCAAGAAAAATGCAAGTTTTTCTTTACCTTGGCTTTTGGTCCCAGATCCCACCAATCGGAGTGATGGATCACAGGACTCTTTGAGAGGAGATCGGATCGGGGTTTCAGCTTCAGGAGTCTCAAAATTACCTTCAGAATCCGAGCTGCCAAGGAGGAAAAATGAGGAATTACCACTTTCAACGGTATTTCCGACACCCTTTGAAATCTACATATTCACCAAGGCTATAAGTCCAGCACGTTTGTCTAACTTCACAACCAACCGGTCCTCAGCAGGGTCTGGCCCGCGGGAGGCGGCTGAGGTCTCTGGGCAGTGCCCTCCTTGGGTTTCTCAGGCTGGCATCCTGCCTCTCTGAAAGCTCCTCCATTCCCTGGAGCTTTTCTCCAGCACCATTTATTTTTGAGGTCATCCTTCCCTCAGACACCTGAAAAACGCGCTTTTCCAACAGACTCCTTTTGTCACAGGAGCCCCCTTCCCAGATGCTTTTAACAATTAATACTGGTCCCACCCCCGAGTCAGGCCGATGATGCAAGGCATTCCTTTTTGCTCCGTAGGCCTCTACCTGTCTAGAACTCCCTGGGCCCAAGGCTAAGAATGCTGTCACCTGCCTTCCGCAATCACGCGGGTGACAGCCCGGCAGAGACCACCATTTCCCAGCAGCTGCCAGGGGCCTGTCATCACGCGACCTTCTTCACCGCGGCTGCATTTTGGGTACATGGTAGGGCCCCAGGAAGGGCCGGGGAGCGACTCCTTCCCCGCAGGGGGGCCCTGAGTTGCACCGGGTGAGGTCGGTGACGCTGCCCCCGTGTGAAGGGGCGGGGGCTGGGGGTCGAAGCTTAGAGAAAGTGACCGAGGCCAGCGGGGATGCGGAGAGACTGCGGATTCTGGGTTGGGTTCGGAAAGCTCCTAGCGAAATGGGGGCCAGAAAACACACGGGAGGACATCAGATCCCGAACTTTCGGACGCACGGGGACCTGGCTCCGGGTGGGGACGCGGCACGGCCGTGAGGACGGTTTCGCGGGCGGCGACCACACACACGCACACAGAGGGAGCCACGGATGGATGGAGGCAAGCGCGTCTGCATCTCGGCGGGGACGCCGTGTACTTGCCTGAAACTCAAAGATTTGGTCTCGGCTTGCGAGTCCTCCTCCTCCGGATCGCCCTCGGGCCCGCCGGCCTCGTCCTCGCCGGCGGCCCCGCCGCGAACCGCAGACCACGTCCATTTCGCCCACTGCACTGGGGACAGGATCTGCCACGGGCTGAACGCCATGAGCGCGGCTCCTCCAGCTCCAGCTCCTAGGGGCAGGGGAAGGGGTGGGGAGAGCCTTTTTCTCTTTCAAAATGGAGGGAACCGGTGACAGGCGCCAGCAAACGTTTCCAGCGGAGGCGCGGATGTGGTTAAACGAGCGCCGTCGGGGGCCCTGGCGGAGCGCTTCCTCCCGCCGGCGACCGGCGCCGCGTCCTCCTCGGCCTCCTCCCCACACGGTGCGGCCGCGGCGGGCCCCGCGCCGGGCTCCCTTCTCCGGGAAGACGCCCGTCCGGGGGCCTCCTCAGGTACCCGGCCCGCGGCGCCCGGGGGCTCGGCCTCGGCGGCTCCCGCTCCGCGCTCGCGGACTCCCGCCTCCGGGCCCGCGGGGCGCGCATCAGCTGCCGCCGGAGCCGCGCCCCAGGAGCCGCCCCCTCGGACCATACTATTCGCGCGCGCGCGGGGGGGCGGCGGCGGCGCCGGGGCTTTGAAGTCGGCGGCGCGCCCGCCGGATCCCCCCACCGCGGCGGCACGCTGGTCGCGCCCCGAGTGCGGGCGGGGGCTTCTCGGCGGCGCCCCGGGACCCGGGCGCCCCCCAAGGCTCCGCCGGCGTCCGGAGCTGAGAAGGACCGTTTTCTGAGTCGGGGCCCGCCACGCTCTTCCTCCTTCCTTATTCCTTTTTGCAGTTTTCTAAATGTTTTCATCTTGCCACTGTAACTTCACGGCGACGGTGATATTGGCCCGCACACAAGTTAAATCCCTTGTTCCAAACAAACAAACAAACAAACAAAACAAAACTTCACGGTCGCTATGGACTGCTGTTTTCCCCTCCTTAACACTGGCAGCGTGGGAGATTTCAGCTCGTTCATCTCCATCCCTGGCATTCCCGGGATTTAGAAATCCCTCGGCAAAGCCACCAGAGTGGCCCAGGACTGGAATTTAAGATGCCCTCCTCCTCCCAAACCGCATTCGGGGAGGCTTCCTAAGTGCCCAGGTCTTGTCTTGGGGAAAGGGTGTTAAATTATCTTGTGAGATTACAGCCGGATGGGTTTCCCACTCTCCTTATTTATTTTATTTAAAATACGGACGGGGTCTCGATATGTTGACCACGCTGGTCTTGAATTCTTGGCCTCAGGCGATCCTCCCGCCTCTGCCTCCCAAAGTGCTAGGATTCCAGGTCTGAGACACAGCGCCTGACCCCATTCTCCTTTTTGAGATTTTCTTTTCATAACTTGTAAGTCTTTGATTTCTGACTTCGTTTGCTGCTTCAGTAACAAGCCAAGAGGCCTGGTGACATCTTTAGGTTTGAAGGCAATGGGAAATAGCTGATGTTCTTCATTTCCCATGGAGGGATTTCATGTAGGGATTGTTCCTCTCAAAACCATCAGTACACCTTCTTCCAAGTGCATTGATTGCCTCAAACACCAAGTTTAATGATCTCCTTGCCTGGATAAGGTATTTCTGGTGCTACTGTAATTTCCGAGTGTGGTGCATCTGTGAGGTGCCTGCAAGTTCCCACAGAGACAGCAGCTCCAAAATGTGCACGTTGAAACTTGCACGAGACTAACTGTTGCCTCTGAAAGCAATTGGTATGTATTTTCATCGTGACTGTTTTACACATTTGATAACAAAAACAGGAGCAAAATACACGATAAGGTTTGGCAGGGTAGTTTTATCATAAGGGGAGGGCAGGAATTAGCCTGAAGTCTAGAGAAAAGAAAGGGGGGGTGGTGGTGTCGGGATGCTTTCGAATTCATCCTGGCTTCTTCCCAGAGATAAACTGTCCTGAGTGTTCTATCGACTATAAAGAAGTAAACTAGGCAGGAGGTCCATGTGAAATATATCACACCACTTATCCAACTGTTGTAGTTTGCGGTTTATGCTCACCCAGCAAATCTTCAGGTTCTACAGTCCCCCAGGCTCCTGGGTTTGACACAGTGTTCTGTTGCTGGGAAATAATATTACCCCAGCAAATCAGTAACTGGCATAAGCTAGGTCCTGTTCTTTCTCCTGAATAGTTCTCTCATCTTTTCATTCCTCTGCATCCCCCGTGGTGACTGACATAGTTCCCGCACTCCCTATCTTTCATGATCTACTGTAAATAACTCCCATCTGGTTTTACCTCTGAAGGCTTTCTTGCCTGAGGTCACCCCTGCCTGGCTGATCAGTGACTTGCGCTCTAATCTTGCGGTTCCCATTCCCCTTTGTACCCGACACATTGTATTCCTAGCCACAGTCAGTAGCGAACTGGTTGTCAACCTTTAATATGCCCAAGAATCATCCACCAGCCTTCTTAAAAAAAAAAAAAAAAATCCAAACTGCCAGCAGGGTCTGGAAATCTGTGTGTTCACCAAATGTCCTCGGGAACTGTTATCACAGGGTAAATTTGGGAAACAGTGCCTAGCTTGAACCAACTGCTTGCTGCTCTGGGAACATTCTCCCTTTGCCTGCAGAGGGAGCTTTGTACATTCCTGGAACACACCTTTTCCCCCACCCCAGCACCCCAAGTTCCCAGGCTTCCGCTGCCCAAACATCCTTCACCACTTAGCCCGGGGGAAGCGGGCTGATTCTCCTTCCTTTCTATCATTTCTGTACCCCAAACATTCATAAATAACTCTTCCTGTAGCTTTAGATCTGAAACTGAAAGAGAGCATTCTTAATAGTTATACAGAGACTACAGGCATAAACCAGGACTGCCTCCAGAAGATGAGGATGTAAGGCCATTACTACACTTAGCATACTATATATAACTTATTTATAACTATATATAACTTATTTATTTACATATCTGTCCCACAAACTTCTAAAGGGACTTTAGCCCCTTTAGAGACTTCCACCAGAAATCAGGACAGAAACCGACCTTCATTGGGTGTTCAATACATATGTGAGAAAAAACAAACATTCTAGTTTACAAATTGTCCTTGTGAGTTTGGCTAGGGTGACATAAATTCCTGGGGGAACCTAGTTTCTGGGATAGAAGATAACAGAGCCCAGGACCAGTGATGGCCCCAGTAAGAATAGACTCAACTATGCAGCAATTTACTTTTTTTTTTTTTTTTTTTGACAGAGTCTCACTCTGTCACCCAAGCCGAAGCACAATTCTGCCTTCTGGGTTCAAGCAATTCTTCCTGCCTCAGCCTCCCTAGTAGCTGGGATTAACAGGTGCCTGCCACCACACCCAGCTAATTTTTGTATCTTTTAGTAGAGATGGGGTTTCATCATGTTGGCCAGGCTGATCTTGAACTCCTGATCTCAGGTAATCCGCCTACTCTGGCCTCTCAAAGTGCTGGAATTACAGGTGTGAGCCACCGTGCCCTGCCTGTAACAACTTCTTGACATTGGACAAGCAAGTAAATACCTAAGATTTCCAAAAATCACTCCTCTGCAAGTTCTTGAACTTAGTGTGAACAGCAATGAATATGAGTCCATCAGCTGGACCACTCCTCTCAGTGTGCTGCTCCTATCCTGGCTTCCCTCTTACCTGGCACGGGTTGCAGTCACAACTAGGAATACTCAGCCCCGTCAGTGAAGACCTGCTATTGCCAACAGTAGGCTGTGGCCACCCTATCTGCTTTTCTGCCCTACCTCAGTCTAACCCAGGCAAGGCATGGTGATGTCTAATCAAGACAGCATTGCCAACAATAGCATCTGACCACATTCAGATATGTTAACTTGGCAGTCTTAACCTTGCAAGATCAGATGTTGACCTAATTTCCCTTTACCTGCAGACTATAATCATCTATAGAATTAGAATCTTCTCTCCACTACCAAAACACACAAAATCAGAAATGTACACAATGCATTTATACAGAAATTATAAAGAGAAACTCCTTTCTAATTTTTTAAAAGAGAGGAGTCAGAATATGTCCATAGTTGACGCTCTTTTGGGCCGGGCATGGTGGCTCAAGCCTGCAATCCCACACTTTGGAAGGCCAAGGCAAGCAGATCACTTGAGGTCAGGAGTTCAAGACCAGCCTGGCCAACATGATGAAACCCACTAAAAATATAAAAATTAGCCGAGCGTGGTGGCAGGTGCCTATAATTCCAGCTACTTGGGAGGCTGAGGCAGAAGAATCACTTTAACTGGGGAGGCGGAGGTTGCCATGAGTGGAGATCACGCCACTGCACGCTAGCCTGGGCAACAGAGCAAGACTCCATCTCACAAACAAAAAACCAAAACAAAAAAACCTCTTTCAGAGTTCCAGGTAGATTAACAAAGATCCAAACTGTATTCATTAAAGACTTGGCTGACCCCTGACCTGGGGTCTGCTCAAAGACCTGGCCTATGCTTTGCTCTGGTGAACAACTCTTGTCATATCCACCCATTGATCTATTTTCTTCTGTATCACAAAAGAAAAGTTTGCTTTCCCCAGAAAGTATTCCATTCAACCTAGGTCACAGATCAAACCTACAGCAGAACTGCCATGCAGAAGAGTTACACTGTGTCAAGTCTCAGAGAAGCTGGGGGGAAAATACACACACACACACACAAACACACACACACACGATGATATTTACACACCAGAGTCACTGAAGAGCCAGTTCTGAGATTCTCTTATTCCCATCAAATAGTCATGACTATATGTTTATTGACTTTGTAAGAAAGTTCACTTTAGTTATTGAGTGCTAAAGATATAAAGAGAGTTGGGTCAGTCTGTTTATTCTAAGTAAAGAAAATAACCCCAACATTATCACTGATTCTTCCCACCAACTACCACAAATCCGAAGCTGAAAACAAGCAAACCAAAAACAGTCACAAAGCTCCACTTAAAGCAGTGCAGGAACTATCTTCAAATTTAGAAGTACCTTCTATTCCAGTAGACACGTTTGGTACTTCCTGCTAAACAACACTATTGTATTTACAAAGCCTGTTATACAGGATGTCATCTTGAAGGATTATTCTTTCTGATTTAGCACATTTTGTTTCCTTCTGTTGGACTCAGATTCCTTTTGAGCAAATTAGGCTTAAAAAAGAGGGCCGTCCAAGTCCAAGTCTGAGAGTTTTATACCTAGAGCTGAAACAAGAAAACCATCTGAAACTTCTTCATTGTTGTCTACAAATTTAAGATTCTAATAAAGGGCATTCCTTCAAATTTGAAATACCTGCTTTACTACACTTAGTAAAGGGAGGGTGGTTTGTGGGGAGGGTAGAATTTAAGACTTGAATTAAAGAGGCTGAAAGAATTCGGGACATTTAAATATAATAATATTCCTGGCTGGGTGGATCACATCTGTAATCCCTACACTTTGGGAGGTCAAGGTGGGCGGATCACCTGAGGTTAGGAGTTCGAGACCAGCGTGGCCAGCAGAGAAACCCCATCTCTACTAAAAACACAAAGATTAGCTGGACGTGTGGCATGCACCTGTAATCCTAGCTACTCAAGAGGCTGACACAGGAGAATCGCTTGCACTGGGGACGCAGAGGTTGCAGTGAGCTGAGATCGCGCCACTGCACTTCAGCCTAGGGGACAAAGTCTCACCCTAAAAAAAAAAAAAAAAAAAAAAAACCAAGAATAATATTCCTTCCGCTGAAGCCATTTTATTCCTTCTTCTCTTCCCCATCTCCAAAATAAAATAAATTTTCTAAATAATGCATCCTCAAAGATTACAACATTAGTCATATAACCCAGAGGTTTTGAGATCATCCTAATATCAAATATTCTACTCACTATCCTCATAAATATATTGTGAGTCTTGAGGAGACCACATCTTCTTGTCACTAAGAAGTCACAAGGTAACAGACTGGGATGGTGGTTAGAAAGGGCAGTGAAAGCAAAAGCAGATTCATTGGTAGGAGGATGTAGGGAGAAAAAGTCCACCCAGAAGAAAAGAATAAAATCACAAAAAGCTTTCGAAAATAACTGTGACACCCACTCCACCTTAATTTCTTAGTTTAGGGATTTGGAGGGATTTCATTATACTGACTCATGTGTTTGTGACCAATAATCTTCCTGTATTTCTAGTAGTAAAAAGATGAGAAAATAAGCAGCAAACTCCATGACATGATACGCTGCCTCCTGTAAACTCCAGCTCTTATCTCTTTAGAGTAAAAGTTTCATTACTATATTTTGGTCCGGAAACTCCAAGTTGGTAAAACACTATTGCTAAAATAGCAATACTACCCAGTTAACTTATAGGGCTAATTTGATTTCAATCAAAATTCCTAGGGGATTTTTCTTAGAATTCATTAATAATGTTTAAAAGTTTATCTGGGCCGGGTGCTGTGGCACGTGCCTATAGCCCCAGCTACTCGGGAGGCTGAGGTGGGAGGACCGCTTGAGCCCAGGAGTTCTGGGCTGTAGTGCGCTATGTTGATCGGGCATCCGCACTAAGTTCGGCATCAATATGGTGACCTCCCGGGAGTGGGGGACCACCAGGTTGCCTAAGGAGGGGTGAACCGGCCTAGGTCCGAAACGGAGCAGGTCAAAACTCCCGTGCTGATCAGTAGTGGAATGGCGCCTGTGAATAGCCACTGCACTCCAGCCTGGGCAACAAAGCGAGATCCCGTCTCTTTTTTATATTTTAAAAAAAAAGTTTATCTGGAAAAATAAAATGGTGAACATATTTTAGATTTTGTAAAACAAACCAACAAACAAAAACAACAGTAACAACTAAGAGTCTACTAGTCCTACAAGATATTGAGACATATTTATACAAAATAGCCAGATCTTTGTTCTGTAACAGAAAGCCCAGAAAAGCTCTTACAAGATACCGGAATTTATTGTAAACTAAAGAAGATGGCTTGAACCCAGGAGGCAGAGGTTGCAGTGAGCTGAGATCGTGCTACTGCACTCCAGCCTGGGCAACAGAGTGAGACTCCATCTCAATTCAAAAAATAAATAAAATAAACAAGACGCTACAATATGTAAGGAGATGGAAGATTTATGATTGGAGCATAATTGGCTGGCAATAGGAAAAAAGATCAAGTTAAACTCTTACCTCAGAGCATATACCACAATAAATTCCAGATGGATTCGATGGCTAAATAATAAAAATCGAACCATGGGGAGAAAACAGTCTACAAGCAACAGAATCTGTCGGAAGGATGAGGATCCAACTTAGAAATAATTGATGAAATCAGACACAAAATAAAGATAGATTTGGATACATTTAAAAAAAAATGAAGCTTCTAACTGTGTGCCTTCAAGTTAAAAGGCAAATAACAGGCCATGGAAAAACAAAAGCTGTTAGTATTGTTTTTACCTGAGGAACTCCTGGAAACCAATAGCATCATTTAAGCCCAGGGCCAGGCGGGTGGCTCACGCCTATAATCCCAGCACTTTGGGAGGCTGAGGCGGGCTGATCACAAGGTCAGGAGACTGAAAACATCTTGGTCAACATGGTGAAACCCCATGTATTTTCTCTACTAAAAATACAAAAATTAGCGGGGTGTGGTGGTGCTCGCCTGTATCCCAGCTACTCTGGAGGCTGAGGCAGGAGAATTGCTTAAACCCGGGAGGCGGAGGTTGCAGTGAGCCGAGATCGCACCGCTGCACTCCAGCCTGTGCGACAGAGCAAGACTCTAGCTTAAAAAAAAAATATATATATATATATATATATATATATATATATATATATATAATTTAAGCCCCAATAGAAAAATGAACGATTATAACAGCTTACTATGTGTTAGACACTACATTAAGTACTTTATACGTGTCATCTCATTTAATCGCCACCCCCCGCCCACTTACTCTTACAATCTCATGAAGAAAGTGTTGTTTATTTTGTTTTATTTTGAGGTAGAGTCTTGCTCTGTCACCCAGGCTGGATGGAGTGCAGTAGCATGATCTCACCTCACTGCAGCCTCCCCCTCCCAGGTTCCAGTGATTCTCCTACCTCAGCCTCCAGAGTCGCTGGGATTACCAGCGCATGTCACCACACCTGGGTAATTTTTGAATTTTCTTTTTTTTTTTTTTTTTTTGAGATGGAGTTTCGCTCTTGTTACCCAGACTGGAGTGCAATGGCGCGATCTCGGCTCACCGCAACCTCCGCCTCCTGGGTTCAGGCAATTCTCCTGCCTCAGCCTCCTGAGTAGCTGGGATTACAGGCACGCACCACCATGCCCAGCTAATTTTTTTGTATTTTTAGTAGAGACGGGGTTTCACCATGTTGACCAGGTTGGTCTCGATCTCTCGACCTCGTGATCCACCCGCCTCGGCCTCCCAAAGTGCTGGGATTACAGGCTTGAGCCACCGCGCCCGGCCAATTTTTGAATTTTCAGTAGAGATGGGGTTTCACCATGTTGGCCGGGCTGGTCTTGAACTCCTGACCTAAGGTGATCCGCCTGCCTCCGCCTCCCAAAGTGCTGGGATTACAGGTATAAGCCACCACACCCAGCTGCAAAGTATTGTTACGGCCTTTTTGTGTTGTTTACAGGTTAAGTTGGCTGCATTTTCACCCTTTAGAGCAGAGGCTGTTGATCTGGGCCTAGCAAGGAAGGGTTTCAGAAGATCCTGTCCTCCCTGAAATTGTATGCAAAAGTATGTGTGTGTACAAGTTTCCATCAGTCTCTCCCTCTCCCCTTCCCCACATACAGTCAAGTTCCACTCCAGGAACAATGTTTTAGGTTAACTAAAGACTGATTGATTTTCAGGTCTGAAAATGGAGGTAATATAAGATTCTTCAGTACAAGGATGTACTAGCCAAAGAAGCCCTTCTATGGAAAATCCAGACTGGCCAGATGTTAATATAGGAAACAACCAGCTTTGAAGACACCAAGAGGGTAGAAAAAGGTGGAGAGCAGTCCTAGCAGTGCTCACCACTCCAGGCAGGCTGTGCCTTCCCAGATGGCCAGCGGGAGGCTGTGGCATTGGGCACCCTACGGGTTCCATCTAAGTGACTGTGTGCTGACCAAAGTGTGAAATGCTCATTGCAAGAAGGCATTTGTCGGTTGAGTCAAGTTACCATTAAAAAAAAAAAAAGAGAGTTTCAACCAGGCATGGTGGCTTCTTCCGGTAATCCCAGAACTTTTGAAGGCTGAGGCAGGAGGATAACTTGAGACCAGGACTTTGAGGCCAGCCCGAGCAACATAGCAAAGCCACATCTCTACAAAAAATAAAAAAGTAGCCTGGCTTGGTGGTGTTTGCTTGTAGTCCCAGCCAATCTTGAAGCCGGGAGGATCGCTCAAGCCCGGAAGGTCAAGCCTGCAGTAAGCCGTGACTGTGTCATTGCACTCCAGATTGGGCGACAGAGTGAGACCCTGTCTCAAAAGAAAAGAAAAAGAATCTCAAGGACACAAATGAGAATCCTCAAAGGCACATAAAATTGGGCCAGAGCATAAAAGGCATACTTTATGTGGGAGGTGCAAAAGGATTAATTTTAACATCTCTTTCTTTGGGATGCTCTTTCACTATACTTCCTTTTAGGGTAGTTTCTTCTAAGAAACTATGTTGATGAAGGAAACGGCACCCAGGAGCCTCTCCCTCTCTGGGAAAAAGTGCCAAGGTTCAGCAGGGAAAGAGGCATGAAACGGGTTGCCAGGGCCCAATTTTGTGAAGCAGGAAACTTAAAAACTGGAGGAGCACTCTTTAAGAAAAATGCTAAAGGACCCCATGAACACAGTGCTAGGGCCACGCTAGAATGAAGGGGCCCATGCAAGTGAGGGGCCTGAAGCTTAAGTTTCCTCAGCTTCACGGTAAATTTGGCTGTGCCCAGAGCCCAAAAGAAATCCCTGCCTGTGGCTCAGGAGTGGTCCAGCTGGCCTCAACTTTGCAAGTGAAATGTCCATTTATGGAGCCATTTATGGGGTCACATTGACCTCTATCTTCTTAGAGAAAATGAAAATATTTAACTGTTGGAAACTGGACAAAACTGTCAAAAGATATCTCCTACACAGATTGTGAAACCTAACTCATGGCTCTGTTCCTTCTACACCCGTTGTAAACAGACACACACACACGCACGCACGCACACACACACACACACACGATTTTAATTATTAAGATAAAAAAGCAGAAGTCCAGGTGTGTGGCTCACGATTGTAATCCCAACACTTTGGGAGGCCAAGGCAGGAGGATCACTTGAGTCCAGGAGTTTGAGAGCTGCCTGGACCACACAGTGAGATCCCATCTCTACACACATGCACACGCACAAAGATAAATAGAAAAACGATAATGTAGGGCCGGGCGTGGTGGCTCAAGCCTGTAATCCCAGCACTTTGGGAGGCCGAGGCGGGTGGATCACGAGGTCAAGAGATCGAGACCATCCTGGTCAACATGGTGAAACCCCGTCTCTACTAAAAATACAAAAAATTAGCTGGGCATGGTGGCACGTGCCTGTAATCCCAGCTACTCAGGAGGCTGAGGCAGGAGAATTGCCTGAACCCAGGAGGCGGAGGTTGCGGTGAGCCGAGATCGCGCCATTGCACTCCAGCCTGGGTAACAAGAGCGAAACTCCGTCTCAAAAAAAAAAAAAAAAGAAAAAGAAAAACGATAATGTTTCTTTAACACTGTGTGTCTATGCATCTTTACCCTTTGAATCTCCACAAGACCTATGGTAGAACCTAATTCCCTCACCCCACATCCCGCATCCATCATTTCCTTATTTCTTCTGGTAAAACTCTCTGAAATTTTGCTGAACACATGGTCACCCAGCAAAAGGCCAAGTTTTCTGGCTTTTCTATTCCTAAGTGTGGCCTTGTGACTCAATTCTGACCCATGGGTTGTGAGTGCAAGGGTTAAATGCAAATTTGCGGCAGTATTTTTTTTTTCTTTTAGAGACAGAGTCTCTGTTGTCCAGGCTGAAATGCAGCGGTGCAATCATAGCTCACCGCCGCCTTGAGCTCCTGGGCTCTAGCAATCCTCCCACCTCAGCCTCTTGAGTAGCTGTGACTCCAGGTGTATACCAGCATGTCTGGCTAATGTTTTTTGTAGAAGTGGGGTCTTGCTATGTTGCCCAGGCTGGTCTCAAACTCCTGGGCTCAAGCGATTTTCACCCCTTGGCCTCCCGCAGCAGTGGGATTACAGGCATGACCCACTGCGCCTGGCCCCTGGCCCCTGTCTTTAAAAAGAAAACTGCATTGTCCAGCCTCCCTCGGCCGAAGGTGAGCCAACTTCTGCTGTATGAGGACCACGCTCTGAACAGGATAGAATCACAGAACAGACAGAACTCGTGCCAGGCTGACCAGAGAGCAAAGCAGCCTGCGGCCCTAGACTAATCGCTGCCTGAGGACTGTTCTGTGAGAGAGAAACAAAAGTCTCTCTCTTTTTTTTTTTTTTTTTTTTTTTGAGATGGAGTCTCACTCTGTCGCCCAGGCTGGAGCGCAGCAGCACGATCTCAGTTCACTTCAACCTCTGCCTCCTAGGTTCAAGCGATTCTCCTGCCTCAGCCTACCAAGTAGCTGGGATTACAGGCTTGTGCCACCACACCCAGCTGATTTTTGTATTTTTAGTAGAGATGGGCTTTCACCATGTTGGCCAGGCTGGTCTCGAACTCCTGACCTCAGGTGATCCACCTGCCTCACCCTCCCAAAGTGCTGGGATTACAGGTGTGAGCCACTGTGCCCGGCCTAAAAGTCTATCTTGTTTATAGGACTGTGTCACTGGGTCCTTTTGTAATGGCAGCCTCGCCTCCACCCTCACGTTACAACCTCCTCTGAGGCATTTCAGCATCTAAGCTTTAGACGAAGGTACCAGGAAGAACCTGCCTTAAATTTCATTCCACATTCTTCTGAGCAGCATTACATTAAATTCCCTTCAAAGACTGATGCATTTTTTAAAATGATAAATTTATACAGAGCATACCTAATCCAACAATCTAAAATCCGAAATGCTTCAAAATCCAAAATATTTTGCTCGTCAACATGACGCCACAGTGGAAAATTCCACACCTAACCTCATGTGGCCAGTCAAAACTTTGTTTCATGCAAAGAATTATTACAACTGTTGTTTAAAATTACCTTCAGGCTATGTGTAGAAGGTGTATATGAAACATAATGAATCTCATGTTTAGACTTTGGTCCCATCACCAAGCTATCTTATTATGTATATGCAAATATTCCAGAATCTGAAATCTGAAACACTTCTGGTCCTAAGCATTTTGGATAAAGAACACTCTACTGATACCTCAGTATCTTTTCTCAGAGCAGAAAATTCCCTAGCCACAAGACTCAAGCCTGCCACGTGAATGATGTCCTAATTATCTTAAAAACAGGACTGAGACTACCCTTCCTTCCGCTATAATGACTTGAGCTGTGATACTGACTTTCTAGAAATTAGACAGTTGGATTTTTTTTTTTTTTTTTTGAGACAGAGTCTCACTCCGTCACCAGGCGCCAGGCTGGAGTGCAGTGGCACAATCTCGGCTCACTGCAACCTCTGCTTCCCAGGTTCAAGCAATTCTCTGCCTCAGCCTCCTGAATAGCTGGGACTACAGGTGCATGCCACCACGCCCAGCTAATTTTTGTATTTTTAGTAGAGACAGGGTTTCACCATGTTGTCCAGGATGGTCTCGATCTTGACCCCGTGATCTGCCCGCCTCGGCCTCCCAAACTGCTGGGATTACAGGCTTGAGCCACTGCGCCCAGCCAGGCAGTTGGATTTTTAAAGACAACTGATGTGGACAAAGACATCGAAGAGGGAGGGAGTCAATATTTAGATTCCACAAAGGCCAAGTCTTCTGGGTAGAAAGGATTTACATACTGAGGAAGGTTATTATCTCCTTTAGGGAGATTTCCTTGGAATAATATGATTGGATAAATCTAATATTTGCCCATTTCTAAGGATAAAATAATAAGTGACCCAAATCCTATAAGTGAATTAATCATTGTTCTTTGGCTGAACACTAATTGGTACCAGTGACATTTCTAGCACACACACACAATTTTTTTTAGAAATTGTTTTCCTATGGGCTCAATTAGTTATTTTTTTTTGTATTATTATTATTATTTGAGATGGAGATCTCACTCTGTCATCCAGGCTGGAGTGCAGTGACACCATCTTGGCTCACTGCAACCTCCATCTCCAGGTTCAAGTGATTCTCCTGCCTCAGCCTCCCAAGTAGCTGGGATTACAGGTGCACACCACCATGCCTGGATATTTTGTATTTTTAGTCAAGACGGGGTTTCACCATGTTGGTCAGGCTGGTCTTGAACTCCTGACCTTATGATCTGCCCACTCGGCCTCCCACAGTGCTGGGATTACAGGTGTGAGCCACCAGGCCCAGCCCTGTTGTATTATTAACAAGCAAGAGCAAGGTTATCCTCACTGGTCTTCCCTGTACCTCATCATGTATGATATAGGAAAATCATATGTGTTTTCTGTTTCCTTTGGCCAAGGCATAGACACTGAGTAGAATATATTTGTTTTACATTACTTTCTGATCCAATGATAAATCACTGTTACAATTGGATGTTTATATCCCCCCAAAATTCATAGGTTGAAACCTATCTCCAATGTGAGAATATGAAGTGGGGCCTTTGGGAGGTGATTGGGTCATGAGGATTCTCCCTGGGATCAGCGCCCTTATAAATGAATCCCCAGACAGTTCCCTCTTCCTCCTTCTGCCAAATGAGGACACAGGGAGAAGTCACCCAGGAGGTCAGCTCTCACTAGACATGGAATCTGCTGGTCCCTTAATCATGGACCCTCCTTCATCCTCCAGAACTTCCAGAAATAAATGACTGGTTTATAAGCCACCCAGGCTATGGTATTCTTATAGCAGCCTGAACAGTCTAAGATAATCACTGACTCCTAACCTAAGCATCCATCTCAGATCTCATAGAACCACAGGAATTTTTAGCTGGAAAGGACCTTTGCCAAAGATCACTGGGTTTAATATCCTTCTTTTTGGAAGAAGGTTTACTCAGACACCAAAGTTTGCACAACTAGGATTCATAACCCTTGCAAGGAAGGTATGAATTCTGGAGTTTCCCCCAGCCCCAAAAGATATGCCCACTTGGTATGTATAATAGAGATATGACTTCCCCCCCAAATTCCCCTCATTTTAAAAGGCACTATAACTTATTTTATAAAGCAAATACATACAAATAATCTTGTACTTTGTTTTAAAAGTATTTTTACAGCCTAGGCACATAGTGAGACCCGATCCTTTCAAAAACAAAACAAAACAAATTAGCCCGGTGTGGGAATGCACACCTGTAGTCCTAGCTACTTGGGAGGCCGCAGTGGGAGGCTCATTCGAGCCCAGGAGTTCAAGGTTGCAGCAAGCTATGATCCTGCCACTGCACTTCAACCTGAGCTATAGAGTGAGACCCTGTCTCAAAACAACAAAAAAAGTGTAAGTGTTTTTAAATACATCTACTGTTTAAGGCAAAATAATACATATGTACATTCATTCATTCATTTCGCAAATTTGACAAATGACCAAGCTTTGCCAGGCTCTGCTGAGCACTGTGTTGAACAAAACAAACCCAGTTCCTGCCCTCATAGAATTTGCATATGAATGAGCTTAGTAAACAAATAAATATGTAATAAATTGTCATGTATGAAATATAAGAATTGCAGGCGGCTCTGAGAATAGCTGGTGGAGGGCATTGGTGATGTCAAGGGAGGCTGCTCTGAGGACGTGACAAGTTGAAGCCTCAGGGATAGGCAGAAGCTGCCTGGGCGAAGTGTAGGGTAGCAGCATTCCCACGTCAAGACACTAAGGACTGAAGCAGCCTGCGGCCTCAAGCAAGCGTGGCTGCCCTTCGCCTTTGCCTTCCCTTTTTTTGGTAAACGGAGTGTTTAAGTCTTTTGCCTTAAACAGTAGAACCGAATGTGTGGACCCTGGGCCAGCAACATCAGCATCACCTGGGAACACCTTAGAAATGCAAATTCTATAGCTGGGCATGGCGGTGTGTACCTGTAGTCCTAGCTACTCAGGAGGGAGGCTGAGGTGGGAGGATCACTTGAGCCCAGAAGTTGGAGGCTGCAGTGAGTTATGATTGTACCACTCTACTACAGCCTGGGCAACAGAGCAAGGCCCTGTCTCACAAATAAATAAAGTAAATACATAAATAAAATAAAACAAAACAGAAATGCAAATTCCTGAGTTCCACTTCTACTGAATGAGAAACTTGGGGTAGGCCTGGCCATCTGTTAGAAGCAGGCCTCCAGGTGACACCCACGCGCACTTAGGTGCCTTAACTCATTGTTTTCTTTCTCGTCATGTTGTAGACCCTCAATCTCTTACATAGAAACGTGTCTCCAACACCCAAACTGGAGACAAAAAGCTTTTTGATCAGCAGCAAGTTCAATTATTTCCTCCTCCAAATGGTACTTATGAACTGAACATCATCTGCTATTTATTCCCTTTTGTCCACAATATCCTGAAACCCGTCAACAAACCTCAGGAGCGCACGGTGTCACAGCACCGAACTCACAGCCAAATCACAGCTGGAAGAGAGATTTTCTGTCCTTGTCTCTGTCTCACATCATCCCCCATATTCAATCCGTAATCTATATTATCTCTGAAATAGGGTTTGGCCATCCTGGCTCCATCTCCCACCCCAACGCAGGTTTGGGCAAGTGACTCAGGCTTGACTAAAGAGCATCTCCTCCCCGTCTCTCCTGTCTCTTTCTCAATACAACACTTGGTTTAGAAAGGGCACAAGACTCAAGCCCATCTATTCCATGTCTCCTGACAACCTCGCCAAACTTTTTCAGTGAGTCAGCAAGATGGGCATTTTCATCAGTGCCTGGCCTCTTGGTTCAATACTCCCCTTTATTTAAGATGCCGTGTAAGCCTCATGCTGACAACTGGTAGAGGCATTCCCTGGGCTGGTCGGTGCCAGGAATGGATATGTGAGATCTCAAGGCAACATTCCTCCATCCCGTTCCACGACCCCTGGCCCATCTGTTTGGCAAAAAGCTGCTGAGAGATTCCCAGAATTCACTCTCCCTCCACAACACCGTCAAAGGCATTTAAAGAGTTCCCCCGACTTGGGTCAGGCGTGGTGGCTCACGCCTATAATCCCAGCACTTTGGGAGGCTGAGGCAGGTGGATTGCCTGAGGTCGGGAGTTCAAGATCAGCCTGACCAGCATGGAGAAACCCCATCTCTACTAAAAATACAAAATTAGCCGGGCGTGGTGGTGCATGCCTGTAATCCCAGCTACTTGGGAGGCTGAGGCAGAAGAATCGCTTGAACCAGGGAGGCGGAGGTGGCAGTGAGCTGAGACAGCGCCATTGCACTCTGGCCTGGGCAACAAGAACTTAACTCCCTCTCAAAAAAAAAAAAAAAAAAAAAAAAAGCTCCCCCGACTCTCAGGGATACAGAGTCCTGGTGCTGGAGTCCTTTTTTTCCTCCCTTGAGAAAGAAGCTGGCTCTTTCCCCCCAACCCCAATAAGATATTCAGAATCCTTTCATCTCCAGCCATCCACACTTTTTTTTTATTGCATTTTAGGTTTTGGGGTACATGTGAAGAACATGCAAGATTGTTGCATAGGTGCACACATGGCAGTGTGGTTTGCTGTCTTCCGTCCCCTCACCTGTATCTGTCATTTCTCTCCATGCTATCTCTTCCCACCTCCCCACCCCCCCGTCCCTCCCCCATTTCCCCCCAACGGACCCCAGTGTGTAGTGCTCCCCTCCCTGTGTCCATGTGTTCTCATTGTTCAACACCCGCCTATGAGTGAGAATATACGGTGTTTGATTTTCTGCTCTTGTGTCAGTTTGCTGAGAATGATGGTTTCCAGGTTCATCCATGTCCCTACAAAGGACTTGAACTCATCGTTTTTGATGGCTGCGTAATATTCCATGGTGTATATGTACCACATTTTCCCTATCCAGTCTATCATCGTTGGGCATTTGGGTTGGTTCCAGGTCTTTGCTATTGTAAACAGTGCTGCAATGAACATTCGTGTGCACGTGTCCTTAACAAACATATGAAAAAATGCTCATCATCACTGGTCATCAGAGAAATGCAAATCAAAACCACATTGAGATACCATCTCACACCAGTTAGAATGGCGATCATTAAAAAATCTGGAAACAACAGATGCTGGAGAGGATGTGGAGAAATAGGAACACTTTTACACTGTTGGTGGGAATGTAAATTAATTCAACCATTGTGGAAGACAGTGTGGCGATTCCTCAAGGACCTAAAAATAGAAATCCCATTTGACCCAGCAATCCCATTACTGGGTATACATCCAAAGGATTATAAATCATCCACACTTTTAATTACAGTCGTTCATTCAAAGACATCCATCGCGCTGCTCTCTCTCAGCAAGGACAGGACACTCAAGGGCACTGCTGGTCTCTGAGTGTGACCTACAAAGCAGGAGCGGCGCGGAGGCACTGATTCCTGCACAGATCTCAAGCCTCTGGTGATGAAAGTGGAAGAGAGCTCAACGAGGACCAAAAAAGGAGAGGATCTGATTCGGCTCCCACAGAGGGTTACCGAACTTGCGAAGGGGAAGAGCACGGCGCGGGGGGCAGGGGAGGGAAAGCCCGAGGGGGCGCCCGGACAAGGTCCACGCTCCCCTCCAGAGTGCTGGGAAGGCAGGAAATCTACCGCTCCTCGAGAGATGTCTGCTCGCTGCTGAACGATGCGGCCTCAGGACCCCTCGCCGCTCGGTAAAGAGCGTGAGAATTCGTGGGCTTGGCACTGCCAGCTAGCGTGACACCACGGCCTGAGGGCCTGCAGAGGGCTCTTAGCTCAGCGGGGAGGCCGCGGGCTCCTCCGCTGCTGTGGGAGGAAGGATGGGGGAGGCCGGAGCCGGCAGCGCAGGGAGCACGCGTGTTCACACTCACAGACACTCCACACCGCACGGGATTCCACGTACACACACACCACGCTCGTGCACAGTCACACACGCACCTCCCCCAGCAGCCTCACACACATCGCGCACCCCCACCCATACCCAGTCTCTCTCTCACACACACACAGCACACACACAATCAGACGCCACACACCCTCACCCATACCCAGTCTCGCACACCACACACAGTCACACACACCACGCACCCTCACCCATACCCAGTCTCACACACCACACACAGTCACACACACCACGCACCCTCACCCATACCCAGTCTCACACACCACACACAGTCACACACACCACGCACCCTCACCCATACCCAGTCTCACACACCACACACAGTCACACACACCACGCACCCTCACCCATACCCAGTCTCACACACCACACACAGTCACACACACCACGCACCCTCACCCATACCCAGTCTCACACACCACACACAGTCACACACACCACGCACCCTCACCCATACCCAGTCTCACACACCACACACAGTCACACACACCACGCACCCTCACCCATACCCAGTCTCACACACCACACACAGTCACACACACCACGCACCCTCACCCATACCCAGTCTCACACACCACACACAGTCACACACACCACACACCCTCACCCATACCCAGTCTCACACACCACACACAGTCACACACACCACGCACCCTCACCCATACCCAGTCTCTCTTTCACACACACACACCACACACCCTCATCCATATCCAGTCTCACACACACACACACCCAGAGTCACACACACCACACCTCTGACCCATATAGCCTCATGTACATATACACACATCACACACACACACCACACCCCAACCCATACACAGCCTCACATACACATACACACACCACAGTCACACACACACCACACATCCCCACCCGCACGCTGAGTCTCCTGTGCACATATAATCACACACACCGCACCTCCCCCACTCTCAGTCACGCACACCCCACAGTCACGCACACACCTCCCACACACAGTTTCACATATATGTAGTGACACACATCGCACATATGCACCTCAAAGTCTCTCTGTGTCTCACACACACACACACACACACACACACACACACACTTCTCAAGCAATTCAGTCCTAATACACGGCTTCTTGCTCAGCCCTATGGCCCATTCATACAGGGATATCGAATCAATCAAACATGACACACAATTATCCAGGGTGGAGGAGGACAAAATTCAACTCTCCACACTGGTTCCTTCCGCTCTGCAGCTTGGCCAGCGCGAGCCGCAGCAGCCACCAGAGGGCACCAGAGCGTTCCATCTCCCCATCCATCAACACCTGAGAGAGTGTCTTCAAAATCTGTATGTCTACAAATACAAAAAGTCACAATGAGCCCCCTCTGCATCCAATGCAGGGTGTTTATACTGCAGTTTAAACAGCGGAGCCCAGTGAACAAGCGCTGCACGTCCGCAGAAGGGAGACTCCCAACTTCTCAGAAGCTACAGGAAGTTCTCTGTGAATCACACTATTCGAAGACACGCCCCTTCGAGGCAGGATCCCGGCCAGCCGAGGGAACGGGCTGTCAAAAGGTCAATTTTGTCCTCCTCTATTTTCTCCTTCCTTCCTTCCCTCCCTCCCTCCCTCCCTCCCTTCCTCCCTTCCTTTCTTCCGAGACAGAGTCTCACTCTGTCACTCAGGCTGGCGTGCAGTGGCGCCATCTCAGCTCACTGCAGCCTCGATCTCCTGGGCTCAAGAGATCCTCCTGCCTTAGCCTCCTGAATAGCTGGGACCAACAACACACCTGGCTAATTTTTTAAAAAATTATTTGTACAGGTTGGCTGCGATGGCTCACGCCTGTAATCCAAGGACTTTGGAGGCCAAGGCGGGCAGATCACCTGAGGTCAGTTCAAGATCAGCCTGACCAACATGGTGAAACCTCGTCTTTTATTATATTTTATATTAAAACAAAAATTATTTGTACAGACAGAGTCTTGCTCGTTGCCCAGACTGGTCTCATACTCCTGGGCTCAAGTGATCCTTCCACCTCAGCCTCCCAAAGTTCTGGGATTACAGGCGTGAGCCACTATGCCTGGCCCCTAATCTAGTTTCTTTTCTCCTGCGTGTACTATAAAGTAGTCTCCGAATGGCCCTCTCATTGTATCCCATCCAGCAAAGGAGTTGGCCGAAGAAACCCTTGCTCCCCACCAGCCCAACAGCAAGCCAGAAACTTGGTGGACGGGGTTGGCGCCCCCTGGTGGGAGGACAAGAAGCAGGCAGGAGACGGAAAACAGGTGAAAGACCACTCTAGACTCTACCCTGTCCTCTTCCCCATTATTGCCAGCTATTCCGGAAATTTGCACACATCTCTTGGTTTTAGTCTTGTCTTCAAGAGAACCTGCCAATCTCTGCTTTGGGTATCAACTCTAAAGGGCCCAGGTTATAAGGACTTGACCCGTGTTCCCAAGTGCCGTTACTATGGCCCACGGGGCACTCATTAGGAACCAGGGCTTCACACACATCTCCCCCAGAAGCGCCACAGCCTGAATATCATTCAGCCATTAAGGGGTTCAAGGGCCTTCTGAAGCCAATGGATACACAGGTGTGAAAAGGCAGAGGAAACGTCAGTCATCTTCCTCCCTTTGTATCTTGCCCAAGCCGTCCTACTTCTGTTTTCTCAAACCCCTATTTAAGAACAATTTTGGCTGGGTGCCGTGGCTCACGCCTGTAATCCCAGCACTTTGGGAGGCTGAGGCAGGCGAATCATGAGGTCAAGAGATCGAGACCATCCTAGCCAACATGGTGAACCCTTGTCTCTACTGAAAATACAAAAATTAGCTGGGTGTGGTAGCACGTGCCTACAGTCTCAGCTACTTGGGAGGTTGAGGCAGGAAAATGGCTTGAACCAAGGAGGCGGAAGTTGCAGTGAGCTGAGATCCCACCACTGCACTCCAGGCTGGCGACAGAGCCAGACTCCGTCTCAAAAAAAAAAAAAAAAAAAAAAAAGAACAATTTTGACGTAGCCATAGAAACATAATATTTTGCCGTTGTTAGGAAAGCAAGACTCATAGACAAAAATACTTCAGCAAAGAAACCCAGGAGACGTCTTCTGCCTGCTCTGTGTAAATGTAATACAGGATTTCTCTATAGCTATTTAGCTACAGAATGGGCTGGACAATGTTTCTCAAACATTTACATCCCTGAAACCATCTTATCAGTAGGAAATAGCCATAAAAACTCCTTTTCTAGTAGATAAACAGAAGCCTCTACTGGTTAATGAGTTGCCTGGGTGGCAGAAACACCCTGGAATTGACGGGTCATTTGTGTCCTCTGCTGCAGCCAGGTTCATCACGATGGAAAGAAAACTAGCTCTGTGGCCTTAGTATCTCAGCTTTTCCAGGCCTCAGTTTCTTCATCTGTAAAATGCAGATAATCATATCTATTTCATGGGATCCACGAAAGGATTAAATGGGATAATGGACAGGTTTCAGGGTCTCTGACAGTCCTCATTTCATATATGGTGTATATGTTGTGTATTTTCACATGGAAAGATCCCTAAAAGTTTGATTATATTATCAAGAGATCTCTGAACAGTTTTCAAAACTATTGCTGTACAGCAAAGCACCTTTGTAAGGTTTCTGGGAGCTCCTATCTTTACCAGTGACATCCCATGCTGTCAGGTTTCTATGAGAACATGCAGAGTGTAAGACAGATAAACAGGATGGGTTTTTCTCAGAAACAGAACTACTCTGCCTTTCAAAAATAGACAGAACTCTAAAGTTTCTATGTAACACTCCCAAATTTAAGCAAGCTAAATATAACATATTTTGCCTAGAAGTGTCATCACATGCAGAAGACATATACGATTGATAAAGACAAAACTGTACAATTGTACAATTGTGCAAACAAAGAAAAAGTTACATCTAAAGTATCTGTAACAGTAAGCCTTCTGAGAATGAAGCAATGTCAAAGTAAGGGATCCTTGTTCATAGTCACTCCCCAAGGGTACCAAGTCTCCACAAATAAAAGTAAAAGGAGCTGGAAGATAAAGGAGGAGCAGAGAATAGTGGTTCATCATTTGTCCTTCCTTATATTAAACCTGTTTGTGCTTTATGTCCTGTTATTACAAAAAATAAACTCTACAGACTGTCCCTGAAAAATATATGCCTAACAAAGCATACTGATAACGGAGAGCATTTGAAGGTGCAACCATTTCAGCAGAGGAAGCTAAATTGCTTGAAATGCAACCTTAAGATGGACTGGAAATTGATTAGGTTGGTAAAAAAATCTATGGGAAAAGCTAAGTTATAGATGTTCTATTTTTTTTTTTTCCCCAGCTCCACACATCCCCCTCCATACACGAGGCCATTTCCTTTTGTTTGACTTTTCAGCATAAGTCCTGTCTGCAGAATTATAAACAAATGTTCAGATTTTATACGTTTAGAAAGGCTTTCTTCTGCTCATGTAAATTCCCACATACATAATAATGTTCACAGTGACTGAACATAAGAAGACAGTCAATTAATACTTGTTGAATGAAAGAGAATGAAAAGAAAAAGACTAACAGTTGTTCAGTGAATGGGAATAGAAAGACAAACACCATCAAGGGAAAGCTGAAGACCAAATATCTTCTTGACTAGTAAAGGGGCAGTGTTAGCCTCGTGGATATTCTTGTGTGGACAACAATCTCTTTTAGAATCAGAAAAAGCAACTTGTCACTCAAGCAAAGAGAAGAAGAGATCCCGCACTTATCTCGCTTCTGAATGAGACTGAGGCTTTCGTGGGAGAAAAAAGCAAGAAAAAGGTAATTTTCCGTAAGATAATTAGCACACAGGTTGGAGGGGAGGGCCAGGCATGTAACTCTACACCAAGTTCCAGTGATCTCAGGATTTTCTCACAATCAAGTGTCCAATACGTGTGTGTGCTTGGAGGCGGAAGAAACTCTTGTTGGCCTAGACAAAGAGGAGGTTTAATGAGGCAGAAATAAAATTATACATTAAAAAAAGAAAGAAAGAAAAGTCATCAAGAGTTAAACAGAAAGAAAGAAAGGTTATAATACCATTTTTTTTTTTTTTTTTTTTTTGAGATGGAGTTTCACTTTGTTGCCCAGGCTGGAGTGTAATCTCAGCTCACTGCAAACACCTCCCCCGGGTTCAAGTGATTATCCTGCCTCAGCCTCCCAGGTAGCTGGGATTACTAGTGTGGGCGACTATGCCCAGCTAATTTTTGTATTTTTGGTAGAGATGGGGTTTCATCATGTTGGCCAGGCTGGTCTCGAACTCCTGACCTCAGGTGATCCATCTGCCTCGACCTCCCAAAACGCTGAGATTATAGGTGTGAGCCACTGCGCCCAGCCTGATACTGAATTTTTTAAATGGTATTTCAAAGTTGTGGGAAAGGAAAGAATCATTTAATCCTTAATATTAGTAATAGAGTAACTGGTTAGCTATTTTGGAAAAAAAAAAAAAAAAAAAAAAAGTAATGTTAGAGCCTTATCTTACACTACTGCTTCTAGAAAGTTCAGCTAAAGCAAATGGTTTATTATCAAGAAAACAACTAGAAGAGGTCTCTGTGCCTGCTTACTCATATATAAATGGGAATGTAAAATTGTATAGACCTTACAGGGTAATTTTGAGGTTCACGTGAATTAATGAATGTAAGACTTAGCATTTTCATGTTCCTTTTTTTTTGAGACAGAGTCTCACTCTGTCACCCAGGCTGCAGTGCAGTGGCGTGATTTCGGCTCACTGTGACCTCTGCCTCCTGGTTTCAAGTGATTCTCCTACCTCAGTCTCCCAAGTAGCTGGGATTACAGGCATGCGCCACCACGCCTGGCTAATTTTTGTATTTTTAGTAGAGAAGGGTTTTCACCATGTTGGCCAGGCTGGTCTTGAACCCCTGACCTAAGGTGATCTGCCCACCTTGGCCTCCCAGAGTGCTAGGATTACAGGCATGAGCCACCGCACCCAGCCGAGACCTTAGCATTTTCCTAGCATATGGTAAGCGCTCAATAAATGCTAGCTGGCCTAATCATATAAAGAACTCTTACAAATAAATATGAAAAAATTAATATCTCAGTACATAATAGGCAAGGAGAAATAACAAGAAATTAAGGAATTCAAAATGGCTAATAAACATAACATTCCCTTACTAATAAATTAAACATAACCCTTACTAATGAATTAAAAAATTAAAACAAGGCCGGGCGCGGTGGCTCAAGCCTGTAATACCAGCACTTTGGGAGGCCGAGGCGGGTGGATCACGAGGTCGAGAGATCGAGACCATCCTGGTCAACATGGTGAAACCCCGTCTCTACTAAAAATACAAAAAATTAGCTGGGCATGGTGGCGCGTGCCTGTAATCCCAGCTACTCAGGAGGCTGAGGCAGGAGAATTGCCTGAACCTAGGAGGTGGAGGTTGCGGTGAGTCAAGATCGCGCCATTGCACTCCAGCCTGGGTAACAAGAGCAAAACTCCGTCTCAAAAAAAAAAAAAAAAAAAAAAAAAATTAAAACAAGATTGCATTTTTTTTTTCTTTTACCAGATTGATTTAAAATGATAGTGCCCAGCATTGAAAAGGAAGCTCTGAGCCAGGCACGGTGGCTCAAACCTGTAATCCCAGCACTATGGGAGACTGAGGCGGGTGGATCACCTGCGGTCAGGAGTTCAAGACCACGGCCAACTTGGTGAAACCCTGTCTCTACTAAAAATATGAAAATTAGCTGGGTGTGGTGGTGGGTGCCTATAATCCCAACTACTCAGGAGGCTAAGGCAGGAAAATTGCTTGAACCTGGGAGGCGGAGGTTACAGCGAGCTGAGATCATGCCACTGCACTCCAGCCTGGGCAACGGAGCAAAACTCTATCTCAAAGAAAAGAAAATGATGCTCTGAGACTGTCATTGTCACGAAGTGCTGGGAGAAGTATAACTTGGTACAAATCGGGGGGAGGAGGGAAATTTGGCAATATATGGTAATATGTAACAGTTTAAAGAATCTTACTATACATTCTTTGACCCTGTAATTGAACTTTTAGGAATGTAACTTAAGTTATTACTCAGAAATGTACGAAGAATTACAAGGATGTTTCTTAACTGTGTTGTTTACATGAGCAAAAATGATAACCAATCTAAATATCAACCATTTAGAAAAAAATAAATTATGGTGTATACAGGTGATGAACCATTAAGCTAGCATTAAAATAGTATTTTTGAATTCAGTAAAGTAATATGGAAAAATGTTTATAATGTTAAGTGAAAACATCAGCATGCAAAACACAGCATAACCCCATTTTTGAAAAATACACTTGCTGGACAAAAAGAGACTATAAAATATGTACCAGTATGTTAACAATTATCTCCAGGTGATGAGATTATAAGTGGCTTATTTTCTTTACAATTGTGGTATTGTTAATAAATAAATAAATATATATATATTTTTGAGACAGAGTCTTCCTCTGTCTCCAGGTTGAAGTGCAGTGGCGCAATCTCGGCTCACTGCAACTTCCGCCTCCCGGGTTCAAGTGATTCTTCTGCCTCAGCCTCCCTAGTAGCTGGGACTACAGGCACGCGCCACCACACCCAGCTATTTTTTGTATTTTTAGTAGAGATAAGGTTTCACCATGTTGGCCAACATGGTCTCGATCCCCTGACCTCGCGATCTGCCAGCCTCAGCCTCCCAACGTGCTGGGACTACAGGCATGAGCCACAGCGCCTGGCCATATTTGGTTTTTGACTCCGTTTCCTGGCATGCAACTCCTAAAACCCTTAGATCTCCAAAGTGATGTATTGTTTATGCTAATGAGTTGACTGCTGGCTGGCAGCCCCTAGGTAGCTCCAGGATGGGGTTTGGTCACTGGAAAAACAGACAAAGGCAAGAGTAGAGGTGGGACTTTCAGCCTTACCCCTCTGGGAAGGAGAGAGGCTGAAGGTTGAGGTGATCACCAATAGGCAAGGGTTGAATCAGGCACGCCTATGTAATGAAGCTTCCATAAAAACAAAAGGACAGGGATCTCAGCACTTCAGATAGCTGAACACATGGAGGTTCCTGGAGAGTGGCCTGCTCCAGGAGTGCAAAGACCCTCGCACCCTCCCCTCATTTCACCCTATGCATCTCTTAATCTATATCCACTTTGCACATGCTCCCCTTCACCTGGACTGCCTTTTCCCCAACTCCCCTCGCTTGGCAACTCGCGACCTTCAAGATTCCTTCCAGAGTCAATTCCTGGCTTCCCACTGCTTGATGGCCTCATGTTAGAACCGCTGACCCTTGCTGGACGCAGTGGCTCACACCTGTAATCCCAGCACTTTGGGAGGCTGAAGCAGGTGGATCACTTGAGGTCAGGAATTCAAGACTAGCCTGGCCAACATGGGGAAACCCTGTCTCTACTAAAAATACAAAAATCCGCCTGGCGTGGTGGCACAAGCCTGTAATCCCAGCTACTCGGGAGGTTGAGGCAGGAGAATTGCTTGAAACTGGGAGGCGGAGGTTGCAGTGAAGCGAGATCAAGCCACTATACTCCAGCCTGGGTGACAGACTCCGTCTCAAAAAAACAAAAACAAACAAACAAAAACCTCAAGAGACCCAAACAGCCAGTGGACCTTGAAAAATAACAAAGTTGAAAGACTCACACTTCCTGATTTCAAAACTTCACTACACAACTACAAAAATCGAAAGCGTGGTACTGGCATAAAGATAGATTATATATAAACCAATGTAATGGAATAGAAAGCCCAGAAATATACTCTCCCGTATATGGCCAGCTGATTTTCAGCAATCATGCCAAGACCATTCAATGGGGAAGGGATCATCTGTTCAACAACTGGTTGTGTGAAAGCTAGATCCATATGCAAAAGAATGAAGTGGGACTCTTGTTTTTATGCCATATACAAAACTCCAAATGGATCAATAGCTCCAAATAAACGTAGGAGCTAAAACTATAAAATTCCTAGAATAAGGCACAAGGGAAAATGTTTACGACATCAAATTTGGCAATAAGTTCGTGGATATGATACTCAAAGCGCAGGCAACAACGGCTAAAGTGCATAAACCGGACTCCAAAATTAAAGA
Source organism: Saimiri boliviensis (assembly GCF_048565385.1). Taxonomy (NCBI): domain Eukaryota; kingdom Metazoa; phylum Chordata; class Mammalia; order Primates; family Cebidae; genus Saimiri; species Saimiri boliviensis. Next base: position 77,548,478 of record NC_133461.1, read on the forward strand.
TTTTTGGCATCAAAGGATACCATCAAACTGTAAATAAGCGACCCACAGAATGGAAGAAAATATTTGCAAATCACACATTTGATAAAGGATCAACATCCAAAATATGTAAAGACCTACAACTTGCTGGGCACAATGGCTCATGCCTGTATTCCCAGCGACTATAGAGGCTGAAGCAGGAGGATGGTTTGAGGCCAGGAGTTGGAGACCAGCCTGAGCAATGTAGTGAGACCTCAGCTCTACAAAAAATAAAAAGAATTAGCTGGCCAGGCATGGTGGCTCACGCCTGTAATCCAAGCACTTTGGAGGCCAAGGCAGGCGGATCACCAGAGGTTGGGAGTTCAAGACCAGCCTGACCAACATGTTGAAACCCCCGTCTTAAAAAAAAAAAAAAAAGGAATTAGCTGGGCATGGTGGCTTATGCCTGTGGTTCTAGCTACTCAAGATACTGAGGCAGGAGGATCACTTGAGTCCAGGAGTTTGAGGCTGCAGTGAGCTATGATCATGCCACTGCACTCCAGCCTGAGTGACAGAGTGAGACTGTGCCTCAAAAAAAAAATAAATAAATAAAAAAGCAAACTGGGTAAAGCACTTGAATAGACATCCAAAGAAGATATTACAATGGTCAATAAGCATGTGAAAAGATGATCAGCATCATTCACTGTTAGGAAAATGCAAATCTAAACCAAATGAGGCAGGGGATGGTGGCTCACACCTGTAATCTTAGTACTCTGGGAGGCTGAGGAGGGAGGATTATTTGAGGCCAAGAGTTCGAGACCAGCCTTGGCACTGTAGCAAGACCCCCATTTTCACAAAAACACTTTTTAACAAACCAAACAGCTAGGCATGTTGGTGTGCACCTGTGGTCCAGCTACTCGAGAGGCTGAGGTGGGAGGATTGTTTCAGCCCAGGAGTTCGAGGTTTCAGTGTGCTGTGATTGTGCCACTGCACTCCAGCTTGGGTGACAGCCTGCCTCTTGTCTAAAAATAAAGACAAGTGGGGGAGGGGGAACCCTGCAAGTGCCGTGGCAAGGGTCTGAAGCCTCAACCCATATAAAAATTGATTTAGAAAAGATTTAGAAATGTAAGCACATAGTTATTCCTTTATATAGTCATATATAATCTTACAGTTACTTATAATCATAAAGGTATATACTCAATATAACCTTTAATTTTACTAATGATTATAGACAGGGTTATGAAGCATGGAACTGAGGTGACATGGTGAACAAAGTGATCCTCAGGCAAGATGCCGTAAGCTGTCGGTCACACCCGCATAAGAGCTGCTGGAGGGCACCTCAGCTGTGTGGTAGTGCCAGTGCTGGGAAAGCACCCGGTGTTTGGCCAGCTAGGGAAGGAGATGTCCAAGACGGCGGAGACGCCCAAGATGGCCAACACGCCTCCTTCCTCGGGGGAGTTAGGAGAAAACTCCGCTCCTCCAAGCTCTTGCAGTAGGACTGACAGACATCTGGGGGCTTAAATGTCTCATGTGATGCTTCGCTTCAGTGGTCACGTTCCACGTCCACGCTGACGCTCGGCTTCTGCGCCTGCTTTCTCTTTTTCTTAGAAGATAAGAATTAATAATAGTAACATAATCTGAATGTCCTTGATATTTCTGACAAATATGCAAAAAGTGCTGATGCGTTAGGTTTTCTGCTCCTGTCCGCTACTTGAAAGTCCTGGGCCCTCTGTCTCCAAGACACGTGATTTACCTGACCTTGTCACTGACCCCCATTACCTCACTCTACCTTCCCTGCCCCCAGCTTCGTACTCAGTAAAAGTCAGAGTGTCCAGGCACTCGGGGCCCCTGCCGGACTCTGTGCTTTGGTTGGCAGTGGACCCCGGACCCAAACTCTCTTTTCTCTTTCTCATTGTCTTGTGTCATTTATTTCCACAGTTTCTCGTCTCCACACCAGCAGAGAGGGGTTCACAGGACCCTGCAGGGCTGGATCCTACCAGATACCACTTCACACCCATTGAGATGCCTATTTAAAAATGATGACAGAAAATAGCAAGTGTTAGTATGTGGAGAAATTAGAGCCCCCATGCATTTGTTGGTGGGAATGACACATGGTGTGACCACTATGGAAGACAGTTTTGTGGTTCCTCAAAAATTAAGTCGGTTATCACATGATTCAGTAATCCAACTCTCCGGTATATACTCCTCAGAACTGAAAGCAGGGATTCACAGATACTTGTATACCAATGCTCAAAGCAAAATTGTTCACAAGAGCCAAAAGGTGGGGCCAGGCGCAGTGGCTCAGGCTTGTAATTCCAGCACTTTGGGAGGCCGAAAGCACTCTGGATCACCTGAGGTCAAGAGTTCGAGCCTGGCCAACATGGTGAAACTCCGTCTCTACTAAAAATACAAAAATTAGCACGGGCACTACAGGCCCATGCCTGTAATCTCAGCTACTAGGGAGGCTGAGGCAGAAAAATAGCTTGAATTTGGGAGGTGGAGGTTGCAGTGAGCCAAGATCATGCCACTGCACTCCAGCCTCAGCGACAGAGTTAAAAAAAAAAAAAAAAATAGCCAAAAGGTGGAGACAACTCAAGTGTTCACTCATAGACGAATCAATAAACACAATGTGGTCTATATATACAATGGACTATTATTCAGCCATAAAGAAATTCTGATACGTGGACAAACCTTGAGGACATTATGCTACGGGAAATAAGCCAGTTGCAAAAAGACAAATGCTGTACAATTCCACTTACATGAAGTACCTACAGGAGTCAAATGTGTAGAGACAGAAAATAGAATGGTGGTTGCCAGGGGCTGGGGGAAGGAGGAGTAAGAAGTTATGACTTAACAGGTACAGAATTTTTGTTTGGGATGCTGCAAAACTTCTGGAAATGGGTAGTGGTGATGGCTGTCCAATGTACTTAGTGCCACTGAATTGTATTATTTAAAAATGGCCACAATGGTGAACTTTCTGTTACATATCTTTCACCACAATGAAAAACAACAACCAAAAAGCACTCACAGTAGCCAGAGTGAGCTTCCTCAGAAGGGGGCCTCCATGCGCCCTTGCAGGGTGGACAGCGCCAGTACATTTCCAGACCTTGGTTAGCAAATTCAGGCACACTATACCCTACCCTGGCTACCAACCAACTTAGACTCCATAATCCACTTCCTTATCTCAGAACATCAGCAGCTGTCCTCTTTTTTTTTGTTGTTGTTGTTTCTCTTCTTGATTCTTATTTTATTTTTTTAAGACAGAGTCTCGCTCTGTTGCCCAGGCTGGAGTGCAGTGGTGCGATCTTGGCTCACTGCAACCTCCGCCTCCGGGGTTCAAGCAATTCTCATGTCTCAACCTCCCAAGTAGCTGGGATTACAGGCGCCCGCCACTTGACAGGCACCCACCATCACACTCGTTTAATTTTTGTAGTTTTAGTAGAGACGGGGTTTCAGCATATTGGTCAGGCTGATCTCGAACCCCTGACCTCAGAAATCCACAGGCCTGAGTCTCCCAAAGTGTTGGGATTATAGGCAGGAGTCACCACGCCCAGCCTCTTCTTGATTTTTAATACTTGAATCATGTACCAGCTGGGAGAGACCGTGGGTGGGGCAGGGGTGTGGGACAGTTATTCACTATAGCTAAAAGACGGAAGAAATTGTGGAGCATAACTATACCTGAATTCCCTCAGAGTTGTGCTCTTGATAGAATATCTATCTTAGTTTTTAATGATTTGCAGAGAAGGATTTTTCTTCCCTTTATTAACTCTTTTTCCTATTTCAACTACCCTCATGGTCTAAAAGTTGCAATATCTAAATTCAGCAGATACAAATAATTCTTTTGTCATGCAATTCAAACAATTTCCTTCGGGATTGGCTTCACCGGAGATGGAGTCAGCCAACATCTCCTAAAAATTATATACTTCCATATGTCTTGGGGTCCTTCTCCAAGTTAAATACTATAATTCTTTTACCTTTTCATCATAGGGCTGGTTTCTCTGGGTCTTCTCCACAAAATTCCTCTAAATCTCTCTCCTAATTGTAAACTAAGACATTTTCATGTGGACATTTAAGAAACTTCTTCTTTTTTTTTTTTTTTTTAAGAAAGAGTCTTGCTCTGTCGCCCAGGCTGAAGTTCAATGGCACGATCTCGGCTCACTGCAACCTTCACCTCCCGGGTTCAAGAGATTCTCCTACCTCAGCCTCCCAAGTAGCTGGGACTACAGACGCCCACCACCATGCCCCACTAATTTTTGTTTTTCAGTAAAGACGGGTTTCATCATGTTGGTCAGGCTGGTCTCAAACTCCCAACCTCAGGTGATCTGCCTGCCTTGGCCTCCCGAAGTGCTGGGATTACAGGCCTGAGCCACCATGCCCAGCCTTAAAAAACTTCTATAGCAAATGAGAATTGACATGCTTTTAATGACAACAAAAATGTGTTGAGAAGGTGGTAAACAATACATTAATTCTGAAAACAATGAATTTACACATGTTGCTCCCTAAGTTTAGTTATTTTAAGGCATGTTTTCCTGTGTCTAAAAACCTCCAAGCCGGCACTTCTCCCTTAGTGTCAGGGACACGTGCCGGTTAAAAGGCACTTCATCCTAGCTGTTGCTGACTTTGCAGTTCACTAGAATATCACATAGCCTGCACCTAATTTACTCGATCAGGAATTCACACAGCAAAATCACTCAAGATGTCAGAAACTCCTCCTGACGTTGCCACTGACCTTTCCATTATGCTAACTTCCAAATGCACAAAATTGGTCTGGAAATCTAACTAGTAAGAACTGACAACAGGTGCAGATCTTACCTTCCAGGCAGAGAAGCTAAACGACAAACAGCAGATGAGTTCGTTACATACCATATCCCTAATGAATCATAGGTTCACTTTGTCTCATCCTTCAAATCTCTCCACAAATTCCTCACTACTCATAGAAAACCTACCTTGGCCACATCGCCAAAAATAACGAAGGAATGAGTGATTTCAAACATTTCATCAAGCCACTATAACCCCAAATGCAATTTCCAACCTCTTGGTAGTACAACTTTCTGGAAATGGGAAGTGAAAAATGAGGAAAAAATTAACTCAGAAAAATTATTGCCTTTCTTCTCCCAGAGGCCTTGCAGAATTAGCACACAAATCAAACTTCCCTGCAGAGGAGACCCTGCCTTACGCCTGAACGTACCTTCCAAAGAGCCCAGCATAGCATCTGGTTCGTGGGTACTATATGTGCAAATGTGTTCCTAATAACTACGTATTGCACACTCACTGAGTGCTGGCCATTGTGTTACTAATACACACCACTTCAAAAATGAGGTCTGAGGCCGGGCGCAGTGGCTCACGCCTGTAATGCCAGCACTTTGGGAGGCCGAGGTGGGTGGATCACTTGAGGTCAAGAGTTTGAGACCAGCCTGGCCCACATGGTGAAACCCCATCTCTACTAAAAATAAAAATTATTTTATCTGGTGTTGTACCTGTAATCCCAGCTACTCAGAAGGCTGAGGCAGGAGCCTCACTTGAACCTGGGAGATGGAGGTTGTAGTGAGCCGAGATCGTGCTGTTGCACTCCAGCCTGGGCAATAGAGTGAGACTCTGTCTCCAAAAAAAAAAAAAAAAAAAAAAATTAGGTCTCATTATTGTTACCATTTTATTTGTTACCATTTTACAGAAGCAGAAAATTGCCCAACTGATCTAGCTGGGATTACAACCCAAGTCTGCCTGACTCCACAATTTCTGCTCTTAATCACCTTCCTGGGCAGCCTCCTTGAATAAATGAAGTGAAATTTCCACTAGCTTTTACCAAAGCTGGCTCATTTGTTTCTTGGGTTTGGAGAAAGTTAGCAGCTACAATTCTCTATAATAATGAATTCTATCTTAAAATCAGACATTTCATGTACATCTATACTTGTTTACATTTCACAATAGAGCTCTTGTAAGAGAGATTTAATCTGGTTACTTTTAGTACCTGATTAAATCATTCTGAAATACAAGTTGTGAGCATTCTGAAACATACTTTCTTCCTCAAAAGACAAATGCCAGCATTAATGTATTACTCATATGACTTTCATATTTTTTTTTTTAAAAAAAAGAGCAATAGATTTTGAAAAGCCTACAGCCTGAGTAGGAGAACTTCCTTGAGGTCAGCGTTATCCACAACAACCATACGTCCGGCAGGAAGTCTGTAGCGGGTGACATTAACAATGAATTGCCCACTTTCTTGTATCCTGGAGAGACTTGTGGCTTAGACTTGTGGCTTCAGACATCTGAACAAGGTAGGACTTGGATAAAAAGCATCCTTTTTGCTTTTCATGTATATTACAGGTTGGAATCTTGCATTTCTAGAGTCTTTCACCTGGGCATGCCAACTCATTTGTGAGTCTGCCCCATTGAGCAGAGCCTACACATGCAGATGAGGCCAGTAATCCCAGCACTGATTGCACGTGTTTATGTGCTTAACGTATTCACTTGAGTAGGGAAGGGCTGTATTCCTAGGCAAAGACCAAGGATAGGCTTTCATGTTGATCGTTTTTAGGAAAGCTTTGCAAAATATACAAGGTGCACGCAGAGCCTCAGTGAAGAGAGAGATCCTCTATACATGTTTATATTATACAATTAAAACAAGTAGACTGCCAAGCCACTGGATAATTTAACAACTGACAATTGAACACCCTAACAACTGAACCCTACCTCGCATCCTGAGTTGATTTCTTCAGCATGCCATAGTGAATGACTCCATTATTTACTTGCAAGTTACACGGTAAACACATTCACAAAAAATAGTCAACTTTCATCCTCAGCTAAATTAGTATATTGGTCAGAGATAAACGATAACTTATTATTCATATATACAAGACTTTATGTCAACCTCAGAACAGCCTGTGAAGTAGATATTGTTATCATTCCTGTTTCACAAACAAGGAAACAGACACAGAGGGGTTAAGGAAGAGATAAAAGATCTCCAGCATTAAGGAGCAGCACCTAGAAATTAAACTCATGGCTATTTGCCTCCAAAACTCTTAACTTCATCTCAATGTTATATTGCCTCTCATGTTTGTTTTTTGAAAGTTAAATTGGCCAGGCTCAGTGGCTCACACCTATAATCCCAGCACTTTGGGGAGTCAAGGTGGGTGGATCACGAGGTCAGGAGACGGAGACCATCCTGGCCATGGTGAAACCCTGTCTCTATTAAAATACACAAAAATTAGCCAGGCTGGTGATGTGTGCCTGTAGTCCCAGATACTCAGGAGGCTGAGGGAGGGGAATTGCTTGAACCCAGGAGACAGAGGTTGCAGTGAGCCAAGATTGCGCCACTGCACTCCAGCCTGGTGACAGAGTAAGACTCCGTCTAAAAAAAAAAAAGTTAAATTGACTTTGACAATTTTGTCTTATTGGCTATTAAGCATTGCTATTGCAGATTTCTTCCTTATTCAAAGAAAATTAAAGGAAAAAGGAGGGTGTGCTCTGCCAGTTGAGACAAATTTTGGTTGTTTCCTAGGATAGTTCCAAGTCTTGGGTGGGAGTTTGCTGCAGCATGAGCTCTGAAGTTAGGCAGTCTGGGATCCACCACTTTCTAGCTGTGTGACCTTGGACAAGTTACTTGATCTTTCTGTGCTTCAGTTCCCTCACCAGTAAAATGAAGAGAGTAACAAGAACAGTAGTAATTCAGTGCTCTTGGGGGTTAAATAACATGTGGCGCATTTAGAAGTGTTTTGCACATGTCATCATGAGCTCAGTAAATCTCAGCGATTCTTTTTTTTTTTTTTTTTTTTTTTTTGAGACAGTCTCCTTCTGTTGCTTAGGCTGGAGTGCAGTGGTGCAATCTCAGCTCACCCCAACCTCCTTCTCCCAGGTTCAAGCGATTCTCCTGCCTCAGCCTCCCAAGTAGCTGGCACTACAGGCTCGCGTCACCACCCAGGCTAATTTTTATATTTGTAGTAGAGACGGGGGTTTCACCATGATGGCCAAGCTGGTCTCGAACTCCTGACCTCAAGTGATCCGCCCGCCTCCGCCTCCCAAAGTGCAGGGCTTACAGGCCTGAGCCACAACCGCCTGGCTTCACCTATTCTTATTAATAAGCTGCCTGAAGTAAGTTTAGATTTCTGATCATCAGTAAACATTAGGAGCCACAATTAACATTTGGATATTCCGAAAGCTACTTTGTCTTGAAAAGATGATTTAAAAGCCCTCCCACGGTCCAGGCTGCTTTTGTGATGGTTAAGTGTATCTTTCTCAAACTAAATAACTTATCGACTCCGGCTGCATTAAAATAAGGAGTATGGACTCCTTGACATTGCTGGAATTCCAAGACACTCATGCATTCTAAAAAAAAAATTAACCAAATGCTTAAAGACTATTTGGGTTTCCAAATAAATCGTTATCCCCTCTCTGTCAGTAAGCATGGCCATCTTCCAAACAGTGGGACTTGCTCCTAATCACGTTCTCTAAAACTTTCCCTTCACTGCTTGCATTACAGTACTCGGTGTCCCCAATTGTTGCTGTCCCAGAACAAAAGCCTAATTGCTGCTGCTACAATCAGGCTTTTTTTTTTTTTTTTTTTTTCCTCTGAGATCATCATGAAGCCCTTGGAGCAAACAAGAGAGGGAGTTCTTGCAAGCAACAAGGACGGCGTCAAAATTCCTGGACCCCGAGGGCCAACATGAGCTGCGTTTAGAGACTCGAGGGCCTCTCTCATGGTTTCATCTCCCTGCAAATAACTGTCTTTTGAACGTTTCAGAGCTCTTTAGGACACGTGCGTTTTCTGCTTGGACGAGGCCAGAAAAACTCGGGGTCCCCTTATCTCACCGGTGCACCGTGGACGGAAGCAGGACCACGGTCCTGCCCGGACGCGATCCGGTCGCGGTGGAGTACTGGGGGTCTCTCCCAGCCGGACGTCCCCGCGACCCCACAGGCCAAACCCGGAGCGCTCGTGTCCCGCAGCCGCGAGCGGGTACTCCACCTTCCCAGCCTTTCTGGGACCGGCCCCGCGCGCTCCATCCCGGGCTGGCACGCAAACCCCCAAAGGCGGCCCCCGGACAGGGCTCTGGGACTCACGCGGTCTCCGTGGGTCTCGGGGACCTCTCCCCGGCGGGTTCCCGGCCCCTCGGGGTCTGAGAGTGGGAGCCTCCCATGGCGCGGAACTTGGCGCCCTGGCAGCACCCGCCAGTGCTGGGCAGCGGGCGGCTCTGCCCCGACCCTGGGCGGGGAGGCAGCGGGGCGGGAGGAAGGGTGGGGCGAGGGTAGGCGGGGTGGGGCGCCCGGCCGTAGGGTCCCACTTGCTGGGAAAGACGGGGAAGGAGGTGGCTTCAGACGCCGCCAACTTCTCCGCGGGTTGCAGGGCCTCGCGGGGGCCGCCGCCTGGAGCTGGGGAGCGCCCGGGGCGCCCGGGGCTACGAGGAACCCGAGCAGCGGCGCCTCCTCGCCCAGCAAGGGAGCCCCTCGGCGAAACGGGGCAGCAGGTGGAGGGCGCGAGGCCTGCCGGCGCCCCCGGTACCCGCGCACCGCGGACGTCGCCCTCTCCGCCCGCTGGGTCCGGGGCTAAAGGGGAAGCGGCGGGAAGAGGCCCCGGGAGCAGCTGTTCAGAGAAGCAGCAGGAGGGGGCGGTGTGTGCCCGGGTCGGGGGACCCCGGCGGCCCCCGCAAGGGGCGTGGCCTTTTCCCCAAACCTCTTCTGCCTCCTGGGACAGGAGGGAGGCCTGGCCTGCGTTGCACAGAACACTGGATGCATTCTGGTTGTGCTTCCAACTAGCTGAATAACTTGAAACAAGTTATTTCACCCTCTCTGAATCTTGTTTCCTTTGTCTATAAAATAAGGGAGTATGTTCATCTTTAGCTCTTAATGTCCCTTTAGGCTCTGACAACCAAGCAATGAGTTTTCCTCCAAACTCTGTCGGAAGGGAAAAACAAAAAAACACCTATCCCTATCATCTCATCTGTGACCCAGCTACACCTAGCAATTCCCGTTTCAGCATCTCACGCCCTTCCTCACCATTCCCGCCTCACCACGTTAGGCTGGTCTCGAACGCCTGACCTCAGGTAATCCACCCGCCTAGGCCTTCCAAAGTGCTGCGAGATCGCGCCACTACACTCCAGCCTGGGCAGTAAGAGTGAAACTCCATCTCAAAATAATAATAATAATAATTATCTCTTCACTTGTCTTTCACTAGAATATAAGTTCTTTAAAGGCAGGAACACTGTTGTTGTTTTGAAAGACCGTGTCTCTTTCTGTTTGCCAGGCTAGAGTGCAGTGATGTGATCATAGCTCACTGCAACCTTGAATTCTTTGACTCAGGCAGCCCTCCTGCCTCAGCCTTCTCAGCAGCTGGGACCACAGGTGCATGCCACCACACCCATTTTTTTTTTCTTTTTTAGAGACAGGGTCTCACTATTTTGCCCAGGTTGATCTCAAACTCCTAGCCTCAAGTGATCCTCCTGCTTTGGGCTCTCAAAGTGCTGGAATTACAGATGTGAGCTACCGGGCCCAGCCAGGAATGCTTCTTATCTCTGTATTTTAGCTTAGTGCCCAGCACAGTGCCTGGCTCATGGTTTATATGCAATAACTATTTGCCTAATGAATGAATGAGTCAGTGAGGAAGCACACAGAATTGTGTACATTAACTTCATTCTTAGCCAGGCGCGGTGGCTCAAGCCTGTAATCCCAGCACTTTGGGAGGCCGAGGCAGGTGGATCACGAGGTCAAGAGATCGAGACTATCCTGATCAACATGGTGAAACCCTGTCTCTACTAAAAATACAAAAAATTAGCTGGGCATGGTGGCACGTGCCTGTAATCCCAGCTACTCAGGAGGCTGAGGCAGGAGAATTGCCTGAACCCAGGAGGCCGAGGTTGCGGTGAGCCGAGATCGCGCCATTGCACTCCAGCCTGGGTAACAAGAGCGAAACTCCGTCTCAAAAAACAAAAACAAAAACAAACAAAAACTTCATTCTTGAAGCTATAGGGGAATAAAGATATATGTGACTATATTTTAGTTGTTCCAGAAAGGATCAGAAAATGCATATTAAAGATTTATATTTATAACAATTTCTTTTATGTATCAGATTTTGACTATCTGTTTATAAATTATCTTCAGTCTACTTACCCAGAAAGTTCCCAGGGTCCAGGATGTTGACACATGGTAGATATAAACAGAGTATTTTGAAGTGGAAAAATAAACAATTAGTAAAAGTAGAATGAGACTGGAATTCAGATTTTTGCATGACAAATTTCAAATAACTAAAGAAAAGTTGACTCTTGGCAGATTTTTTTTTTTTTAAGAGACAGGTTCTTGCTCTGTTACCCAGACTAGAATGCAGGGGCATGATCTTAGCTAGCTGCAACCTTGAACTCCTGAGATAATTTTTCTTTGAAGTTCAAATTCTTCCAACAGTCTGTTTGGAACACTATGGCAATGTGATTGAAGTGTCATTGAGAAGGCAAACATGACCCTGTCAGAGCTGCGGTTCCCTTCAGAGGAACACTCAGCCTCTCCTAGTGAGAAAGGTCTTTATTCTCAGTCGGTCATTCCAAGAGAAGACAGGAGGAGGAGCGGCAGGAGAGGAGGGTGGAAATGGGAATGTTTTCCTTCTCTGGTAGACAAGATGGGCTGCCGAGAAGAATCTTGCTACTGTCAGTGCAGAAAGACACAGGATGGCACCACTAACATGGTTGAAAGTACAGGAAAAAGGCTGGGGGCGGTGGCTCACACCTGTAATCCCAGCACTTTGGGAGGCTAAGGTGAGCAGCACTTGAGGTCAGGAGTTTGAGACCAGCCTGGGCAACATGGCGAAACTCCATCTCTACTTAAAAAAAAAAAAAAAAGAAAAAAGAAAAGAAATTAGCTGAGCGTGATGATGCCTGCCTATAATCCCAGCTATTCGGGAAGTTGAGATACGAGAATTGTTTGAACCGGGGAAGCAGAGGTTATAGTGAACTGAGATTGCACCACTGGACTCCACCCTGGGCAACAAAGTGAGACTCTACCAAAAGAAAGAGAGGAGAGGAGAGAAGGAGAGAAGGAGAGAGGAAAGGAAGGGAAGAGAAGGGAAGGAGAGAGGAGGAGATGGAAGGGGAGGGGAGGGGAGGGAAGGGAAGGGGAAAAAAGTGAGGCCCACACCCTCTTGTGTTGCAGAGAAGTTGAGACAAGATAACTGGAACTCTGTGAAACAATGCGAAAGATTAAAGGGCATCTCTGCAAAGATGCCTGGGTGTTGACTGGTTTGGCTTTATGTTGCTTACTGGGTTTGCTGCCCTGACTGGCATGGCAGCTGGGGCTTTGGGCCAGGCCGGGTGAACACAGTGAAGGCAAGTGTTGTCTTTGGGAAATAAACTTATTAGGGCTTTACAGGAAAAAATGTCCAAGACAGACCAGAGATCACCAGACACCGCTTGCTGCACAGCATATAGCTTTGCCCTTCTCATGGAAGCAGAACCAAGATATGTTTCTCCATCCCAGAGCCTGGCTGCAGATCTCCAAGAAAGGCACAGACTGTGGGATGTCTGCAGTTTCTCTGATTAATGTCCCTGGGTTTAAACTCTTTCTTGCCTTTTATATTTCAGTTGAAAATAAAAGGCTGGACACGGTGGCTCACACCTATAATCCCAGCACTTTGGTAGTCCAAGCAGGGAGGATCTCTTGAGCCCAGAAGTTCGAGACTAGCCTGGGCAACACAGCGAGTCCCTCGTCTCTACCAAAAATAAAAAATAAATTGGTTGAGCCTGGTGGGGCTCACCTGCAGTCACAATTAGGAGGGTGTGGTAGGAGGATCACTTGAGCCCAGGAAATCAAAGTGGCAATGAGCTGTGATCACACCACTGCACTGCAGCCTGGGCAACACAGCAAGACTCTGTCTCCAAAAAACAAAACAAAACATTTCAGCATCCCCAGTGATGATAGTGAATTGTTATTATGCAATCACAACTTCCACTCTGATGAAAGTTATTAAAGAAATGGAAACATGTCCTCTCCCTTGGTGTGGTTCTAAAGTGGTACACTCAGAGGCCAGCTGTAAGTTATGGGCAACCAGGCTGTTGTCTGTCCCCAACGACTGAGAAATTTCATAATGCCAATTCTGGGGCTCAGAACCATTCACAGAACTGAGGAGTTTTCCTTCAAGCAGACAGCAGGAGGATTCTAGCTGGACACTACTTGGTATTGCATTTGATGCAGAACATAAACAGAATGAAGCCTTCATTTTTTGGTGCCCTCCAGTTTACACCTAACTGTGACACAAGAAGGAGGAGGAGGAGAATAAAGAGGGAGGCAGCCCTTATGTTTTAGTCTCTGAGTCAGTGGGCTTCTGAATATATGACCAGCTGGACACATGGCCTGTGATGGAGTCCAGGCAGGGTAGAGTTTGATGCCCATGGTTAAGGTTTCCATTTGTGCATTACAATTAGGTCAATAAGGTATTTTTGTTTTGTTTTGTTTTGTTTTGTTTTGAGACTGAGTCTCACTGTGTTGCCCAGGCTGGAGTGTAGTGCGATCTCGGCTCACTACAACCTCCACCTCCCGGGTTCAAGTGATTCTCCTGCTTCAGACCCCCAAGTAGCTGGGAGTACAGGTGCCCACCACAATGCCTGGCTAATTTTTGTATTTTTAGTAGAGATGGGGTTTCACCACATTGGCCAGGCTGGTCTTGAACTCCTGACCTCAGATATTCCACCCACCTTGGCCTCCCAAAGTGCTGGGATTACAGGTGTGACCCACTGTGCCTGGCCAAGAAGGTATTTTTTAAACATTGGAAAAATAGCAAGGGAAGAAAATTTAAGCCATTGAAATTCAAGATGGTCCATAAGATTGCAAAATACATCCTTAGTGTCAAACTCTATCTCCAGAATGCTGCTTATGCTCTGCAGAGGGATGGGCACTAACATTTGTTGGATAGCAGGGACTAGGCTTGGTGGTTAACAAAAGTAACCACATTCCGGCCTCATAGCACTGGGGGAAAAAAAATAACAGTGGGTAATACTTATGGAGCACTTTTTATGTGCCAGATTCTGTTATAAATGCTTTAGATTTATTAACTAATTTACTGTTCACCACAACCCTATAGCTAGGCACTTTTAGTATTCTCAGTTTGCAATCGTACTTCAGAAATATTGCAGGTTTCATTACAGACCACTGCAATAAAGCGGATAGTGAATCACACAAAATTTATGGTTTCTTGGTGCATATAAAAGTTATGTTTACACTATATGATAGTCTGTTAAGTGTGCAGTAGCATTATGTCTACAAAAATGTATATTCCTTGATTTAAAAAATACTTTATTGCTAAAAAAAAAAAATGCTCACACAGAGACATGGAGTGAGTACATGCTGTTAAAAAAAATGGCATCAATAGACTTATCCAACACAAGGTTGCCAAAAACTTTCAATTTGTACAAAATGCAATATATGCAAAGTGCAATGAAGTGAAATGCAATAAAATGAGAACTGCCTGTACAAATGAGCAAGATGAAGCATAGTAAGGTTAAACATACCCAAGGCCACATAGCTAGAAAATGGCAAAGCTAGATTCAAACCTAGGTGATAGCTCCAGCATTATAGCACAGGGCTTAGCCTCTATACTTTATTGCCTTAACCCTTACACTGCACATCTCATTTTAAGATCAAGAAAGTCAGTTTTAGAGAGCTAAATGATGCATCCAAAATTTAAATCCAGTTATCTTGATTACAAATGTTATGTTTAGCATGGATTTTTTTTTTCCCCTAGCAATCATGCCAAAGGAGAATTACCCTTCAAACTAGCCACCTTGGGAAGTCACATGCTTATCTCAGAGCTACCCATCTCTCTTCATTTGGAAACTATTTAAATGCCAATTTATAGATCAAAAAATAAAACTGGTTCATTCCTTCAGAGTCACGTTGTTTTTGAAATCAGGTAGTTTATGTGTTTCAGTATCGTTCTCTTGTTTCAAAAATGATGTGGCTATTCTAGGTCTTTTGACTTTTCATGTAAAATTTAAAATGCATTTGTAAATTTTTTTCAAAAAAAATTCTGTTAGGATTTTCATGTAAATTGAATTGAATTTATTGAATAATTCAAAAAGGATTGCTAGCTTAACAATATGGAGACTTTCAATCCATGAACATGGTATAGCTCTTCATTTATGTAGATCTTTAATTTTCTACCATATTTTGTAGCTTTCAGCCTACAGGTCATACATGTCTTTTGCTAAGTATTTTATGCCATTGTAAACAAAGTGTCTTATAATTTAACTTTCTAAATGTTAGTTGCTAGTATGTGAGATAGAACTGATTTTTGTATATTGTATCCTGCAACCTTGCTAAATGTACTTATAACCTCTAATAGCTTTTTTGTGGGTTTCTTAGGGTTTTCTAGACAATGTCACTTGTACATAAGGACAATTTTACTTATTCCTTTCTAACATGTATACCTTATTTTTCCCTTGTTTTGTTGCACTGACTAGGCACTCCTATACAATTTAAGTTAAATAAAAATGATGCGAGCCAACATCCTTGCCCTCTACCTGATCTTAGGAACAGAGCATTGATTTTTCATATTTTAGTATAGTATATTAGCTGACAGATTTTGTAGATTCCCCTAATCAGGATGAAGAAGTTTTAATTTATTCCTAATTTTGCTGAAAGTGTTTTTTAATGATAAAAAGTATTGAATTTTGACAAATGCTATTGCTGCACCTATTGAACTTTTTATATTGTTTCCATTTTCTTCCTTTTTTTCCTTTAAAAGACAGGATCTTGCTATGTTGACCAGGCTGGAGTGCAGTGGCTATTCACAGGTGCAATGATAGTTCACTACAGCCTTGAATTCCTGGTCTCCAGTGATCCTCCTGCCTCAGCCTCCCAAGTAGCTAGGACTACAAGACCTTTTATAGGCTTCTTATAGGCTTTCAAAACTATAAATTTCCCTCTAAGTGCTATGTTAGCCAAATTATACCACTGTGCCTGTGTTTTTGTCTTTATTCAATTAATTTGTTGGATTATATTGATTAACCGTCAGCTGTTAAAACAACTCTGCATTGCCATTTGGTCACAGTCTATAACGTTTTTTATATGCTGCTGGCTCTGGTTTGCTAATATTTTATTGAGGATTTTTGCATTTATATTCATGAGGGATATTGGACTGTAGTTTTTTTCTTAAGATTTCTTCATCTGGCTGTAGAATTAGAATAATACTGGCATTATAAAATCATGACTCCTCCTTTATTTTCTTAAACAGTTTTTGTAGGACTGGTTTTATTTTTTTCATAAATGTTTGTTAGAATTCACCAATAAAACATCTGAACCCAAAATTCTGTCAGAAAGTTTTAAGTATAAATGCATATCTTTTGTTTGTTTGTTTGTTTGTTTTTTTGTTTTTTGTTTTTTGTTTTTGAGACGGAGTTTCGCTCTTGTTACCCAGGCTGGAGTGCAATGGCGCGATCTCGGCTCACCGCAACGTCCGCCTCCTGGGTTCAGGCAATTCTCCTGCCTCAGCCTCCTGAGTAGCTGAGATTACAGGCACGTGCCACCATGCCCAGCTAATTTTTTGTATTTTTAGTAGAGACGGGGTTTCACCATGTTGACCAGGATGGTCTCGATCTCTCGACCTCGTGATCCACCCGCCTCGGCCTCCCAAAGTGCTGGGATTACAGGCTTGAGCCACCGCGCCCGGCCAAATGCATATCTTTAATTGACACAGGGCTGTTCAAGCTTTCTATTTCATCTTTGATAAAATTTTAATTTATGTCTTTCCCAGAATGTGTCCATTTCATCTGTGACACATTTAATGTCATACAGTTGTTCATAACAATAGAGAATTGTTATTCTTTTAATATCCAAAGTAATAACATCCCTACTTTTATTCTTGATATTATTTATTTTTTTTCTTTGCCAGTCAGACTTGAGATTTATCAATTTTATTTGTTTTTTCAAAGGATCACTTTTTGATTTTAATGGTTTTTTATCTGTTTTTTTTTCTGTTCTCTAATTCATTGATTTCTGTTTTCTTTATTATTTCTTTCCCTCTTCTTGCTTTGAGTTTAATTTGCTCTTTTTGTCTATATTTTAATGGTGAAAATTAAGATCATTGATTTAAGACCTTTCCTCCTTTCTTACAGGCTTTCAAAACTACAAATTTCCCTCTAAGGGCTATATTAGCAACATTGCACAAATTTTGATACATGCATTTGTATTATCATCAGTACAAAATATTTCAATCTCTCTTGTGGTTTAGTCTTCAGCTCAACAAATATTTAGAAGTGTTTTGTTTAAGTTTCCAAATATTTGGGGTTTTCCTAGTTATCTTATTGTTCTTGGTTTCTAATTTAATTTCATTATGGTCAGAGAACAAACTATTTGATTTCAACCTTTTTAATATTTATTAAAACTTTTTGTATGGTCCGGAATATGGTCTATCTTGGTAAGAATGCCATGTGCACTTCAAAAGAATATGCATTTTCCTGTTGTTGAGTGAAGTGTTCTAAAAATATGAATTAGGCCAAAGTGATTGATAACGTTCAGATTTTCTGTCTTTGTTGATTTTTTTTTTTGTTGGTTACTCTATCATTCTGAGAAACACTAAAATTTCCAATTTTAATTGCCTATTTCTTCCTTTCATTCTATCAGGTTTTGCCTTATGTAATTTGAGGCTATTATGGGCACAGACAAATTTGTAATTTTTATGTCATCTTGATCAACTATTCCTTTTATCTTTCTTAAGTGCCCTTCTTTATCTATTTTTTTTTTTAGAAACCTATTTTTATTTGATACTAATGTAGCCACTCCAGCTTTCTTGTGCTTACTATTTACATGATATATCTTTTTCCATCCATCTATATTTGGTTTCCTTCTGTCTTTATATTTAAAGTATGTCTTTGTACATAGTTTATATTTCGGTTTTCTAAAAATGGATATTTTTTTAGAGCAGTTTTAGATTCACAGCTAAACTGAGATGAAAGTACAAAGAGTTCCCACACACCCCCTAAGCCTACACATAGGGCCTTCCCACTATTAACATCCCACACCAGAGTGATACATTTGTTACAATCAATGAACCTACACTGATGTATCATTATTATCTAAAGTCCATAGTTTAGACTTTGCTCTTGGTATTATATGTTGTATGAGTTTTGACAAATGTCTAATATATTTATGTACATGTAGCTGCCATGACAGTATCATATAGAATAGTTTCACTCCTTTAAAAATCTTCTATGTTCCATCTATTCGTCCCTTCCTCCACCCAACCTATGGCAACTACTGATCTTCTTACCATCTTCATAGTTTTGCCTTTTCCAGAATGTCACATAGTAAGACCCATCCAGTACACAGCCCTTTCAAATTGGCTTTTCTTCATGTAGGTAATATGCATTTAACAATTCTCCATGTCTTCATGGCTTGACAGCTCATTTCTTAACACTGAATAATATTCCATTGTCTGGTTGTATCACAGTTTATCCATTTGCCCACTGAAGGACATCTTGATTATTTCCAGCTTTTGGCAATTACGAATAAAGTTGATATAAACATCCATGTGCAGGGTTTCGTGTGGACATAAGTTTTCAGCTCATTTGGGTAAATACCCAGCTGTAAGGCTGTTGAATCGTATGGTAAAAGTATGTTTAGTTTTGCAGGAAACTGTCAAAACTGTCTTTCAAAGTGGCCAAACCATTTTGCATTCCCATCAACAATGAATGACAGATCCTGTTTTTCAGCATCCTTATGAGCATTCGGTGGTGTTAGTGTTTTGAATTTTGGCTATTCTAGCAGATGTGTAGTGGTATCTCATTGTTGTTTTAGTTTGTAATTACCTAATAACATATATTATTAAATATCTTTTGAATTTTTTTGGCATCTGTGTATCTTCTTTGGTGAGATGTGATACTTGTTATTGTATTCATTTAAAAACAATTATTAATCTCTATCTTTTAACTGGAGTGTTTAGCTCATAAATATTTAATGTAATTCTTGAAATGGTTGGGTATGCGTCTATGATTTTTGTTTTATTTTGTTTTGTTTGTCTCCTCTGACATTTGTTTCTTCATTTCTTAATTCCTGCCTTTAAAAATTATTTAATATTTTAAGATGTATTCTATTTTAATTTTCCTGATGCTTTATAGCTATTCTGCATTATGCTTAATAGTAGATTTATAAATTACAAAATTCAACCTTAACTTTTCACAGTCCATTTACAGTTGATAATGTACTTCTTCATGTAAATTCTACAGCTGACGAGTACAATTTCTTAAATAGAAAATTTACCAGATGGAGTTAACAGCCAAGTGGACATGTTAAAGGGAAGAGTAAATGTTCAGATAGATCAATCAAAATTACTCATAATGAGTAACAGAGAGGAAAAAGATTTAAAACATAATGAAGAAAATCTCAGAGACTTGTTCGATGGTATCAAACAATCACACATACATGTAACTGAAATCTCAGAAGGAGAGAAGAAAATCAAGTAGAAAAAATATTTTAAGAAATAATAAACAAACACTTCCCAGCTGTAATAAAAGTAAGAGATTTGCAGATGCAAGATATTAGACAAACACCAAGTAGAATAAACGTGAAGTCTACCAAGGCACATCTCTGTCAAACTGATACAAACTTTGAAAGCAGAAAAAGAGCAACCAAAAAAGGCAGCTTTCCATTTGGCTCTTCTTTTTTGTTGTTGTTGTTAAAGATGGGGTTTCACCATATTGGTCAGGCTGGTCTCGAACTCCTGACCTCAGGTGATCCACCCACCTCAGCCTCCCAAAGAGCTGGGATTACAGGCGTGAGCCACCGCACCCAGCTTGGCTCTTCCTTATTGTATCTATTTCTCTGATGAAATGTCCCATTTCTGAGCTGAGATTTTGATTCATCAAAAACAAACTTTTTTTCCCTTAATTTTTAAACTTCATTGTAGATAGCTATAAAACTTCTTAAAATTATGAAATATCATAACACTTTAAAACCCTTGCTGGCTGGGCATAAGAGCTTACACCTGTAATCCTAGCAGTTTGGGAGGCCAAGGTGGGAAGATTGCTTGAAGTCAGGAGTTTAAGATCAGCCTGGTCAACATAGCAAGACCCTATGTCTCTAAAAAATATTTTAAAATTAGCTGAGCACTCTGAGCTCAGGCAAGAGGATTGCTTGAGCCCAGGAGTTTAAGGCTGCAGTAAGCTGTGATCACACCACTTCACTCCAGCCTGTGTGACAGAGTGAGACCTTGTCTCAAAACAAACAAACAAACAAACAAAAAACAGAAAACAAGTCTGGGCGTGATGGCTCTCGCCTGTAATCCCAGCACTCTGGGAGGCTGAGGCAGGTGGATCACCTGAGATCAGGAGTTCAAGACCACATGACCGATATGGTGAAACCCTGTCTCTACTAAAACTACAAAAATTAGCTGGGCATGGTGGCGTGTGCCTGTGGTCCCAGCTACTCGGGAGGTTGAGGCAGGAGAATAGCTTGAACCTGGGAGGAGGAGGCTGCAGTGAGCCAAGACTGCGTCACTGCACTCCAGCCTGGGCAACAGAGCAAGACTCCATTTCAAAAACAAAAACAAACAGAAAAAAAAAAAAAAAAAAAAAAAAAACCTCACCAGAAAACAAGAAATAAAACCCTTACCTTTTAAGTTTCAACATCTTATTAATCTCCGTATCAGATCTGATTGACTTTTCTCTTAAGACTATGTTCTATTTTCCTGTTTTTTTAAATAGGTCACATAATTTGGGTTTCAATCTTGGATATGATGAATGCTAAGTTGTGAAGATTCCAGATTCTGTTCTTTTTCTCTGATGAGTGCTGTTTTTCCTTTGTTTTGCAGGTAATTTTCTTGCTGGGCCTGAATTGCAAGCTCAGTTTCTGGGGAGGCAGCTCCAGTCTGAGTTTAGATCCTTTGTCTGTAGCTGAGCTGCTTTGAGTGTATTTTGCTTGTATATGGGTCAGGGGTTGGTCAGAGATTTGGCCTGCAGATGCCCTCTTTGACTCTTGCTTTACTGGATTCCTTCGCTGATTTTCTGCATTCTTGATCTCCTCATTCCCCAGAACACATAGCCTAGGCGCAGCCCGGTGCTGAGAGCCTGAGGGTGAAGGATTTGCTTATTTGACTCCTCATCTCCTCTTCTCCAAGCCAACATACAGCAGCAGAGGCAATCCACTTCCATCCCCTCTTTAGCTACTTCAGGCAGTCACTTTGTGTACCATGTCCAGATTTTAGAGTTATTTTCTGCAGGAATGGTCACAATACCCAGAATCATCTATTATACCCAGAAGCAGAAGCTCATATATTATTCTTACGGTCATATCCAGTTTTATCACCCCCCTTACTCATCACAGTTGTCCTGAGTGGCCTTGGACTACTTTCAAAGTGAAAGAATACTAAAAATAATTCCCATTGGCCCTAATGGCAATTTTAAGGGATACAGACCGAAGGGATTGAGCAACGGGAACATCATCACGTGGTTGGAATAAGTCTGTAATATCTCAAAGTAGCAGAAGCTACTATTTCCTAATATCAGTTCTTTCTTTCTCTCTAAGTAAAACAAAAAAACAAAACCCAACCCTGATAGCTAGGCACATAGCTATTATGAATAAAAGCTGTATTTCCCAGTCTCCATTACACCTAGGTTTGGCCATGTAACTAAGTTTTGTGTTTTGTGTTTTTTGTTTATTTTGAGATGGAGTCTTGCTCTGTTGCCCAGTCTGGAGTGCAATGGTGCGATCTTGGCTCACTGCAACCTCCGCCTCACAGTTCAAGCCATTCTTCTGCCTCAGCCTCCTGAGTAGCTGGGATTACAGGTGTGTGCTATCACACCTGGCTAATTTTTGTGTTTTTAGTAGAGACGGGGTTTCACCACGTTAGTCAGGCTAGTCTTGAACTCCTGACCTCATGATCCACCTGCCTTGGTCTCCCAAAGTGCTGGGATTACAGGCATGAGCCACTGCACCCAGCCGATGTAACTAAGTTCTAGTCAATGGGATTAAAATAGAAGTGTTAGGCTGGGCGCAGTGGCTCACGCCTGTAATCTCAGCACTCTGGGAGGCCGAAGCACGTGAATCACCTGAGGTCAGAAGTTTGAAACCAGCCTGGACAACAGGGTGAAACCCTGTCTCTACTAAATATACAAAAAAAGAAAATAGAAGTGTCAAGTTAAACTTCCAGGAAGTATCATGAATGAGGAATGCGGAGGTGAGCCCTTTATTGGTCTTTTCTTTTCCCTGCTGGCTGTGATGCTGATGCAATCGCCGAATTCAAACAGCCATATGTATTTTTTCAAGATCGGTCAAGTGCAGTAGTGAGAAGAGGGGAAAGAGTAGAACAAGGAATCTGATCTGTAACTGACTGTGAACAATCGAGATAGCTCATTACCTTCAGACCAGCCATCATGCAGCCATAATTAATCTTGAAGAACAAGCCATGTGCTGAGGCTGAAGAAGCCTGAATCCCTGAAGCCATGGGGGCTCTGAACCTGCCCTAGCTTGCTCACCCAGAACTATTGTTTTGTTTTGTTTTGTTTTGTTTTTTGTTTCTTGTTTTTTGTTTTTGAGGCAGAGTTTCGCTCTTGTTACCCAGGCTGGAGAGCAATGGCACGATCTCGGCTCACCGCAGCCTCCGACTCCTGGATTCAAGCAATTCTGCCTCAACCTCCTGAGCAGCTGGGACCACAGGCGTGCGCCACCATGCCCAGCCAAATTTTGTATTTTTAGTAGAGACGGGGTTTCACCATATTGACCAGAATGGTCTCAATCTCTTGACCTCTTGACCCACCCGCCTAGGCCTCCCAAAGTGCTGGGATTACAGGCATGAGCCACCGTGCCCGGCCTATTGTTTTGTTTTAACAGGGTCTCACTCTGTCACCCAGGCTGGAGTGCAGTGGTATAATCATAGCTCACTGCAGCCTCCAACTCCTGGGCTCAAGTGATCCTCTTGCCTTAGCCTCCCAAATAGCTGAGACTACAGGGACAAGCGACTAAGCCCTGCCCAGATTTCTTTTATGTGAGAGAAAAATAAATGTATATATCATTTAGTCACTATTATTTTGAGTTTCTATAAGACTTACCCAGCTCAAATCCTAATTAATACTCATTAAATTGGGAAGAAAAAGAGTCCTATTATCTTGTAGTCAGGCCACCTGTACCTGGAAGAACCGTATTTCTTAGCAGCAATCATTTCACTCTACTCTATAGATAAGGAGTGTTATGTAAACTAGCCCTAACTTTAACACTGCCCAGGCCTAAAGTTCAGCTGCAGATGAAACGTCTATAAAACTGTGCTCCCCCCACCCCACTGCCATTATTATCAAGCAAATCTATCCCCTGTCCCAAATACATTTCCTCTTGTATTTCTTTGGACAGAGTGTTTCCTTTCTCTTCCTCCTCAAGGCTGCCTGAGTTATTCATTCATTCAACAAATACATACTGAATGCCTACCTTGATGTCTGTCTTACTCTGAATTTATCTTCGCAAAAATGATGGATGAGGTGAGAGTTTTCTGGAGCCTGCTACCAGCCTCAGGATGAACCGCCTGCAAATCTGTACCTTAACCCTAACCCACCTCACATGATTGTTTTGGCACTGCCTAAACAATGAAAAATCAAAACTAAGAAACTGACTCACAGAACAGAGCTGGAAAGGCCCTCAGAGGCCTGCTATTTCCACCTTCTTTCATTCACACAAGTAAAGAAGTAAGTTGGCTGGGTGCGATGCCTCACGCCTATA
The DNA here is from genome assembly GCF_048565385.1 of Saimiri boliviensis. Taxonomy (NCBI): domain Eukaryota; kingdom Metazoa; phylum Chordata; class Mammalia; order Primates; family Cebidae; genus Saimiri; species Saimiri boliviensis. The sequence continues at coordinate 77,572,100 of NC_133461.1, forward strand.
ATTTTAGCACTTTAGGAGGCAGGTGAATCCTTTTTTTTTTTTTTTTTTATGGTGGGGAGATGGGGAGAGGGAGGGAAAGAAGGAGGGGGTGAATCTTTTGAGGTCAGAGTTCGAGACCAACCTGGGCAACATGGTGAGACCCTGTCTCTAGTAAAAATACAAAAATTACAATTTAGTAAAAAATACAAAAAAATACAAAAATCTAGTAAAAACACACAAAAAAAATACAGGCAGTGGCTCACGCCTGTAATCCCAGCACTTTGGGAGGCCAAGGCAGGCAGATCACAAGATCATGAGATTGAGACCATCCTGGCAAACATGGTGAAACCGTGTCTCTACTAAAAAAATACAAAAATTAGCTGGGTGTGGTGGCACGTGCCTGTAATCCCAGCTACTTGGGAGGCTGAGGCAGGAGAACAGCTTGAACCAGGGAGTTGGAGGTTGCAGTGAGCCAAGATCGTGCCACTGCACTCCTGCCTGGGCGACAGAGTGAAACTCCATCTCAGAAAAAAAAATAAAAAAAATAAAATAAAATAAAAATAAACAAACAAAAAAAGAAGTAAGTAAATACATTCCATGCAGCAGAAGTAAAGACTTGCCCAGGGTTACAGTTACTAGCAAAGCAAGAACCTGGACTCAGCTTTCACCACTCCCACCCAGTCCTTTGTTTTTTTCCTCAATGATACTTTCCTTCATTCACACTTAATCCAAATACAAAGATTACACATCTGTTATTTTTCACTGGGAAATAAATATGTTTACTTTAAAATCCATCCCAGGTACATTCACTGTCAAAGAAAAGAATTATCTTTGATGGTTTGTCTTTGCGTTTGATCTCAGAGTACCTGGAAGAGTCAACACCCAGCAATCAAGACCAGGACCTTTCTCTGGCCTTGGAACCCTTGGGACGGGAAGAGAATTAAGTCAGGTGAGAGTCACATGCTTAATTGTAAGGTAAGTTTTCAGCCAAATACCTTTTGCCTAAGGCTCATTCTCAGAAATTTCTCTACAGTTCCACCAGCCACTCTGTGTGTCACTGTTTTCTAACACTTTGTGTTAGCAATGCCGAATTCCGGCAAAAAAAAAAAGTCTTTGTTCCTCCATTTCAAGGTTATACAACTGTCACCTATAATAAGTGGGTAGTTTCCAGAAGAGAACTCGTGATTCAGACCCGTGACCCTGCGTCCCTGCTGTGGAAGCAGCTGCCAAGTGTACAACTTCAGTCTGTATTTTCAGGGAGAGAAATAAAAGCATTTGTTCTTATAAATTTGTTTTGTTTTGTATTCTATTTACTTGTCATTTCTTTTCCTATATAATGGTTCAGGGACAGTGTGCCCTTTCTGTCATTTTTATCGATTTTTTTTTTAAAGCAGGCATTTTGTATACCCTGGCAGTATTTGCAGAGACAGAGTCTACCTATAATTTAAACATCTTGAACCCAGTAACCAAGAAGACAAGCAAGTGTCTTCTTGGAATATTGACTGTATTTTTGGGGTCTCATCTAATTTTGCAGTCGTGAGCTGGTGCAGTGTTTGCATATTGAATCGTGGATTCCAATCCCACAGTCTAGTCTCGGAAGGGCAGGGCAGGAAGAGTTCATCCACCAATACTTTATTTGCATTCACTAACCCAGCAGGTTCTGGCTTCAGTCATTCCACCAAAAAACGACAAAGCAGACAGAAAAACCAGGAGACTGACCAGAATCCTGAGGCCCAGAGTTCAAAGAAGCTCTTCAATTTGTGAGCTTTTGGAATGAAAATCAGTATGGATGGTTCACTGTATAAAACTAACAGCATGGGCCAGGCATGGTGGCTCATGTCTGTAATCCCAGCACTTTGGGTGCCAGAGACGGCTGGGTCACCTGAGGTCAGGAGTTCGAGACCAGCCTGGCCAACATGATAAAACCTCATCTCTACTAAAAATGCAAAAAAAAAAAAAAAATAGCTTGGCATGTTGGTGGCCACCTATAATCCTACATACTTGGGAGGCGGAGGCAGGAGAATTGCTTGAATCTGGGAGGTGGAGGTTGTAGTGAGCAGAGATCATGCCACTGCACTCTAGCCTGGGTGACAGGGCGTGACTCCGTCTCAAGGAAAAAAAAAAAAAAGGCAGCATGAATATTTTTTTTTTTTTTTTGAGACAGAGTTTCGCTCTTGTTACCCAGGCTGGAGTGCAATGGCGCGATCTCGGCTCACCGCAACCTCCGCCTCCTGGGTTCAGGCAATTCTCCTGCCTCAACCTCCCGAGAAGCTGGGACTACAGGCATGCGCCACCATGCCCAGCTAATTTTTGTATTTTTATTAGAGACAGGGTTTCACCATGTTGACCAGGATGGTCTCAATCTCTTGACCTCGTGATCCACCCGCCTCAGCCTCCCAAAGTGCTGAGATTACAGGTTTGAGCCACCGCGCCCGGCCGAATATTTTTAAAAATGCTACTGTTCTCTAGCTGAGCAAAACAATCAAGGTCTATGGAGCCTGAAAATGTTGCAGAACAGAAGCAAACATTCAAAGGAAATCTCTGAAGACAGACAAAGTAAAATAGAAGGTTCTTTTGGCTTAGAAGTCAAGACTATCCTTAGAGGCCACATAGTGACCTTAGGATACCCACAAGCCAGAGAGAGCTGCCAAGGTACAACAAAACACAACAGGCTTTTAACCTTAAGCTGGTTAATACGGGAAGAATAAGCACAGGCAGAACAAAACATCAGAGCCATGCTTTCTTCAGGAAGTCTGAAAGTTTTCCATCTTCCTGCACAGAAAGACCAGAATTGCGCTAAAATGACTCTGCGCCTACAGCTGGAAATCCAGGAGCACCCATAAGAATGAGAGTTGAGATGGCAGGAACTGAAAGGCTGGTGGCTGGCCAGGTGTGGTGTATGCATAGATCAGTAGGGAGTGCTGGTGTTTTGCTTTTTGCACGTTCCACAGGGAGGAGACATTTCAGACAAAGATTTGGTTTTTGAAGCCTTAGCTTGAAGTATTTCCATTTTCTTGCCCATAGTCACAAACTTTTATGCACGTTCAACTCCTTGATCTATATCGCTATGGATGCTGTAACTGCTTTCTTGAGCATTTGGAATCTAAAAAGGTGGGCGGCCAAGGCGGGCTGATCACCTGAGGTCAGGAGTTCGAGACCAGCCTGGCCAGCATGGTGAAACCCCAACTGCACTAAAAATACAAAATTAGTGGGGCATGATGGTGCGTGCCTGTAATCCCAGCTGCTCGCAAGGCTGAGGTAGGAGAACTGCTTGATTCAAGGAGACAGAGGTTGCAGTGCACTGAAATCGCGCCACTGCACTCCAGCCTTAGTGACAGAGCGAGACTCCATTTCAAAAAAAAAAAAAAGGTGTGGGCAGCCCTAGACTTTGTCTTCTGTCTTCTCTGCCCCTCCAGGAATGGTCCCCGGGAAAAAGGAGGTGTTCTGAGCCTCCTTCTAGGACACAGCAGGGCATACGATAATGCAAGAAGGAAAGCAGAGGCTTGAACACAGTAGGCTGAATGTGTGGAATGGAACGCTGGGATCAACCGGATTGAAGCAGGCTGGGCAATGGGATCATCTGGTCCCAAATTCCACCCGATGGAGGAATCCTCTGCTCAAGATTCCTGACCAGTGGTCAGCCAATCCCTGCTTGGACTCCTCAGAGATATTTCTGGCAGACCTTGAGTTACAGTACTCAGATCTCACTCCAAGAAAGGACTTAGCAACCCAGCTTCAAGGAACGTGGTTAGCTGGGAGCCTCCAGCTGTTAGTGCCTTCTGGGTCTGTCTTTTCTCTTGAGCTGAAATCAGTGTTCTCTGGCAGCCCCCAGACAATGACGGGCAAGGCGGTAGTATAAAGTCCTGGCCACTGCTGCCTGACAGGTGACTCCTCTGAGGGCCAGGCTTTGCTATGGCACTCCCCAGGAGGCAGGCAGAGACTTTGTTTCTCCTGCTTCACAGCCTGAAGGCACTATTGCCCAATCCTGCTTTCTGTCCTCTGGAGAAGGACCCAGGCTGGGTGTGGTGGCTCACACCTGTAATCCCAGTGCATTGGGAGGTCAAGGTGGGCAGATACCTCAGTTCGAGAGTTCGAGACCAGCCTGACCAACATGGAGAAACCCCGTCACTACTAAAAAATACAAAATTAGTTGGGTGTGGTGGTGCATGCTTGTGATCCCAGCTACTCGGGAAGCTGAGGCAGAAGAATCACTTGAATCCGGGAGGCAGAAGTTGCGGTGAGCCAAGATTGTACCCTTGTACTCCAGTCTAGGCAACAAAAGGGAAATTCTGTCTCAAAAAAAAAAAAAAAAAAGAATGGCTCCCCATCTGAGCTCTAACGTCTAGGCGGGATCTGGACAGAGGGACTGTTGTTTTCTGTGGTGTATTCTTCTATCTCTATGCCTTATTTGCAGGGTGGGTTTGCTCAAGCAGCAGTGAGGCAATGCTTTTGCTGGTGTTCTCCAGCCAGGGACCATCACACTGGCAGAAGGTAAGCCAGCTGCCTCACTAAGCACTGCTGCTCCCCTGCCCGACCTCTATAGCAAGACTTTCTCCATGAAGGAGGCTGCGTGTGGCTTTCTGTCCCAGCCCAGTGTCCTGATCTCGTCGAGGATTGGCACTGTGAGTGGCACTGAGCGAAGCCACCATCCCCAGTGTTTTTTCCTCTTTCATGCTGCATCACAGACTTTCCTTCGAGTACATTCCCCTGCCTTTCGGTAATTGAAACTACTGGGGGTAGAACTTCTACAAAGAATTCTCATAGACTGCGGCGGGGGTTGGGGGGGGGAAGGCCAGTTGGTGAGAAAGTGTGATAGGGAGGCACGGTGGAGAAGTCCTTAGATTGAGTACCAAGACTTCTGTTTTAGTGCGGGCCTTGTCGCTGACCAGCGGTGGGTAAGGAAATTCCCACTCGCAGACTCATTTTCCCCGCCTCGTAAAGGAGGTGACAGAGCTAGGTCATTCCTGAGGGCCTCCCAATTTTTGTGCTCTAGGATCCAACCCTTGAGTCAAATGACTTCCGCACTGTAAATGTCCCTATGCTGGGCCCTTCCACAATGTTTGTGTCCCCATCACAGCCCACTACCTTGTCTTCCCCGAGTGCTTTGCCTGGTGACAAATCAGCTGGCTTCAGAATGGGACAGTCACAATGACATCTGGCTGCCAGCCACAAAGATAAGAAAATTAGAGAGTTTGGAGCTGAACAGAATCTTCAGAAATGTCTCCCCACAGAGACTGCTCTCTACTTTTGTCAAGCATAAGGGTATCCATAAATGTGTGCCATTAGAGGGATACTGAAGGAACTCTGGTGTGCCTCTCTCACCCTCTGCAGGAGGCTGAATAATGACCTCAAATTTATCAGGTCCTAATCCCTGGAACCTATAAAGATTATCGTTATCTTATTCTTTTATTTTATTTTGGAGACAGAGTCGCACTCTGTTGCCCAGGCTAGAGTTCAGTGGTGAAATCATAGCTCACTGCAGTCTTGACCTCCAGAGCTCAGGCAATCCTCTCACCTTAGCCTCCCAATTAGCTGGGACTACAGGCATGTGCCACCACGCCTGGCTAAACTTTTTTAATTTTTTTGTAGAGACAGGGGTCTCACTGTGTTGCCCACACTAGTCTCGAACTCCTAGACTCAAGCAATCCTCCTGCTTCAACCTCCCAAAATACTGTGAGCTACCACACAGACATGAGCCATAGTGCCCAGCCAGGTTATTTTATCTGGAACAATGTTATATTATTTGTAAATATCTTACTGTATTTGCTAATGTGTAAATATCCTCCTGTATTTGCTAATGTGATGAAATTAAGGATTTCTGAGAGAGAGAGAGAGACTATCCTGAATCAACTGGGTGGGCCTTACATACAACCCTAAGCATCGTTATACAATAGAAGCAAAGGAAGATTTCATACACACAATATCACCAAGGAGGTCAATATCAAAGGGATATGACCACAAGCCAAGGAATGCTGGCAGCCACCTGACACCAAAAGAGGGAAGGGACAAAGACCAGATGATCTCCTGGAGCCGCCAGAGGGAGTACCGCCCGGTCAACCCCTACCGGCCCCAGGGATGCTGATTTTGGACTTCTGGCCTCCAGAATTGGGAAAGAATGCATTTCTGGTTTTGTTCTGTTTTGCGCTACCAAGTTCGTGGTCATTCGTTAGAGCAGCCACAGGAAACTAACACACCCTCTTCCTAAATTTCAGGAACATCTTCCTTTCCTACCAATTTTCTCCTTTATTCTAATTTAAAAAAAGCCACTTGTCCAGTGGCTCAGGATCCATCCTATCAGTCAGGATCCCGGCAGTTAACACTTTGACTTGAGGTCTTAATAAAGGGACCATTTATAAAGATCTGAAGAGGGTCTGACCTTTGTAAATAGTCCCTTTATTATGCACAGGAGACAGCAGTGCATAGGAGACAGTGTGAGGAATGCTGTGACTGCCTTAGGCCTGAAGGGTCAGGGGAGAGAGCTGAGTGCAGGGGGCTGGTTGCTGACAGGAATCGTGGCCTTCAGTAAGGGGATGCCACCAGCCCTTGGCAGCAGTGTGAAAGGAAGCAGTGGACTAAATATTCCATGGCACGCTCCCCTCCCATTGAATCTACCTGAAGGTGCCCTCTTGGCTAAACCTACCTGGAAGATATGAGGGCTCCAGACTGGTCAGCCTCCCAGGCACAGTATGGGTGGGAAAAGGTGGAGAGTGATTTCTAAGGCCAAATGGAAAAATCCAGAACCAATGTAACTTTAGCTCTCTCTCAAGACTCTCCACACGATCAATTTGGTTTCAAAAAATAGAAGGATGGCCGGGCATGGTGGCTCATGCCTATAATCCCAGCACTTTGGGAGGCCAAGGCAGGCAGATCACCTGAGGTCAGGAGTTGACCAGCCTGGCCAACATGGTGAAACCTTGTCTCTACTAAAAATACAAAAATCAGCCGGATGTGGTGGCACGCGCCTGTAGTCCCAGCTACTCAGGAGGCTGAGGCAGGAGAATCGCTTGAACCATAGAGGCAGAGGTTGCAGTGAGCTGAGATTGTACTACTACACTCTATCCCGGTGACAGAGCAAGACTGTCTCAAAAAAAAAAAAAAAGGACCCCTGGACCTTGCTCTGTGACCCTGGCCAACTCCCCACCTCTCTGAGCCTCATTTTGCAAAGCTGTGAAATGAAGGGTTTCCAATAGAGAGTAAGATGCGCTTCACCTCTGGTGCTCATGATTCTAGAAACAGGTCTCGTGCTTTTTCCCAGGCTCCACTGATGTGTGCCTCAGCTCCTGACAACTGTGTATGGACTAAGATACATCTATCCAGGACTCCCTTTTCCATGACAGATCTTGCATCTGAACAGGCACGTGTGATGCCTGCTGGAAATCCAGCCACTCAGAGGAAGAGAGCAGGCTGTGTTCTCACGTGGTATGACGGCACACACAGGCGTGCTGGAAAGGAAACATGAGACTCTGAAAACCCGACCAGCCCTGGAGAGCCAACTGCAAGAGACAAGAGACAGGCATAGGGCAAGCCACTCCCCGACGGGCTGCGTCAGCGGTCACAGGCACCCCTGCTTGTTCCCGCAGGAAACTCGAGGGGGCTTCACAGCCAGCTACGGCTGGTGCAGCCCTTAGGCTGGCCAGCAACTCGACTGCCCGGCCCGGCAGGCCAAGAAAAGCCTCACTGCCAGAGCCACGCAGATGGTGATGATTAGCCAGAAAGTCAAACTGTGCAAAGTTCCAAGGGCCAGGAGGGTCCCTCGTTGACCAATAAACATACCAAGCCCTCCCTGCCACCGTGGGGCATTGTGTGCTGTGTTGTGTTTGTGTTTTCAGCTCCTCCTTTCTGCTTGCATCTGTCTGGGACCTCCTTTTAAAAATACAGGCTGATAGCTGGGCACTGTGGCTCACGCCTGTAATCCCAGCACTTTGGAAGGCCGAGGAGGGCGGATCCCCTGAGGTCAGAAGTTCAAGACCAGCCTGGCCAACATGGTGAAACCCCGTCTCTACCAAAACTACAAAAATAAACCACGTGTGGTGGCAGGCTCCTGTAACCCCAGCTACTCGGGAGGTTGAGGCAGAATTGCTTGAATCTGTGAAGCAGAGCTTGCAGTGAGCTGAGATCGCACCACTGCACTCCAGCCTGGGTGACAAGAGTGAGACTTTGCCTCAAAAAAGAAAAAAAAAAAAAGCTGAGGCCAAAGAAGGTATCTGCATTGCCTCTAGAAGACTGAAAGTGAGAAGGTGTGGAAGCTGTCCCCTCTCTGCCATCCCCAGTGTCTTTGGTGGCCTGGGATGAGCAACAGCTTTTCCTTCCTTTCCCCAATTCCCCTTACTTATTCCACTAGGACCCGGCACAACGAGATGGACCATGATGGAGAATGGTTTACCGTGCATTATTTGGGGCAGGGATGTCTAAGGGGGATGCGTATTCCAACATTTTAAAAAACTCTCCCAGAACTGCTGATTCCTAAATTCCATTGTCCTCTTGTTTCCAGCAAAATAATTTGATTCTTCTTATAAACACGCCCACACTTGTGCACTGTGTGTTTTAAGGTTGTCTGGTGAATTAAGAGCCTCGAGGCTTTCCTGGAGGTGAGGAAGGAAGGACAGGGGGAGAGGGCTCTGGGCACCCAGGAAGAGCCTCACATCCGCTTCCCACTGCTGCCGGGCGCTGCCCGAGTTGAGCTGGTGCTATGAATTGTTCTGAAAATTCAGGTAAGCAGCCTTTCTATAAAGGAAGACAGCAAAAGCCTGCAGTCTGGACCTCAGATCATTAGAAAGGAGAGTGCCTTTCCCACCAGGGGACAGATAATCACAGTGGCATGTGGCCAGGGGTTTCCTGGGAGTCTCCCTGCCCTAAGTACATCTCCCCTAGTCACTGTCGCACTGAAGCCTAGAAGTGCCCCCAAGAGAGCCGCACAAGGGTATGAATTCATTTGTTAATTACTTTCAAGCAGTTTCCTAAACATCAAGTGCTGGGTAGAGGGGGTTCTGATGGACCAAATAAATAAATAAATCAGAGGATCAATTCTGGATATGAGAGACGGAGGGTATTTATTGCGGAGCAGGGCTTGGTGGGAGTCCACAGCTGGGATCATCTCTGTCTTGTTAGAGCATGACTGAGATCCCTGGAAAAAAGAAAAAGATGTCCCCAATATCTTGAGTGCCTGGGATGAGCGGGGAGGCCTCTGGGAGCGCGCAGAGAAAGGTGAAGAAGGCAACTTGCTTGACAGTTTTACCCACACCTGAAGCTGCCAGCACCGTTTCCTTGCTCAGACGCACTTATGCCACGCATCTCCCACCCAGCACCCTCTGAATCTTCCAAGCTCTGCTCTCCAAAATGCCTAAGCGTGTTCTGCCCAGACTAGCACTGTGCCCATGCTGCAAGAGTTATGGCTCCGTCCGTCAGCTTCTGTGTGCATACTCTTCAAACAGACACAGATGGCTTAAGTCGGAAATGATCAGATTTACTAGAACTATCATGTCGGGTTTAAGCACCCGCACCCAAATTAAATAGTCCTAAATTAAAATGCCAACTCCAGCGCTTCCCAGCTGTCTGCTTTTGTGCATATTATCTCGTTCTCTAAACCCTGCTCTCCTTATTTGCAAACTGGGGATAATAATAGTATTCACCTGACAGGCGGCCATGCGGATTAAACACACGAGGTGACGCACAGGAAGGATTTAGCACAATGCCTGGCTCCTGGTAAGTGCTCAGTCAATGTCAGCCGTTGATTTATTTCTCATCTACTTTTACTTCCAGTCAAAGTTGGCAAACTAGTTTCAAGATCATTATGTGTAATCCAGACTCAGGCTGAGCTCACAAATTTGTTCTTTGAAAAAGCCACAGAATTCTTTTGTAAGTCATAATCTCCTTTCTGTTTTTCTTTTTTAATCAGATACATTTAGTTCTTAAATTTCACATCTCAGTTTGAAATCCTAAAGTTATCCTTCCAAAAATACAAGTGGCTCATCCAATGGCGTTAACTCATTGAAAAAAAACATGTTTGCTTTATATAACATTAGGTCAGAGGCAGTACTCATTTCCACAACCACAAAGGTAAATAAATTATGCTTATACTGTTTACACTTTCTTTTGTTGTTGTTGTTGTTGTTGTTTTGAGACAGAGTCTTGCTCCGTCACCCAGGCTAGAGTGCGATGGTGCAATCTCGGCTCACTGCAACCTCCACCTCCTGAGCTTAAGTGATTCTCCTTCCTCAGCCTCTAGAGCAGCTGAGATTATAGGCGCCTGCCACCACACTCAGCTAATTTTTGTATTTTTAGTAGAGGCGGGATTTCACCATGTTGACCAGGCTGGTCTCAAACTCCTGACCTCAAGTGATTCCCCTGCCTCCCAAAGTACTGGAATTACAGACATGAGCCACCACACCTGGCCTACACTTACTTCATTTATGCAAAAATATAATTTGGCAATGCCAACCCTAAAGACTAGCTTTTTGTTTGTTTGGTTTTGTTTGTTTTTCAGTTTTATCTCTGGGAGAACAGCTAAGCTCTTCCCTGAAGGTCCTAGGCTGTCTCTCAGGGTCCTTCCTACCTGGAGTCCAAGCATAATCCTCTCCCCAGCTCAAATTGATATTACATTGCATTTGTTGGTGTCCATTTTATAGTTTCAAGCACCAGTTACTTCTTATTTCCAGGCTGCCCCTAAACTACTTTTCCTTTGGTTAACACGACAACCTCTTTTATGTATAACGTATTTATTGAGTGTTTACTATATGCTAGATGCAATTCTAAATGCTTCATGTGGATTAAGTCTTTTTTTTTTTTTTTTTTTTTTTTTTGAGACGGAGTTTTGCTCTTGTTACCCAGGCTGGAGTGCAATGGCGCGATCTCGGCTCACCACAACCTCCACCTCCTGGGTTCAGGCAATTCTCCTGCCTCAGCCTCCTGAGTAGCTGGGATTACAGGCATGTGCCACCATGCCCAGCTAATTTTTTGTATTTTTAGTAGAGACGGGGTTTCACTATGTTGACCAGGATGGTCTCGATCTCTCGACCTCGTGATCCACCCGCCTCGGCCTCCCAAAGTGCTGGGATTAAAGGCTTGAGCCACCGCGCCCGGCCTGGATTAAGTCATTTTAACTTCATGATATCTTTGCAAAATAGATTATTTTTATATATATTTTTTTGCTTTAATTTTATTTTTATTAAAAACGTTTTTTAGAACATGAATTCCCTAAAAGCCCTTTCTCAAAGAATCACAAAATGATAAAGGTTTAGAAAAACTATAATTTTGTGTATGATAAAGTCTTGTTCATTGATTAGAACACCTAGTTAAGACACAAACCTACCCTGGATAAAAAAGATTCCATTGCAGAGCAATTTGCAACACACACGATATCTTGGGTCTAATTCAGTCTCCTCGTTATGAAGTCACTATTAGATTCAGGATAGACAGTCATTACTAACAAGACCCCAAATCTGTCAACATCTGCATAGTACCTATCACAGGATGGACATTCAATATTTAGTAAATAAATATACAGTCTGCCAGTGGAAGGAAAGAAGGAACAATGACACTACGCATTTGGGTTTGAAGAATAGCAGAGTTAGCAGATAAGGAGGTTGAGTACCTGACCTTTGACCTGCGTATCAGTTCTCTGGACTATGTTATGTAAATATAACACCATTAGGCTGCCTACTTCTGCTAAATATGGAATTTATTGGTATAATTTGGTACAAATTATTATTATCCTTCTCCAGAGGATATCATCATTTTGAAGAAACTAAGGCACACAGGTTTGTGTAATTTGCCCAAGATGACCAAGCGAAAATGTGGCAGAGCTGAGATGTGAACCCAGGCAGTTTGGCCACAGAGCCTGGCACTTTCCCATTGAATGATAGCACCTCAGTAGGGTGTGGTGGTTCATGCCTGTAATCCTGGCACTTTGGGCAGCTGAGGCAGGAGGATCGCTTGAGCCCAGAAGTTCAAGACCAGCCTGAGCAACATAGCGAGACCCCATCTCTACAAAAAATGAAACAATTTTTAATAAAATAGCCAGGCGTGGTGGTGCATGCCTGTAGTTCCAGCTCCTGGGGAGCCTCGGGTAGGAGGATCACTTGAGCCCAGGAGGTCGAGGCTGCAGTGAGCTAGGATTGTGCCGCTTTACTCAAGACCCTGTATCTAAAAAATGAAACCAACAAACAAAAACAATACCACCTCTTAGGGAAAAAGTGATGTTTCTCAGGGATGAGGTTTGGACAAGAATCCTAACTCCACTTATTCACAGGAGCAGTCTTCCTTCCCAGAGAACATTCTGTCTCGGCCCTGGGACCCTGCTCCTCCCAGCCTATTCTCAGGGCATTCTTCAACAAAATACAAAGGAGCCACACTCACAGCAACATCCCTCTTACTTCTGTTAAACAGGGCTGCAAAAATATTCAAGGCAGTGTGGCTAAGACTCAGTGGGAGGGGCCCCAGTCCCACCTTCACCACTAACTGGGTGGCACCCTCCAGTCAGTCACTCAATGAGCCTTCCTTTCCACTCCACACAGCAGAGTGGGGGTTGCGCCAAGAGCTTCCTTATATGGCTTTGCGAGGGTTCCATGAGCTCATCTGTGTAATGTGCTGATCTCCGTGCCTGGTTCAATAAGTAATCTGTTATCGTTAGGGAAGATCAATAATTAGCTGTTACTGTTATTGATCACACAGTTCATAACCATAAGCACAATTAGAAGGACAAAATCAGAAAAGACTTGCAGAGAGAGACCGGATTGTAATATTAGCTCTCTGGGGCTCTGCCCCTTGTCTGTCCCCGCAGCAGAGGTCAGGTGCCTGAGATGGACATGCCCACTTGCTGAGCCTGGTTGGCACTCCCACCTCCAGCGGGTTCCCCAGGGCAGAAGGCGATCATTAAAGGAGGTGGATGAAAGGACTGAGTAAGGACCGAGACAGGGGCAAGCTAGAAATCCTCCGTCAATCAAGTTCGTTCCATATGCAGTCATTTTCAGTCTAGGCAAAGCACTGCTTGTTGCAGGTCAGCAGTTCTACAAATTGTTTTAAAAGCATGCTTGTAACGGTGAGCCTTGACATAAAAGTCTGGTAAGGATAGAGCTACTTTGTTGGAAGTAGGAAAAGGAGGCTCCTGGTGCCCCCAGGCTCCCCGTTGAATTCCACAAAGGGGATCTGCATCCTGCATCCTTTCCGAAGAGCAAAGATGTCCTTAGATCACAAGATTTTCTTTTCTTTTCTTTCTTTCTCTTTTTCTTTCTTTCTTTCTTTCTTTCTTTCTTTTTCTTTCTTTCTCTTTCTTTCTTTCTTTTCTTTCTTTTTTTTTTTTGAGACAGTCTTACTCTGTTACCCAGACTAGAGTGCAGTGGCTGGAGTGCACTGATCTCAGTTCAGTGTAACCTCTACCACCCTGGGTTCAAGTAATTCTCCTGCCTCAGCCTCTGAGTAGCTGGGATTACAGGTGCCTGCCACCATGCCCAGCTAATTTTTATATTTTTAGTAGAGGTGGGGTTCTACCATATTTTCCAGGCTGGTCTGAAACTCCTGACCTCAAGTGATCCGCCAGCCTCAGCTTCCCAAAGTGCTGGAATTATAGGCATGAGCCACCATGCCCAGCCACACAAGACCATGCCCGGCTACACTGTGCCTGGCCACACAACTTTTCTAAGTTCAGAAGCCATGTTCTAAGAGAAACAAATGTATGTAATAGATATGAACTCAGCTCATGTAGTGGCTCATGCCTATAATCCCAGCACTTTGGGAGGCTGAGGTGGGAGGATGGCTTTAGCCTAGGAGTTTGAGACCAGCCTGGGCAACATGGCACAACCCCATCTCTAAAAAAAATATAAAAATTTGCTGGGTGTGGTGGTGTACACCTGCAGCCCCAGCTACCCAGGAGGGTGAGGCAGGAGGATCCCTTGAGCCTGAGTGGTCGAGACTGCAGTGAGCCACGATTGTACCACTGCACTCCCGCTTGAGCAATAGACTGAGACCCTGTCTCAAAAAAAAAAAAAAAAAAAAAAAAAAAAAAAAAAAGAGATAAAGTGCAATAAAAAGTATATATACATTCATAATAATAAATGTATATATATGTATAAATGTAGGCAGAAAAATTAGAAAAATTTAGGAGGCATTTTTGTTTCAAAAATAAAATGCCCGCCCCTGAATTTAAAAAAAGAAAAGAAAAAAAAAACAGACATGAACCCTGCCTTTAAGGAGTTTAGGGTCTAGTGAGCTGGCAGCCACAGACTCACACTGGCTGGCAGGGCAAGTGAATTCCAATGTGCCTTGTGGAAGGCACACATCCTAACCTGGCACTACCGTCACCTCCTGCAGAACCCTGGGGCCTTTCTGTTGGAACGGATCCCTCAACAGTTAAACTGGTCTCTGTCCATAAATGCAGGACACTGATGCTCAAGGATCACTCGCTGTTGTGATGGGGACAAGCATGCTTGTATTATTCACCTGCTTCAGTAAAATAATCTTTTAAAATTAATTTACCTCTCACAGTACCTCCATGAGGTGAAGTTATTATTATCCCATTGTCCAGATGAGGAAACCGAGGCTGAGGGCATTTAACTTATTCAAAGTCATCCAGTTAGACAATGTTGGAACCAAGATTCAAACTCCAGTCTTCCTAGTTTCAGAGCACAGCAGCATGCACTCAAGACTGAAAGTGTCTCATTTCAGAGACCTCCTCTGCCACTGACTAGCCTCAGTGTTCTCATCTGTAAAATGGGGGTGAGGGTGGTAATGTCCACCACACTCAGAGAGGTAGCTGGCACATGGTAAGTGCTCAAGAATTAGTTGCTACCTCGGAATCACCAACTAGCAGGTAACAACTATTCTGTCCAATTCACGCCGTCATTATTTAGCCTGTCAGAGAACAGTGCAAGGCAGTATGAAATTATGAACAGAATATGTGGTACAGACAGGAAAAGCCATAGGAATTCAGAGAAAGGCCACTTGAAATGCTCCTTTTTTTTTTCTTTTTTTCTTTTCTTTTTTTTTTTTTTTTTTGAAACAGAGTCTCGCTCTGTCACCTGGGCTGGAGTGCAGTGGCGCGATCGTGGCTCACTGAAACCTCTATCTCCTGGATTCAAGCAATTCTTCTGCCTCAGCCTCCTGAGTAGCTGGGATTACAGGCACCTGCCACCACGCCTGGCTATTCTTTGTAGTTTTAGTAGAGATAGAGTTTCACCATTTTGGCCAGGCTGGTCTCAAACTCCTGACCTCACGTGATCCACCTGCCTCAGCCTCCCATTGTGCTGGGATTACAGGCAGGAGCCACTGTGCCCAGCCTGAAGTCCTCCATTTTTGACTCCTTCATACATTTTCAAGTATTCCTTACGCAGAAGCCATGCTGAGTTCTCTGAGCAAGTCAAATGTCAGCACGTGTATGGCCAAAGCCGGCCTTCCAGAGACTGACTGTCGGGAGCCGGTCCCTCACGAAGCAAAGGGCCACACGCAGGCTCCCGGGTGGACCAGTTAGCTCTGCCCCAGAGAGAAACATTTTAGATAGCACCTGGGTTCTGTCCATAGACACAGGGCACTGATGCTCAAGGGCTCTGACCAGGGTCTGTGCCACATCCCTGCACCCAAAGAAACAATTCAAGGCAGTTGTCCCCATGGCAGTGGGGAAGGAAGGGACGGCGAGAGCCTCTGGGCCAGAAGAACATATGGCCCAGGTCCCGGGAAACAGCCGTGCCCAGTTCATCTGCAGTGAGAACGTCTGTCCCAGCCCTGTCCCCCTCTCACTTCTCTCTAAATCTACTCCCAGATAAAGGTATTTATGACTGCTCCACGGCAATTCAAGGGCAGAAAAGAAAAGAGGAGAGGGCAGAGAAGGGGAAGGAAGGGGAGAGGAGGGGAGAGAAAAGGGAAAATAAAAGAAAAAAGAAGAGCTAAGAAAAGAAAAGCGTGAAATCAGGGATTCACAATATTTACTTGCTAGAATTCTGCCATTTAATACCTCCCACACCAAACAAAATATGTGCTTCCAGAGACCCAAGAATTAAAGTTCAACTTGGAAAGAGAGAGGGAAAAGGAATGCCTGACCTTGTTCCAGATTCCCGGCCAGTCCACCCACCACCCAGCGCACACCCAAGCCAGGGCAACACCTCAGCCCTGGGTTTAAAGGACGAAGCACCTCGTTTTGCTCGGTAAGTGTGAAGCAGCCTCGGGAACGTGCAGTCCCCGTTTCCTACCTCTTCCGCGGGGTCCCCACGGTGGCTCCCCTCTCCCTTCTGTGCCACCTGCTACTGCTGATTTGCCATCTCTCCTGGGGAGGCTGTGGGGCGATCAGGGAGGAGTTCCGAGGAAGGAAGGGGAGGGCATGGTCTCCCAACCAAGCACTTGGTTCCAGGGAAAAGGATGTTTTGTAACTTTCAGCTTGAATTTCCAGAGCCAGAACAGGAAATGTCCACGGGGCTAGAGCTCAAGTGCGAAGTCAGCCGGGTCTCGGCTCCTTTCCCAGGGGTGCTTCCTACGTGCTCCCAACGCTGGCCCTGTCTGGAATTTAAAGCTCCATCTGAATTCTGGTGCCTTTCCCCCCCTTATTCTTCCTCTAGCACTTTTTTTTCTTAATGAAACGTCAGCTTAATTCCTGACATACTGGAAAAAGTTTCTTTTGCTTCAGCTTGAATCAGAAACATGCTGTTCTTGTGAGAATATTTCTCCTATTACAAAGTTCAGTTTAAAGAGAGAGAACTTTTGCCAACTTTTGTACTGAGAACATTTCTGACAGACTTTTTTTCCTCTAATCGCCTAGATTCCAAGAAACATACCCACCCACATCCCTCTGACTGTTTTTTTTTTCCTTCTAATGGAAAAATAGTAATAATAGCTAGTTGGACTGAGCACTGCAGGAATTACAGGCGGCTTGTGCTTGTAATTCCTGCACTTTGGAAGGCTGAGGCAGGAGAATTGCTTGAGCTCAGGATGTCAAGACCAGCCTAGGCAACACAGTGAGACCCTGTCTCTACATAAAATTTAAAAATTAGCCTGGCACAGTAGCTTGTGCCTGTAGTCCCAGATACTTAGAAGGCTGGCGTGGGAGAATCACTGAGCTATGACTGAGCCACTGCACTCCAGCCTGGGCAACAGAGTGAGACCCTGCTTGTAATGATAATAATGGTAATAATAATAATAGCTTGTAAAAAATTGCAGTGCAGGCTGGGTGTGGTGATTCATGATTGTAATCCCAGCACTTTGGGAGGCCAAGGTGGGTGGATCACCTGAGGTCAGAAGTTCGAAGCCAGCCTGGCCAATATGTCAAAACCTCATCTCTACTTCAAATACAAAAAGTAGCCAGGTGTGGTGATGGGCGTCTGTAATCCCAGCTATTCAGGAGGCTGAGGCACAAGAATCGCTTGAACCCGGGAGGCAGAGTTTGCAGTGAGCTGAGATCATGCCACTGCACTCCAGCCTGGGCAATAGAGCGTGACTCCGTCTCATTAAAAAAAAAAAAAAAAAAAAAAAGATTCCAGTGCAGATATTCTTAAACTGTGGACTGGTAGGATACTGTCTCACTCAGCCCTGTCTGTGTGACTGTCTTCCCCACAGCACCGTGTGCATGCTGTGTGGTAAAGAGGGGTAACGGTGGTCTTTAAGGCTCTATTTTAGTTCTAAGTCTTTCTGTGATGGTCGCACAAGAATTGGCTACCTTTTTCAAATGGGGTCCCCTTTCAAATTACAAACTCTGTCTCCTCTACTACCCCCAACACCAGGGATAGGCCCGAAGACCGCTGGTTGTGATTTGTGAGGTGATTGGGTGGGAGTACCCGGGCTGAGAGCCTGATGGCAAGATTCAGTTGTTGGAAACTGCCCAGGGGGTGGCATGTCTGTGAATTGTCAAATGCCACCACAAATTGGGGACCTTTAGGGCACTCGTTGACCCCTACAACAAAACTCGGTCATTTTCATAGTGCTAATTGGGAATTTGTTCACAAGCAGGAAATGAGAACATCTCCTCTGTTCTATGTATTACAAGAAGGTGGGTCATAAACACATTCACAGTGTAAGCAAGATTGTAAGAAAAAATAATTTGTTAGGCCAGGTGCAGTGGTTCATGCCTGAAATCCCAGCACTTTGGGAGACCTAGGCAGGAGGATCACTTGAGTACAGGAGTTCAAAACCAGCCTGAGCAACCTGGGGAAGCCCTGTCTCTACAGAAGTAAGATAAAATAAATTACCAGTATGGTGGTACATGCCTCCCAGCTACTTGGGAGGCTGAGGCAGGAGGATCCCTTGAGCCTGGAAGATAAAGGCTGCAGTGAGCCATGATCGCACTACTGCACCCCAGCCTGGGCAGCACAGCAAGACTCCATCTCGAAAAAAAAAGAAAAGAAAAGAAAAGAAAATTGCCGATTCATCAGGTTAGAAAGTTTCAAATATTTTAAAAGTATCCTTCATTTACAAAAATTATACTGTACACACAACAGTCTGAGGCTAGCAATTTCTAGATTGGTGAGTTGATGTACTCATTACACATAATTTTTATCTAGTCAGCAAAGCAAGACTGACCCGAGGTGATATTTTTCTGTTCTGGCTTGAGTTTTGTACCTGAATTTGAAAGTAATTGAAATGCATTTATATTCTGAAATTTAGGTATTCTACCATTTCAAACTCAATGTAGTGTGGAGATAATCCTAATCAACAAAGTTTAACCCAGCATTAAAAGTATGTTGTTAGATGTCTATTTTATAATCGAACATATTTAAACATAATATTAAAATAAACATATGATCTCAAGAACCAGACTCTGAAAAGAGGTAGACAGATTAGTCTAATTGATATCTAAATAACAGACAAACTGAATTTTAAAAAGATTAATTATGTCCCCACTTAAAGACAGAAGTCTAATTCCATGGACTTGAAGAATATGTAGTCTCATGAACACATCTGACTAGAGCTATGGGGGTGTCACTTAGCAGAGTTAGTGGGGTGGCACTTCTAATTCTTACCCCCAGGGCAAGATTCACTAACTAGATCAATCACCTGTTTCAATTGTTAGACTACTTGCTTTAATATCATAAATATGGACACAAGTATAAAAATCTCTCATTGGACAGTAAAAGACAGAGCTGAAGGTGAGGTAAAAACCCAGGCTTTTCAAGGTGAAAGCTAAACCGTATTTCACAAAAGGCCAAATGCTGGATTGGTTTGTGGATGAGGGACCATACCAAATTTAACTGGCTACATGGCACTGATTGAGTACTTACTACGTGTGCCAGGTCTGCTTGAGAACTTCTCAGATAGAACTGTTGTATATAGTGCTGTTGTAATTTTTCTTACAACAGCACTAAAAGTGTTGTTGCTTTCATTTTACAGAAAAGGAGCTGAGGTTCTGAGATGTATATTTTGCAATTTTACTTATCAGTGTTAAGATTGTTCATGATCTGAGTTTTTGCTTTTGTAAAACAAAAAAAGATTTATTATATTAATGATGCCTGCCTAGTCCTGCACCTCCCTACCATGTTCTATGTTAAGATTGCAAATGTCATCCGTCATCCATTGATTCATCCCAGTCAATAAATATTTAATGAATATCGATGTGAGTAGTAGCACTGGGCCAGGAGATGAATGGCTCAAACCAGGAGACGAATACCCTAGGGATGTTTGTAATCTAGAAGGGAGATGCGATAAAAGTACCTGTATCTTTCTTTCTCTCTCACGCGCTTTCTTTTTCTTTCTTTCTCTTTCTTTCCTTCCTTATTTTTCTTTCTCTCTCTCTCTCTTTCTTTCTTTCTTTGAGACAGTCTCACTCCGTTGCCAGGCTGGAGTGCAGTGGCACGATCTCAGCTCACTGCAACCTGTGCCTCCCTGGTTCAAGCAATTCTCCTGCCTCAGCCTCCCAGGTAGCTGGGATTACAGGTACGTGCCACCACGCCCAGCTAATTTCTGTGTTTTTAGTAAAGATGATGTTTCACCATGTTGGCCAGGATGGTCTTGATCTTGTGATTAGCCCACCTTGGCCTCCCATAGGCTTGAGCCACCGTGCCCAGCCTCTTTTTTTTTTTTTTTTTTTTTAAGACTGAGTCTTCCTTTGTTGCCCCGGCTGGAGTGCAGTGGCATAATCTTGGCTCACTGCAACCTGCATCTCCTGGTTTCAAGTGATTCTCCTGCCTCAGCCTCCCAGGCAGCTGGCACTACCAGTGTGGGTGACTATGCCCGGCTAATTTTTGTATTTTTAGTAGAGATGGGGTTTCATCATGTTGGCCAGGCTGGTCTCAAACTCCTGACCTCAGATGATCTGCCTGCCTCGGCCTCTCAAAGTGCTGGGATTACCGGAGTGAGCCACCGTGTCTGGCCTAAAAATACCTATCTTATTTAACTCAGTATTTTCCCTTCTTGGTCTATACTTAAGAGAGATGAAACGTGTCCACACAAAAACCTGTACATGAATGCTTATAGCAGCATTATTCCTAACAGCAGCTTCTGAAAACAACCCAAATATCCATCAACTGATGAATGAATAAACAAAATATTGTATATCCATACAATAGAATATTACTTGGCCATAAAAAGAAATGAAGTACTGATATGTGCTACAACTTAGATGAACCTGGACACCATTATGCTAAGCGAGAGAAACCAGTCATAAAACACCGCATATCGTATGATTGATTTTTGTGAAATGTCTAGAATGGGTAAATCTACAGAGATGGAAGGTAGTGGTTGCCAGTGCTTGGGGGCGTGGGGAGAGGGGTATTGGGGGTTGACAGCTAAAGGATACAGGGTTTCTTTTAGGGGAGGGGGGATAAAAATGTTCTAGGCCCAGTGCAGTGGCTCACACCTGTAATCCCAGCACTTCGAGAGGCCAAGGCAAGTGGATCACTTGAGGTCAGGAGTTTAAGACCAGCCTAGCTAACATGGCAAAACTCTATCTCTACTACAAATACAAAAATTAGCTGTGCATTGTGGAGATACCTGTAATCCCAGCTACTTGGGAGGTTGAGGCAGGAGAATTGCTTGAGCCTGGGAGACGGAGGTTGCAGTGAGCCGAGGAGATCAAGCCACTGCACTCCTGCCTGGACAACAGAGCGAGACGCGGTCTCAAAAAAAAAGAAATTAATTGCAGCAATGATTGCACAATTTCATGAATAGACTAAAAATTGTTGAACTATACACTCCAAATGGGTGAATTTATAGTATGTGAATTATATCTAAGTAGACACAACTGTTGCAGAAACAAAACACATACCTGAAAGAATAACTATCCATTTGTCTTGTAATCACTCCAACTTCCAAAGCGTCATGTTCCATGTACACTTTGTTTCCTTGGCTAATTTATTCTAAGGGTTCATGTTGAGAACTTCAAGGCACTGTCTGAAAAAAGAAGAGATGGTGTGGGAGATTGAAGGAAAGAACCATCCCTTATATGAACACAGTATCCTGTATATTGTGACGATCACATCCATTGAAGATCTTCCTTCTTTGGCAATGTGGATCCCCGAATTCTCTTCATCCTGCCTTCTACCACAATACATCTTCAAGAAAGAATTTTAAACGTGTTATCACACTGAAATTTAGAAGGTGATGATGCCTATATTTGCATTTAATTAATGTAAATGCTTTGGATTGTTTTATAAAATAAATTTACTCTAATTTTTCCTTTCTCAAAATGGCTAAACTCTTTTTTGTTTGGTTTCTGGGTTTCGGTTTAGCTTTTTGACACAGGGTCTTGCTCTGTCACCCAAGCTGGAAGGCAGTGACATGATCATGGCTTACTGCAGCCTTGGTCTCCTGGGCTCAAATAATCCTCCTGCCTCAGCCTTCCTAGTAGCTGGGACCAGAGGTGCATGCCACTATGCCAAGCTAATTTTTTAAAAAATTTGTTTTGTAAAGACGGGGGTCTCCCAATGTGCCCAAGCTGATCTTGAACTCTCAGGCTCAAGTGATCTGCCTGCCTTAGCCTCCCAAAGTGCTGGGATTACAGCCATGAGCCGCTACGCCCGACCTAAACTCTTACTTTATTCCAGGTTCATTGCAAGGTGCAGGAGCTAAGGGTCCAGTGGACAAAGCAAGCAAGCAAACAAATCTTATCGGTGGTTCCGGGCACTATATTAGAATACAGCGGTATGATAAGGGCCCATCTAGGGCAGAGGTATATGACACGGAAAACCTGCTAGAGCAGCAGGTGTCTGTAGTCAATGGGGAGCTCCTGAAAGGTTTGGAGAGTGCCATGTTTGAGAAGGAATGTTCTGGACGTGCTGAGAATGGTGAAATTGGCACTTTAGCTATAGAATTTCTGCAATTGGATGAAAGAGAAAAATTTAAAAAGAAATTTTTTAAAAAATTATTTTTGTAGAGATGGGGGGGTCTTCTATGTTGCGCTAGCTGGTCTTGAACTCCTGGGCTCAAGCTCTCCTCCAGCCTTGGCCTCCCAAAGTACTGGGATTAAAGGCATGAGCCACCGTGCCCAACCCAAGCTCTTACTTTATTTCAGGTACATTGCAAGGTGCAGGAGCCAAGAGTCCAGTAGCGAAAGCAAGCAAGCAAGCAAAGCCCATAGGCCGTTCCAACATTATTATTGTTGTTTCGTTGTTATTATTTTGAGGAACAGTTATGTAACAGCAATTTGGTAGCCACTTCCTGGCTTCTGAAATATCATTTGCAGCGTCACAGAAAGACAATTCCGTTGCCCTCCTTCAAGAGCCTGTTACCCGGACAATGAACTCTTTTTTGAGGGGAGTCAGGTGTCATTCTAATATATGGCCAGTAGGTGGAGGCATTGCTGTTCCAGATTGGCAACCTTGGTCTATGATTGCCGTTGCCGCTGGGCACCGGAGGGACTGCCATTCACTCCTTTCTGCACCGGGCAGCAGGAAGCAGGCCAATATTATGCAATAGGGAGCGCATGGATCTTGGCATCCAACACAGCCCTGTCCTAACCTGGACTCCTCCGCCTAGTAGAGTGCCCTTGGGCACATTACTTCACCTCTCTGAACCTCAGTGACCTCATCTAAGAAGTGGTGGTTTCGTAGGTCCACGATCCCTTATCCATATTTCCAAACGTCCCCACTCTGGAAACCAGAAGCATTTCGTAACTTGTGGGGCAGCAAGACCTGACCTCAACTGACCTGAAGTTATGTTATCATCCTACTTACAGTGAATATTCTTACATTTCACTGCGGAAAGGGTTTACATGTTTGGTTGCAAGGTGCTCCCGTAGCCCGCTGGAAGTTTGATGCAAGAAAATATATATTGGATTGTGTTACCTTCTTAAAATCTGAGAAAATCCAGAATCCTGAAGCACACCCGGCTCTGGGGTAAGAGATTGCACATCTGAAATACTGACTGTAAAGGGAGGGAGGATGGGGGAAGGAACGGAGGGAGGAAGATACTTCAGTGAAATTGATTCTACCTTCTTAGTTTCTCCTCTAACACACAGACTTCTACAAAAGCAGGACTTCATTCCAAATACAAGGTATTCTGTACTTCCCCATTTCTCTCTCTAGGGTTCTCTCCACCATCCGCTTGGTTGCACACACAGAAAGGGTGTAGAGGGTGTTGTGAGGATGAAAGGAGACAGCTTGCCTGAAGCACCCGGGCAGCCTCCAAGGACTCTTCTTTCTCGCACCAGAAATAGACTTGGAGCCCTGTCAAATCAGAGAAAGCCCAGGGGGAAAACAAAGAATCTCTGTTGATACAGTCACATCATTCATTCATTTGATAAATACATATTAAGCACCTATTTAATACATGCCAGAGCATCAATACTCTGTGCTTAATAAGCTTATTGTCTCCTGCTGAGCCTGTGCCATCCTTATGGGTAGACTCAGGGATCATCTTCGGCTCTGCACATTACTCTGCACTTTGGGAGGCCAAGGTGAGAGGACCACTTTAAGCTCAGGAGTTTAAGACCTGTCTGAACAACATGGTGAGATCTTGTCTCGACAAAAAATTTAAAAAGTTAGCCAAGAGGATCGTTTGAGGCCAGAAGTTCTAGACCAGCCTGGGCAACATAGTGAGACTCCTTTCTTCAAAAATTGAAAAAAATTAGTTGGGTGCGATGGCCGGTGCCTGTAGTCCCAGCTACTCAGGCTGAGGTGGGAGGATTGCTTGAGCCCAGGAGGTCAAGACTGCAGTGAGTCATGATTGTGGCACTGTGCTCCTGCCTGGGAGGCAGACTGAGACCCTGTCTCAAAAAAGAAGGAGGATGCAGCTGGTGCTGCTAAAGGGAAGAGGAAAGGCTCATTCATAGACTCAGTCCATAGCTGTCTCTTCCACTATCCCTAAACTGTTAATCATATTCTTGATATTCACTCTGAAGATTTCACCTGTTTAAAACTTCTGCCCGGCTGGGCGCGGTGGCTCAAGCCTGTAATCCCAGCACTTTGGGAGGCCGAGGCGGGTGGATCACGAGGTCAAGAGATCGAGACCATCCTGGTCAACATGGTGAAACCCCGTCTCTACTAAAAATACTAAAAATCAGCTGGGCATGGTGGCACGTGCCTGTAGTCCCAGCTACTCAAGAGGCTGAGGCAGGGGAATTGCCTGAACCCGGGAGGCGGAGGTTGCGGTGAGCCGAGATCGCGCCATTGCACTCCAGCCTGGGTAACAAGAGTGAAACTCCGTCTCAAAAAAAAAAAAAAAAAAAAACTTCTGCCCTCAGAAAGGAATGGCTGATGGGAGCAGAAGGTGTGACTGGAACACTGCTCTCACCTGGGCGTTTCTTGACTCTCTGGAGTAAATAGCATGAAGGCCTGGGAAACTCACCCTGCTGCCAATTTGATGTGTGCTTTAGATGCACCACCGGTATAATGGAGAGTCACAACTCCTGACCCCACCCACTTCACCATCCTGTTCATGGCTCTTTCTTTCCTCCCTCTCCATGCTCCAGACAGATGCAAGTTCTGGCAATTTTTCGAATGTGTCCAGCTCTGCTGCCTTCTTTGCCTTTGAACATGCTATTCCCTTGTCCCAGAACTGCTCCTTCTCTCCTGTTTAATTCCTATTAGCCCTTCCGCAGAGCCCAGGGCTCGATGGCTCCAGATGCCTTCCCCACCCTTCCTTTCTGTCAGTGCTGGGCCATCCTGTGGGATCCTAGGCACATTTCTATCACAGCACCACATACACTATGCTGGGGTCATCAATGTCAGTGATTCCACCCCGCCCACCACACACAGGCACTGGGAGCTCCTTGGGAGTACTCCCTATTCTTTACGTCCTCGGCATCACTGGGCTCCTCCACAAAGTAGGTACTCAATAAATGTTGGTTGATTACATAAATGATGGTGGAGATCGATATTATTATATTTACGAAAGAGCTCTGAGCTCTTGGGAGTATGACTTTATTCTATATTGCAGAAAATGACATAAATCTGCAGGCATTGCAAGAAGAAATCTGAGACTTATTTTAATGTCAGGTCCTCGCCCTGCACAACCTATTACTCATCCCTGGAGTAGAGGCTGTGTTTGTGAGAACCACACCAGGCAGAAAGTCTCAAAGCCTGGGATCCATCCCACGTCTATCACCAGCTGTGTGATCACTGATGGTCACATGTTGGAACCCTCCCTTCCCTTGTCAGGGTCATAGAGTATCAGAGCTGCTGATCCCTAAAGTTCTTTCTTGTTCTGATATTCTGTTATTTTATTTTGAGTGCATTGAGCTATGAATTCACAGAATACATGAGGCTATCTAAGCAAACTTGATAGTTGTAAAAATAGGCTGTGTACGTGAATGTGCACTGAAGCGTGCACCAAGACAAGGATTGTGGACAGCAGTGCTTCGGCCAGGGTGGTGGCTGATTGGCAGATTGTCCTGCAAACCCTCTATCTTTGCAGTTTGATTCCTTTTTTGTCTTCAGAAAGTCCTCTTTTAAAATTCAAATTTTTCTGGGTCCCATTTCATTACCTTTACATCCCAGGATTTCAAGGCTAGAAAGGATTTAGCAAGTAATACTTCAATTATCCCATCAAAAGCTTTCAGGGATCGTGATGAGACAGGCAACTGGGATGAGACAGGCTCCTAGTGGCACCTGGATAATCAGCACCAGTGACACTACACGCTATTGATAGGGAGGGAGGAAAATAGTTTAGTGAAATTGATGCTACCTTGTTAGTTTCTTCTCTAGCCATTACCAGGAACACTGGTACTTCTATAAAAGCAAGACTTCCATTCCAAATACAAGGTATTCTGTACTTCTCCACTTCTCCCTCTAGGGTTCCCTCCACCATTCACTCAGCTGCACACACCGAAGACCTAGAAACCATTCTCTCCTTTCCCCACCTCTAACACGCAGTCCATCAGCAAATAGGGTCCTCTCTTCCTTCAAAGATGTCGCCTACCTGCCCCCGTATCATCACCACCACTGCTAAAACTCAGGTGAAAGTCACGTCATCATGTGAGACCGAATGCATTAGGCCACTCTCTTGTTCCCTGCCTCTACTCTTGTTCCCCTAAAGACCGTTTTCTAGAGAGCAGCCAGGACCATCATCCCTATTTGAAAACCCTCCAATGAGTTTCCATTGCTAGTCCAGGGAGATTCAAACTCCCTACCATGTCAGCACGGCCCCTGCCTACCCCTCAACCTCTTTCCAAGGCCTCAGGCACTCTGGCCTTTCTGTCCCTCACACAGGCCAAGTATTTTGCCCTTTCGGGGCTTAGAATGTGTTATTGTCTCTTTCTCCAGAACTTTATGCACACGCTGACCTCTAACAGTAGCGGGGTCCAGGGACAAAGGCAGAATGAAAACCCATAAGCCATATCTCCAAGTATTTAAGTTAGAGATCACTATAAAAACTCTCACATAAAACATGTTCTAGCCTTTTACCATGTCAAATGCCTTTATAATGACAAAACTGAAAAATACATGTAAACACATGGTTTTTATGACTGCAAATTAGCAAAATGTAAGAGAAAACTAAATTTATTACTGTGCATATTTAATTGTTTTGTTGATTGGTGATATTTGAATGAGTAATAAAATAGAGACATATATATTATCTATGACTTATATGTTTATTCCACAAAGTTTGTTTTTTGTTTAATTCAATGCAATTACTAATATTATAATTTTCAAATAATTTGTGTTTTATTGAGATGAATGGTATAAAAGATTTTTTTAAATGTTATTGTCCTCAAAGTGTAAAAAATTTGAATATATTACCATTAAAATATAACTGAAAGTAAATATTTAAAAAATTAAAAATTAAAATGTTTTTCATATATCTTTTCTAAAAAGTTATTTTCTCAAGTATTCAAAATTATTTATAATTAAACAAATACATGTTCTAATTAGTGAATATGAAAAGTTTAAGTCACAATTATTTAAATAAAGCTGAAAAAAACTCTTTTGGAAATCTAGCTAAATTATTTTAGATTTTCTTATTTTAAAAAAAATTCTCAGTCAGCGCATGGTGACTCACACCTGTAATCCCAGCACTTTGAGAGGCAGAGACAGGAGGATCGCTTGAGTCCAGGAGTTTGAGACCAGCCTGGGCAACAGAGTGAGACCTGTCTCAACAAAAATTTTAAAAAAGTTCAGTGGTAGGTACATGCCCATAGTCCCAGCTACCAGGGAGTCTGAGTGGGAGGCTCACATGAGCCCAGGACATCAAGGCTGCAGTGAGCTGAAATCATGCCACTGCACTCCAGCCGAGGAACAGAGTGAGACTTTGTCTTTTACAAAAACAAACAAGCAAACAAAAAGATTGGGAGGGCGCAGTGGGTCATGCCTGTAATCCCAGCATGCTGGGAAGCCAAGGCAGAAAGATCACTTGAACCCAAAAGTTTGAGACCAGCCTGGTCAACATAGTGAGACTCTATCTCCACAAAAAAATATTAAAAAGTAGCTAGGGGTGGTGGCGCATGCCTGTGGTCCTAGCTACTGGGGAGGCTGAAGCACAAGGATTACTTGAGCCCAGAAGGTCAAGGCTGCAGTGAGTCATGATTGTGCCATTGCACTCCAACATGGGTGACATAAGGAGACCGTGTCTCCAAACAAGCAAACAAAAAAGAAAACACGTCTCAATTTTGGTGTTCAGTGTTGTCAAGGTAAAGAATTGGTATGCTTTGAGCATCTTACATCTAAACCAACATACATACACATTTAAAAGAAATGTGAATTACTTGATATTGCAAATGTTCCTCATCCATCATGTGCAATTGTCACAAATACTTCTCTAATCTATAAGCATCTCCAGAAGGCAAAGAAAGAGAAGAAAAAGATAGATGCTCAGAAGTCTGGGAAACAATTCTTCTTTATCCAATAATCTAGTGCTCTGATGCTATCTTTGAGGAAGGTTTGAACAAGTTAATTAATTTGTCCTTTCTCTCACCTAAGCACCTCCACCAGGCAAATTCTCTCCAGCACCACCCACAACCTTGACAGCATTAGGACAAGGAGGAGGAGAAGCATTTTCCTGGGGTCTGAACCATGTTATATAATCAGAGTGGTTGGGGTCCTCCAACTTCCCAGGCCCAAGGGTAGTCCCTTCTTTTATGCCTTCTGGGTACCTCCTTGTAGAAAGGCCTTCTCTGGCCACCCTGAGTAACCGACATGCCGTTTGTACTGCCCCACCCCAATCATTCTGTGCCCCCCTTGTCCCACCTGATCTTTTCATAGCAATTTACACCATCTGCAATCACGTCTTTCTCTACCCACCATGGACTTCATCATGTGCGTAGGCCCTCAATGCCTATTTGGTAATGACTGGGCACCTCTGACCATCAGATTCCGGAAGTGCCTCAGCGATGGACGTTTGTTTGGGTGCTGGTTTAATACTTACACAATGTCTACTCATCCATGCTTTCGTGAGATTCGCACAACCTGTGAAGAACAAAGGGCAGAGCTGGGGCTCAGAAAGATTACGAGGCTTGTTATTGTGAGCAAATGGTGGAGCTGAAGCTAACCATACAATTAGGACTCTTTCTCCTAGACCCAAGAGTAAAGAAGGAGCCTTGAGGGTTTACAGCACAGCCTCAAAACACACACCGGTGTGAAGGGTCCTATGCAATTCTGCCCCTAGAGGGCAGTGGGTGCACACACATAGACATCGGATCCATTTGGACCATAGATGGTTAGAGATGGGACTCCACGTTGTTCATCCAGATTTTAGAAGACCCTCGAGACATTCTGATCGCACCAAGACAAGAATACAGTTCCATAGACCTGACTGGCCTGGTGTGTTTCCAGGAAGTCTAGAATTTCTTGGTGGACCTCCTTCCTTTACCCCGACTTCTTCCAAGGAGGAAGTTAGAACCCCAGGCTCGTTCAACTCTATGTGCTCCTTTCTGCCCTTGGATTCCTTCCTACCAGTGTTGCTCAATTTGGGCACTCCTGATATTTTGAACTGGAAATTTTTGTTGTTGTAGGGAGCTGTCCTGTGCATTGTGGGGGGGCTGTCCAGCATCCCTGGCCTCTACATAGAATTGCTAGCAGTCCTCACTTCCCCACTCAGTTGTGACAACAGCAAATGTCTACAAACATTGCCAAATGTTTGGGGGAGGGAGAGGGAGAGGATAATAACATTGTCCTGGTTTGAGAGCCACCGCTTCATCCTTTATAAAAAAACAAAACCGAACAACCATGGAATAGATGCTGTGGAGCCTAGCTGTGAACTGTGGTCCAGGAGATGACTGGGGAGGAATTCACAGATGTTTCCAGCACAGGATCTTGCGATTTCTGTGTAAACTTTTCTTTCAGTGGTATTTAAGTTTTTAAATCATTTCCGAATGGTAATCGTTTGCAAATTAAGTAGTGTTTATCCTTCTGGCTATGAACTCTAAACAGACTGCAGGGTTTTTTTCGTGTGTGAGTGTGTGTGTGTGTGTGTGCGTGCGTGTGTGTGTGTTGGTGTTTTTTGGTCTGCTCAGTTATCAGTCGTTCAGAGCCATTTATTTCCTTTTATTGTTGTTTTCCTCACTTGGCTTTCCCCCTCCACCAGACAGGCTTAATAACTGGCAATCATCACATCGAAGGGCAAAGCAGTCGGCAGCCACCCCCGCAACTGGGGGAATTGGAGCCCACATGCTCTGAAACTATTGCCTCTTTTGTTTTTCCAGGCAGACTTCGGTTTTGTCTCTTGGCTATCCCTGAATAAAGAGAATCTTAAAACATCATGTGGCTGCAAATGGCTTCGCATAAGCTGGAAGGAACAATAAACAGGAAGTCCACAGCAAAGGAGAAATAAAAATCATCAATTAGGCTGTGAGAATGACTTCACTGAGCACCACCCCTCACCCCCACCGCCAACCTCCAAGGCATCTTTTGGGGAAACTGGGCTGCATTAATCAGGCCTGGGCAGGCAGGCCCCAGAGCTGAGCTGCCAGGAGGGAAGGGCTGCAGGGAGCCAGCAAGGGGGGTAAGGGCCACACCACTTCTGGAGCCAAAGATCTGCCAATAGAGACAGGGCAACGGAGCTCACATGCCCCAAGCAAATCATCCCAGCCTAGCGGCAGAACTTATGCGACACTCTTTTATCTTACCCTGGGGTGGGATGAGGGGCCACATGGTGAGGAACAAGCAAGATTTCCCCAGCACTCCAGCCCACACCTGGCTGTTCTGGTGGCACTCTAGACTCACATTCAGACAGCACCCCCTGCACAATGCTCTTGAGACATCCAGGGTCCCGAGAGTCCCATGTCCCGGGAACCTGCTGCCCTTCCAGCCACACCAGTGCCTATGGCTTGCATACCCGGGCACCCCGACCCAGCGATGCTCCTCTAGACCAGGATTCATCACCATGATGGGTTAGGCCCTGCTCCACCCTACCCAGGAGGCCTTCCTAAAGACAGCATCATGGAGAATTGGAGGATGACATAGCTACTGCTTCGATGCCGCACTTAAAGAGAAAGATTATAAATTCCTCTAAAGCAGGAAGCACAACTTACCCTTTTTAGTTAGGGCTCCTCGCAGCTTCCAGCACAGTGCTATACACACGGTGCTTGTGATGCTGTACTGGGTGCTCTGGTGAGTATAATTGTGTGAAACAGAATGGAATTGCAATAGGAGTTGTGTATGGGAGCAATCTGGGTGGGCTGGGGTAGTTGGAGGAGGGAGGCATCCCTGAGACTGCAAAGGGCAATTGATGGTAAAAATACCACAGTTTTTTTTTTTCTTTTCCTTTTGAAAGTAGTGATTAATGATAACATTTAAAAAACTGTAGAAGTGTACATATTCATTATAAAAATGTATCAAACAAAGAAAAATATAAAGGAGATTCAAATCACAGGTAATTTCGTCCCCAGACATGAGTGAGCTCACAGAATACGTAATTATCAACTGTAACAAGTGCTGTAAAGAAAGAGAATGTATCAGAGAGACCTGATCTATAATAGAGGAGGCCTCTTCCAGGATACAACACTGAAGCTGCGACCTGAAGAATCAGCAGGGCTGAGATGGGTGAAGAGAAAAAGAAATACGTAACAGATGTGTTAATGGATGCATTTCTTTAAGAGGCCAATCACGCCTGTAATCCCAGCACTTTGGGAGGCCAAGGTGGGAAAATAGCTGGAACCCAGGAGTCTGGGACCAGCCTGGGCAACAGAAACTCCATCTTTTTTTAATTGCATTTTAGGTTTCGGGGTACATGTGAAGAACATGCAAGATTGTTGCATAGGTACACACATGGCAGTGTGATTTGCTGCCTTCCTCCCCTTCACCTATATCTGGAATTTCTCTCCATGCTATCTCTCCCCAACTCCCCCCTCCCCGCTGTCCCTCCCCTATTTCCCCCCAACAGACCCCAGTGTGTGGTGCTCCCCTCCCTGTGTCCATGTGTTCTCATTGTTCAACACCTGCCTATGAGTGAGAACATGCGATGTTTGATTTTCTGTTTTTGTGTCAGTTTGCTGAGAATGATGAAGAAACCCCATCTTTACAAATATATATATATTTGTATATATATACAAATATATATATATATATATATATATATATATATATATATATATATATATTAGCCGGGCCTGGTGGCATGCACCTGTAAGTCCTAGCTACTCAGGATGCTGAAGTGGGAGGAGGATCACTTGAGTCTGGGAGGTTGAGGCTGCAGTGAGCCATGGTGCACCATTGCACTCCAGCCTGGGCCACAGAATGAGACCCTGTCTCCAAAAACAAACAAACAAACAAACAAACAAAAAAAGAAAAACAAAAAAACAGATGAACGATGGTAAGATGAACGCCTGTTAAAGATTTTATTTAACTCATTAATGAATGAGGGAACCATTAAGATCTTGCCATTGGCTCAAAAAAGAATTCAAAGTATCACACTTACATAGGTCAATCAGGAATACTGAAACGAACATAACGGATTCCAGATTCGGTGGATGAAGGTCAGTTGTCCCTCCAGGAATAGAATGTATTGTCACACAAAAAACAATCCTTACATTGCTCTTAGTCATCTACAAGTTGCAGAGTCGTTTCTAGCTCAGGAAATGAAAAGATGAAGATGACCAGGGAGAGTAAGTCAGGATGCCTACAAATCCTTCCCTCATTTCAAAGCCTTTCACAATTTGCCCTGACGTGTGCAAATGTCCTGGGAAGGAAAGAGCTTAAGAGACATGAAAGAGGAGGTTGCTGGGGTATAATGAGCCAGGAGGAGAGAGTTGAGATAGGATTCATGGTGCACGTTCCCATTTGTGCTGTCTCTCTCTCTCTCTCTCTCTCTCTCTCTCTCTCTCTCTCTGTGTGTGTGTGTGTGTAGATAAAGCTTGTTTCTTCTTCTTCTTTTTCTTTCTTTCTTTTTTTTTTTTTTTTGAGACAGAGTCTCACTCTGTCCCCCAGGCTAGAGTGCAGTGGTGTGATATCGGCTCACTAAACCTCTGCCTCCAGGGTTCAAGCAATTCTCATGATTCTGCCTCCGAGTAGCTAGGAATACAGGCATGTGCCACAACTCCCAGCTAATTTTTTTTTTATTACTTGTTTGTTTTTTGGGGGGGTTGTATTTTTAATAGAGACAGGGTTTTACTATATGTTAGCCAGGCTGGTCTCGAACTCCTGACCTCAAGTGATCTACCTGCCTCAGTCTCCCAAAGTGCTGAGATTACAGGGGTGAACCACCGAGCCTGGCCAAATTATTTCTTTATGGCCAATTTTTACACAGAAGGTGGAGAGAAAGAGTAATATTTTAGGTTTTATGGCTGGCTTTGTGGGAAGGGGTTCTGGTTTCTAAGCCCTGCCAGGATTTGGTCAAAGGTAGGATGACATCATATATCCCTCATTATATTATCATACAGAACATTTCCACTCCCCTAAAAGTCCTCTGTGTTCTGCCTATTCACTCCTCTCTCCGTTGTCTTTTTTTTTTTTTCCAATTAACAATATAGGTAAACATTTTCTCATATCATCAGATATCCTTTTGAAGTCCAATTGTGAATGGCTGCACCGTTTCCTTGCAGTGGACACACCGTAATGTATTAACTAGGGCTCTCTGTCCTCTTCATTTAATTTGTTCCCATTTGAGATTCAGGCACAGAAGTCTTTGCTTTGATGTATCTCTGATGATTTCCTTAGGATAGCTTTCTCTAAGTGCAATGTCTAGATAAAAGATTATTCTAAAAGTGTCGATTAACAAAAACTGTTTTCAAATGAAGTACTTCAGGAAAATATTGAGGTATGAAGAGGTAGCGTCTCTGAGAGACAGAGAGAGAGAGAGACAGAGAGAGAGAGAGAGAGAGAGAGAGCATGCAGTGGGGCAGCTTTGGAGCCTGGATGTGTAGATTAGAAGAGGTGGAAGAGCAGAAGATGACTCAGGGCATTGGGCTTGCATTTTTCTTAGAGACACTGCGACGTGGGCATATTTGGAAGAGGAACTAATTTGAGGGAAGAAGACACATTTATTCAGGGACGTGTAGGATTTGGGTTACTGGGGGGTCAGAAAACAATGCTTTGAAATGAAGGCCTCAGAACCAAAGGTTTTCCCTGACGTTCTCTCGCCCTCCTGTCTCTCAGTTCCATCCTCCCCTTAGGCTAGCCAGAGACACTAAAAATCTCTCTTCCCCAAGGCAGGGCTTAGAAACCAGAACCCCTTCCTCGCAAAGCCAGCCATAAAACCTAAAAATATTACTCTCTAACTTTGCCTTCGCCTTCTGTTTAAAAATTTGCCATAAAGAAATTTTCTGACCTCTTGATTGGACTGTAAGTCATAGGACTCCCATTCCAGAGAGGATCCTGCTCCACACCCAGAAGGAAGTAACGCTGCTCAGAAAGGCCAAGAAGAATCTAGACAGACAGGCCTTGCTGGGTGTCCCCACTCAGTCTATCAGCATTAGATGGTTCCTTTTTTTGTCTAATCATATTTCTGTAGGGCTGTCCATATTTTGTTGAACCTAAGCAAGGGACGATTTCCCCTGTGTCTTCGGGTCATTCTGAAGGCTCCTATATATGCACATTAAGTAAATGTGTATGTCTTTTCTTCAATTAATCTGCCTTTTGCCAGTTGATTTTTCAGCAAAACTTTTGAGGGCCGAGGGGAATCAGGGAACACCCAGGGGCACAGGGGCACAGTCTGGGCTGGAGAAGTGTGTGAGTCGATTTTCATACTGCTATAAAGAGCTGCATGAGACTGGATAATTTATAAAGGAAGGAGGTTTAATTGACTCACAGTGCAGCATGGCTGGGGAGACCTCAGGAAATTTACAATCATGGTGGAAGGTGAAGCAAGCATGTCTGACATGGCAGCAGGTGAAAGAGAGCAAATGTGTGCATAGGAGAAATTGTCAAACACTTATAAAACCATCAGATCTCATGAGAACTCACTCACTATCATGAGAACAGCATGAGGGAAGCTGCCCCCATGATCCAATCACTTCCCACCAGATCCTGCCCTCAACAGGTAGGGATTATGGGGATCACAATTCAAGATGAGATATGGGGTGGCGGGGGGGGCGGGGGACACAGAGCCAAACCATATAATGAGTTAAATTTGGGAGTCAGAGCAGAGATCTTCTAGTTAAAACCCTGTGAGAGCTGTCTAGGGGAGAGAGGGCCCCAGGGTGATTAGAGCCCTGCAGAAAAGCCACGCTCAGGGGCACTTCTGAGCAAATAGGTAAGAAGGAGAGAAAAGGGTGGGAAAGCATCTTGGAAAGACTGGGTCATTAACAACGTCAATTACTGCCCTGAGGTCAGCAAGGCTGAGGACTAGGGTGGGGGGGTGAAGGGGGTGGGGGGGGTGGGCGGGGAACCATTGTGTTTATCCAGAAGAAAGTCCTGGCAACTTCCAGCAAGTGCAGTTTCAATAGAATTGTGGGGGTGGAAGTCCGTGGTTTAGGGAATAGGAGATGGAGGCATTGAGTGTCGGCCACAATGTGGAGGGTTTTGGCAAAAGCAAAAGGAAGCGGGAAGTCTGGAAATTAGCTAAAAAAGAGGAGAGTGGAGCTTTGTTTTTTGTGAGTGTGTGTCTTGTTCCTATTCCAAGCCAGCAGCTTCAGTCTGCTTTTCCACATCCCCAACCACAGTTTCCTCGGCTTATTTGTCAATCCTAAATATTTTTTCAATCTCAGAGGAGATTACGTGGCTCGGTAGGACCAGTCCTTCACAGAGAGCCTGGGGGCATAGGAAGTGCTCACTAAGCATTGGCTATTGTCATCATTTTTTATTAATTAACAGTCCCTAAGGGCTGGGCATGGTGGTTCCCAACTATAATCTCAACACTTCGAGAAACCAGGTGAATTGCTTGAGCTCAGGAGTTCAAGATCAGCCTGGGCCCCATCATTACAAAAAATAAAAAATTAGCAAGGCATACCTGTAGTCCCAGCTACCTGGGAATCTGAGGCAGGAAAGTTGCTTGAGCCCAGGAGGCCAAAGCTTTAGTGAGCTATGATCACATCCCTGCACTCCAGCCTGGGGACAGAATGAGACCCTGTCACCACTCCCCTTCTCAAAAAAAAAAGAGTCCTTAACAACAAACTATACAAACAAAAAGAACAGACATGGGGTAGGTAGAGTGCAAGTGGGAATGAGGTATAAGAGGAGGCACTGTCTTTAGCAGGGAATAATTAGAAGCACAAAAGGCCAGTTCATCTTTTCTCGGCCTTCCTCGTGGGTCTGCTGTGGACTGCATCTTCTATGTAAGACGCACTAAAGGAGCCTGTGTTTTGTCAGTTTGCATGTTGATTTGAGACTCTTCTCCAAGATTTCTTTCTGCATTTTCATTCATTGCTTTGAATTTGAGTCTGGCCCTGCCCCTTGGAACTACATGTGGGGACAAAGGAGAACTCCCTGGAGTTCGAGATATGGGAAGAATATGCAGAGGGAAAATAAGCAAATGCAAAAAGTGCTGGCACTGCCAGCAGACACAAGCAGGGATGGGTGCGCCTGATAACCCAGGTCTCCAGGAGCAGATTGTGAGCGAAATCACAGGCATTTATCCACAGGGAGGATCTGGGCAGGAGCAAAAGCCCAGAAGGTTCTGTTTGTGTGGCAAGATACAGAAACAGTGTGGGCTGAGACAGAGGGTCAAGTCCTGCCTTTCCTGTAGCAAAATGACAATTACTCCACCCTGTAGCAGGCTGTGCAGAAAGGGGCAATTCGTTTACGTTGTCTGTAATTCTGCTGGCCTTCCCCTGGCCTCGCCTCACCTCCTGGTTACAAGGCAAATAAGTCACTAATGTCCAGATAACCTAGTTTAAAGCTTCCATAATTCAAATAGTCACTTTGTGTATTGTCCAGTCTCTGACAGATAAACATGCTCCACCTTGCAGCCTTTAGCTCTGCCTGCTTCTCACCCCTGTCTGGGTACACAAAGAAAGAGATGTGTGTGGGTCACACAAGAGGCGGGGGGTGGTCGGACCCGTCCTCAGCATCCTTTATGTTCAGTGGTTCCCTGTGTCTACCTGGTGACCACTTGCCTGGCATTCACAGGTGGCATCAAGGCTGTTTAATATGTGCTCTCTTGGTTTGACCACAGAGCAGAGCAGTACATTGATGTGGCTTCCCTGTGGCTTTTCTGTTGCTGTCTGCCTCTCTGAAATTGGCATTACAGGCCTAAGTGGCAATTCCACTCTGCAGCCCTGGCTATGCAGCCACCCTTCGCCATGGTAATTCTTATCTTTCTTCTGTCGGCATTGTTGGTTACATTTCTTTTTAAGGAGCGAAAGTCCTGCCTTTGCAAAAGCTGACCATCTCACTGCTTGATTTCATAACTGGGCTAAATGTCACCATGGGGTAGGAAATCTACCATTAAGGCTACCCGTACAAAGTGACATGGGCCCCCTGAATTCCTCTGCATGGACTGATGTGTCAGATCCAGAGTGTTTGGAGTGACCCGTTGTTCTGGCATCCAGTGGAGAGGGCTTTCTTAGCCAGGCCTGAAAGCTTGAGAGGCCTTTTATTTCAAACCCTCTAAACTCTGTGCTCAATGAGTACGGAAAGTGTTGCATGTGGAAATCACCAGGGCGACTGGGGGAAACGTTGCCAAAAGAGAAAGTTTCCAGTTCCTTGCTTTCAAAAGTGTGCACTGTGCCATATGTTGTGAGGTAATACAGATGCTCTGAATGGGGGCGCCACCGCCAACAAAAGCAAATACAGTTCTAGTCCCTAATCCGGGGCCAACGCAGAGCTACTAAGAAAGAGCGAACCACCAGGCTGCTAGGAACCCAAGCAGTGCAAAATGGAAGGAACGGCCCTGGGCCCAGAGCTTCATTTTGTTTAAGAGGAGAAAATGAGCTTGAAAGTGTCCCCGAAGCAGCAGCGTTCACATTAACGGATACCATCTGGAAATCAAAACTTGGAGTTTGTTTTTACAGATTTGTACTGAAAACCTCCAGCCAGGGAACCTCACATCTCACAAGTCTCCAGCAGGGCACTGAGATGTAAACAATCATTTAGGAAAATCCGGAGTCAAAACGACAGACGAAGCCTGTTGTCTTCTCTTTATGTAAATCAAGAGGTGAGGCCGGATGTGACCAAGTGCATGGAGATGTTCCAGTTTGCAGTGAGGCATTTGAAGTCATTGTAATTTTTTTCTTTTAAATTTTTCTGGGTATATAGTAGGTGTATACATTTATGGGATCCGTGAGATGTTTTGATACAGGCGTCAATATGTAATAATCACATCGGGGTAAATGGGGTATCCATCAGCTTAAGCATTTATCATTTTGTGCGTGTGTGTGACTGTGTCTCACTCTGTTGCCCAGGCTAAAGTGCAGTGGTGCGATCTCTACTCACTGCAGCCTCTGCCTCCTGGATTCAAGTGATTCTCCTGCCTCCTCCTTCCGAGTAGTTGCAACCACACCCAACTAATGTTTTGTATTTTTAGATGGGGTTTCACTATGTCGGCCAGGCTGGTCTCAAACTCCTGACCTCAAGTGATCTACCCGCCTTAGCCTCCCAAAGTGCAGGGATTACAGGCGTGAGCCACCACTCCCGGCCCCATTTATCATTTCTTTGTGTTACAAACGTTCCAATTATACTCTTTCAGTTATTTTTTAAATGTACAATAAATTATAGTTGACTGCAGTCATCCTGTTGTGCTATCAAATACTGGATCTTATTCATTTCTTTTACCTATATTTTATGGCCATTGACCATACCCATTTCCCCGCACCCTGCCCCCATTTTCAGTAATTTTTAACAGCCTCAGAGACAGGCAAATGTGTATCTTCAGGACTCTTGCTCAAGTATCTCGGGTCCTCATTCTGGTCCCCTATTTAATCATCTTCTCCGAATCCCCTTCCCGATATTACCTTTCCTAGGGGATAATGGTTCAATGGAGGATAATGGTTTAATGGGTTTTAGTTCCTCTCCCTACCTACCCCGCCCTCTCCCCATATCTACATTTTAACCAGGCTTTCTGGTGACAATACTGTGCCTCTAGAGGAACTGGCTGAATTGTGGGGATTTGAGGCAGCAACCTGGCAGGCTATTAGGGGGATAGGAGGGTTGCATTTGGGGAGCGGGTATACCTCTCAGATCCCCATTCTACAGACGGTCACCTACACGTGAGCATTCCCTGCTTTGAAGCTGGCTGGAAATTCCTTTGGCTGCGCCTCCCATCCCCTGCCGTAGCCTGGCAGGCATGAGCAGGAATGTGGGCAAAAGCCTTGCTTTCCTGTTTGGGCGCAGAGCATGAACTGTTCTATGTTGTTGGCTGAGAACAATTCGTGCAGGTTTCCCTGGGTAACTGGGTGAAACACCAGCCCTGTGCATAAATCTCCATGCTCACTCCTTGCCTGCATATGACTATTTTCAAACACCTTTTCCAACCAGAAGTGCTCAGCTTCTCAGAGAGCCCCCAAGCCTGGCTTCTTCCTCTGGCCCTCCACTGAGCTGGGGCGCAGCTGTATTGCAATTCCATGACTGTCCACTTCCTGCTGCTCCACGCTGGACTGTGGTCATCCCCGTACTAAGGAAGGTCACGGGCTTGTTAATTAGCTGGAAAGCAAAGACAGACAGGATACAAGTGTTCCTAGAAAGAAACTAGCATAGTATGAAGTCAGTACTGTTTTCAACTTTTAGCTGCTACCCTGTCCTGCTTCCTGAGGACAGTTCAACACGACTTCGAGCACAATTAAAGTGAACTGCCTTAGATAGAGCCAAAGTTAAGGGAGGTATGGGCCTCAGAGCCACAGTGCCCTAATTTTTCATTTGGCTTCTCAAAGGGAAGGTATATGAAACTATAATGGGGAACACAGAATTTTATTTTTATTTGTATGGAACATACATTTGTATGATCCTTTATTCTTGGTATTTGCATTCATAATTACATTTGAAGTTTTTTTCTTTTTTCCTTTCTTTTTTTTTCTTTTTTTTGTGAGGGAGTCTCACTCGGTCGCCAAGATGGAATGCAGGGGCGCGATCTCGGCTCACTGCAACCTCTGTGGGATCTCAGGATCAAGCAATTCTCCTGCCTCAGCCTCCCGAGTAGCTGAGATTACAGACGCCTGCTACCATACCCGGCTAATTTTGTATTTTTAGTAGACACAGGGTTTCACCATCTTCCCCAAGCTGATCTTGAACTCCTGACCTCGTGATCCACCCACCTCAGCCTCCCAAAGCACCAGGATTGCAGGCGTGAGCCACTGCACCCAGCCTCATTCTAAATTTTACCAGAATCATTTTGGGTAAGGTGGGCATTTATTTTTCCCTATCTCATCAGAATGAGGTATCTTAGACAGCACTGCAGGTGGTAGTGACCAGGGGTGGACTAATCCCAGGATATCTGCTCCTAGACCGGATTTCCATTGCATCGAATTGCCTTTCATTACAGATCCAGAAAGATCTGTGGATTGGTCAAAACCTATCAAATCTGTTCAAGTGGAAATAAGCTTTTGTTCTTTTCGTCTGTCCAGCTTCTCTTCCTTAGAGAATCTCCCAGCCCCCAATTTTATAATACTCAGTTTGGCTGTGGTGAAACCCACCTTGTCCCCTGCTAAAGATGTGGAACCTTTAAGACCTGGCCAGTCAGAGCCTTCCATGAGAGCGGCCACAGTAATTGCTCAGAGATGGGCACATCACCTAAGCTGATGAATCAGGCTTCTTGGACCTTTTGTTAAAGCTCCTTTCTTTCTCTAGGTCCTTGCTGCCCTCAAGCAAGTCTGTCTGGAAACGAAGGCAAGCAGAGGCAACCAAGCTGAGACATGGAGACAGAGGCTTGATGTTATTATTTGAATCATTGAGTCCAGCTGTGCCTGAAACTTCAGTGAGCCAAGAAATTCCTTTTTGGCTTAAGCCAACTGGAGTCGTGTTTGTGACATTTGCAAATGAAAGGAATTATTGACTAATAAAACTGCCATTTTTATCTCAAAGAATTAGGAAATACTTCTTTAAACCCTTATTTGCAATGTGCTTTATTCCTTCCCACAAAAAGAGAGGCAGCTTATAAAAGTAAATAGGAAAAATAGACACAAAGAGTGTATAATACATGAAATACATGTGTATATGTTTAGCACAATCTTTATATTAAGTTGACAAAAATTATTTTTGCGACAGAATTTCACTCTTGCCACCCAGGCTGGAGTTCAATGGCGTGATCTTGGCTCACTGCAACCTCTGCCTCCCAGATTCAAGTGATTCTCCAGCCTCGGCCTCCCGAGTAGCCCGGAATTACAGGTGCCTGCCACCACCAGTTAATTTTTGTATTTTTAATAGAGATGGGATTTTGCCATGTAGGCCAGGCTGGTCCTGAATTCCTGACCTCAGGTGATCTGCCTGCTTTGGCCTCTCAAAGTGCTAGGATTACAAGCGTGAGTCACTGCGCCTGGCCCAAAAATTGTTTTTTGTTTTTTGTTTTTTTGAGACGGAGTT
The DNA here is from genome assembly GCF_048565385.1 of Saimiri boliviensis. Lineage (NCBI taxonomy): Eukaryota > Metazoa > Chordata > Mammalia > Primates > Cebidae > Saimiri > Saimiri boliviensis. Next base: position 77,613,241 of record NC_133461.1, read on the forward strand.
TCGCTCTCGTTACCCAGGCTGGAGTGCAATGGCGCAATCTCGGCTCACCGCAACCTCCGCCTCCTGGGCTCAGGCAATTCTCCTGCCTCAACCTCCTAAGTAGCTGGGATTACAGGCACGCACCACCATGCCCAGCTAACTTTTTGTATTTTTAGTAGAGACGGGGTTTCACCTTGTTGACCAGGATGGTCTCGATCTCTCGACCTCGTGATCCACCCGCCTCGGCCTCCCAAAGTGCTGGGATTACAGGCTTGAGCCACCGCGCCCGGCCCCAAAAAATGTTTTTTAAGTTACAATATCAAGTATTGCTGAGGGTGCTGGGTAATTAACATTGTTGGAGAAATTATAAATTGCAAACCTTCTGGAGATAAATTTGACAATGCTTATTCATATTCATTGTTTGTCTATAATCAATCATTCTTTTAGGAATGAATCTGAAAGAAATAATTACATAAATAAGAAGGTATGCAAAGATTTAGCTATAAGAATGATAGTTAAAATCACCAGAAGTTAGAAAACAGCTTGAATATCCAATGATTACAGATAAAAAATGATCTATCCACCAACTGGAATACCACGTATTTATTAAAATAATGATGTAGATTTTTATTTACTGACAAGGAAAAATATTCACATATTGTGAATTGGCTTTGGACTAATGCATTTAAATTCTCCCTGGGCTGGCTGGGCACGGTGGTCCAGGCCTGTAATCCCAGCACTTTGAGAGGCTGAGACAGGTGGATCACATGAGGCCAGGAATTTGAGACCAGCCTGGTCAACATGGTAAAACCCTATCTCTACAAACGTACAAAAATTAACCAAGCATGGTGGTGTGTACCTGTAATCCCAGCTACTCAGGAGGCTGAGACAGGAGAATCGCTCAAACTCGGGAGGCAGAGGTTGCAGTGAGCTAAGATTTCACCATTGTGCTCCAGCCCAGACTCTGTCTCAATAAAACAAAAGAATGAATTATCCCTAGGCTGCAGCAAGAATCAAATGAATCACTCTTATCGCCATGCCAAACAAACGAACAAATAAACAAATAATTAACTCCTATGTATTTGTTGTTGCCCTTTAAAAGAGAGATGTATAGAAGTGGCGAAAATTAAGTTTGGATGTTCTTGCTTGGATGAAATTTGGCTGTCCAGAGATATGAGGTTCATTCTTTCCTGTTAGAGCATGTGGTGGTGGTATCTATACATGCTCCAATTTTCAAATATTTCACTAACATCGGGATATTATTTGTTGGCATTGAGTGGGCCTCGAAGTATCATCTATTCTAGACCAATGGTCACCAAAATGTATGTATCCTCAAAACAAACCACTGGTCTGTGAAAAAAAAATCTTAGAACTTCTATTTCTAGCCGGGCGCGGTGGCTCAAGCCTGTAATCCCAGCACTTTGGGAGGCTGAGACGGGTGGATCACGAGGTCGAGAGATCGAGACCATCCTGGTCAACATGGTGAAACCCCATCTCTACTAAAAATACAAAAAATTTAGCTGGGCATGGTGGTGCGTGCCTGTAATCCCAGCTACTCAGGAGGCTGAGGCAGGAGAATTGCCTGAACCCAGGAGGCGGAGGTTGCGGTGAGCCGAGATCGCGCCATTGCACTCCAGCCTGGGTAACAAGAGAGAAACTCCGTCTCAAAAAAAAAAAAAAAAAAGAACTTCTATTTCTAGTTACCCCTTCTTTATGTAAAAATATAATAAATGTGTTATATAATGTGTTTTGTAATGTACATAATACATGTACATTATAAGTAATGTGTTTTATCATGTACATAATAAAACAGGATAATATAGAACAAATAAATATGCAAAGGTTATTAAAATGTTTTTGATGATAAAAGTACATTCTGGTCATCTATTGCTGTGTAACAAACTGAAAAGTTGATGGCTTAAAACATCATTTTCTCCCGTGCATAATCTTGGGGACCAGGAATTTGTAATGCATTCACCTGGGCAGTTCATCTTCGTCCCAGGTAGCATCAGATGGAGCAGCTGCCTCCAAGATGGCGTACTCACATGGCTGGTCAGTAGGTGCTGATTATCAGTCGGGAGCTCAGCCAAGGCTGTTGGCTGAGGGGAAGCTCAGCTTTTTTCTGTATGGCTTCTCCAGCGGGCTGTTTGGGCTTCCTCACAGCATAGTGGCTGGGTTCCAAGAGGAAATGTTCTAAGAGACAGGAAGTAGAAGCTGCCAGTCTCTTAAGGCTTGGAATAAGAAAATGCCGTAACATCACCTGCATCGTAGTCTATTGGTCAGACAGTTCAATAGCCCATTCATAATTCAAGAGCTAGAGGCATAGACCCCATCTGTTAATGAATAGTCTGTCAAAGAATTTGGGGCCATCTTTAATCTATCACATACTTCGTGATCACAAATGTCTGAAGACCAGTAATTTAGACAAACAAATGTGTCCCACAGCCCCGCTCCCCTGCCTGGGCCTCAGTACTCTTACATGAGAAATTCCTGGCAGCCAGAAGCTGGTCTCCCTAGCTCCAACCATGCAGCTCACAAATGAGGCTCATCAGAAATGAGGCTCAGACTTCTCTCTCAGTGGCTTGTTGATTCTGTAGTCAGAAGAATAGGTGCAGGACGGTGGAGGAAAAATAGTCTATTATTGATGCCATTGCTTTCTCTTAATAAAATAGAGTTTGACTGATAGTAAAAATAATATATTTATCAGGTCTTGGTGACCTGTACAAAGTTTTCTCTTTCATACAGTATACTTCAAACCAAAATATATTAAATACTAATCTAAATATAGTCAGAATGACTTTCCTAACTCAAAAGGATATGACTGAAACTGTTCTACCAGAAATCTCCCAGCACACAGGCTGACACCTGCTCTTCCTTCCTCATCAATCTAGAAAAATAATCACAAACGGAACTTGAAGATTTCTCTCCTATAACAGAATATACTCTTGAGGAAAAGAAAGTTGGTTATTCAATAGTATAAACTTATCTTTGTAAGGAAATGTATGTGAGAGATGAGAGTAAATTTATTCATTGTTTATGATTCTGACCCCTGCCTTTGAGAAGAGAGTATCCTGAGAAGAACCTGTTGTTTTCCAGGGGAGGGTGATGGGTGAGGATGCAAATTAGAAAAGGGAAAAGAGGGCAAAAAATTTTTTTTCATAAGAAAGGAAGCGATGTCTGGAGGAGACAATAGGACAGACAATGAGTTGTGCAGAGGGCAGGGGTGGGGGATGATTGGCTAGATGCTGCGTGCAGTCTCCTCTAGGTTGTCACAAACATGTCAGTAAAAGCTGCATAACTGTATCTGGCCATTATTTCTGTGTTGGATTGGATTCTTCAGGGGAATGATCCGAGAGGATGTTGATGTGCGTTGAAGGTAGACACACAGGGGAAGGAAAAGGAAGTCCAGTCACCTGTAAGCAACATGGAAAAGTCCATGCGAGCCTCACACTTAATTGTGAAAGTGAGTATCTCTGAAGAGTAGATGACAAATGACACTAATCTTGTTCATTTTTTACTTTAATATTTTTAAATTTTCTTATTAGTTGGGTTGTTAAAAGGAAATTGTTTTGAAACCTGCGTTGACTTTGCAATCAGACAGACCTATGTTGGAACTCAGCTCTATTCTTTCTTAAATTCCTGATTTTGGACACGTTTCTTAAACCTTCTAGGCCTTAGAATCCTCATTTGTATAAACAAGATAATAATAGTTCTTTCCTTACAGGCGGTTGTAAGGATTAAATGAAATAATTTGTGCTAAATTCTTCGAATGGTGCCTTAGAACTGAGTAGACATACAATGAATGGTTAAAAAAAAAAAACTATTATTGGCCGGGCACTGTGGCTCAAGCCTGTAATCCCAGCACTTTGGGAGGCTGAGGCGGGTGGATCACGAGGTCAAGAGATCGAGACCATCCTGGTAAACATGGTGAAACCACATCTCTACTAAAAATCCAAAAAAATTAGCTGGGCATGGTGGCACGTGCCTGTAATCCCAGCTACTCAGGAGGCTGAGGCAGGAGAATTGCCTGAATCCAGGAGGCAGAGGTTGCAGTGAGCCGAGATCGCGCCATTGCACTCCAGCCTGGGTAACAAGAGCGAAACTCCGTCTCAAAAAAAAAAAAAAAAGAAAAGAAACCCACTATTATTGTTGTTGTTAATAACTAAAATTTGCTGGTGGGTCTCAGATCCTGAAAACAACTAGTTTTTTCTACTGGCCACCAAGAAGTTAAGGCAGCACCTGGGTATATGTCTTTATCCTTTAAAGAACCAGCAGAGTAAATTCAACTGAGTTTTATCCCTATCACCATAAATCACACAAGACGTCATCACCCTAAAGAACAATCTTCTGAGCACTTACAGTGTACAGCTTATTTAAGTTCTCCAGAAGTTAGACACAGTCAATGGGGCCTCCATAGCCAGGTCAGTTCTGGCCCCTAAAACCCATGTGTCTCAATCTCTAATTAAAAACACATTAAGGATGGGCTATAATTAGCACTTGGCCCACATGTTCTTAATTCCCAGGGAAGAATACACATTACATCCAGAACTTCTGCACTAGCCAAAGCGTTCTGATGTGGGGTTTGGGTTCCTCTTGTGAGAGGCTTTTTGATGTGGTTTCTGTTCCAGTAAGTTACACTCTGGCATCTCAGAGCTGGCCTGGCCTGCCATGCTCAGCATGAATTCTGAGTGCAGACCAAGTGTGCATGCCTGCAAGCGGACAGCACCACAGACTGCTATGGCATTAACTAATGGGGGGGCTGTTTCAGTGTGGCATGGATCCCCTCTTCAGGGCATCTGAATTGCTGCCCTGGAGCTTGGCTATCTGAAACAGCACTCCTGAAAACATTTTTTGGTCTTTGACCTCTTCAGTGAGAGGAAAAATACCCTCTGAACCCTGCATGTGCCTGCTTGAGGCTATAGAGGCAAATTTGTGAGGATTCATGAAACATCTGCACTGCTTGGAGTGACATCTTCCCTGTGATGCCTGGTATTTATTCATTACGAAAGCATATACCTTGCGGTAGATATTACTAGTACCCACCAAAATCTGATTTTCCTTTCTTTCTACACACACATAAGACAAGCTTTCCCAGTCCTCTCAGTTTAGATGGGGCTGGGTGACTCCACACCAATGGGATGTGAGCAAAAGTGACACCAATCACTCTTAGTGAAGCACTGAGGCACTGAAGTGCAGGCAAGAGGACCAGTGTGCCAAGGAGACCAATGCAGTCATGTGTTCTAGATGTCCTAGATGTTGCCAGTACTGACGGTAGAGCCTCCATCAGCCTGGATCCTTGAGTTACTGATGGAGCAGTTTCCCTTACTGAAAACTTCCTGCTTCAAGAGAAATAGGATCTTGTTAGAAATTACTTACATTATTTTGCTTCATCTATCCAAATCTACTGTGCTGGGCAGGCTAGCTGGGAGACTGAAAACCACAACTTTATTCCCAGATACACTGCTGTAAAATAATTAAGTCAAATGTTAATGTTGCAGCACCACCAGGTTCAATCACCCACCAATACACTGGAACAGCAGGAGTTGCAGCAGAGAAAGAGTTTAATAATTGTAAGGCAGCCAAATGAGGACGTGGGAAGAAACCTCAAATCTGCCTCCCCAAGAGGTTTGGGGATGGAGTGTTTAAGGGATCTGGTTTGGCAAAGGACTGAAAAGTGTGATCATCATTGATTGATTGAGAAGTGAGAACTGAGGCGTGACATCATGGGACAGGGAGATGAAGAAACTACATTCCTATGCTGAGTCAGTTCCTTGATGGGGGTCCTCAGACCATTTGGATTCAGCCATTCTACTGGAATTCAGGATCTGAAAAACACCTTAAGCAAAGCAATTATTGTGTTAAAAGGGCCGGTTCTCAAAAATTCTACCTATAGGAACAATTGGGGAGCACATCGTCAGTGTGCTGCATTACTTCTGGTTACTTAGCAGCTGCAGGGAAGTGGATTGAAGTGCACCTGTTTTTATATCTTGGACAATGCCTAGCTATAGTTCTACCTAAAGCCTGGCTTATAATTCCAGTTAACCCTGTGACAGTGGTTTCATTAATGTGGCGAATCCATTTAAACAGAGCTAAATTCAAAATGCACATGTATTTTAATATGCTTGTAATATACGTGAAAATGCCTATGCTTTTAGAGTAGGAAGCAGATTTCTGAGCCTGTCTTCCCCATTCTGATTTAATAAAGGATTTGGAGAGGGTGAGTAGTGTCAGTTTAAAATATGTGGCAAGGCAGAGGTGGGAGGAACACTTGAGCCCAGGAGTTCAAGGCTGCTGTGAATAAGGATCAAGTCATTGCATTCTACCTGGGTGACAGAGCAAGACCGTAGCTCTAAAAAAAGGAAAGAAAGGAAGAAAAATTCATGTCAAGAACAAAACTAGTGGTTCTCTATCTTTTAAATCCATCCACATTAATAGCATGAAATTGTACTTTAATGGTGATATCCAAATGTCACCTTAATACTCTGCGAAGTACAAGATAAAGTCACATATTTTGAAATGTACTATAGTTACATTTTATTTTTTAGGTGCTCTGAATGTGCTTCATTCCTGAAGGTTACGCATATGAGGATTGCTGGGAACTGGAAGTGGCAGACAAAGTTTCTTGCTCAGAACCTTAAGGCAGGATCCAGAACTAGAGCCAGTTTCACCTACTGTGATTTCCACAAGCCAGGGGGAATGGTGCCAAGGACAGGCCTTGGTTTATGGAGCTATAAGTTGTACCTGGTGGCTTGAAAATGTACCCTGATTTCAGATTGGTCCCATGCTGAAGTGTAGTACAATGGTTCCCAAAGTTCAATCTCTATGCATATTCATGGCAAAAGTTATGAGGCTGTGCCCTTTCTGCAGGCAACAATTAGAACCTTCAATACCTAGGTCGAGCATATAAATGAATGTAATCTCCACACAAAATTAAAACTGCACCAAAAAACCATGCAAGGAAGAGAGGAAGCTGAAGTGGAAGAGGTATCCTCTCATTAGCAGATGAAGGTGTTGTTGAGATAAAATCTTTGCTCCATTCTCATGCACGGTCAAAATAGAGCTACAGTCTGTAAAGAAGTATGAAATGACTAAAGAGACTTTTAATGAGCTCACATAATTCATGGCCTATCCTTGCTACCTAAAGCACTACTCCTGATTGAAGGGTGCCCTGAACTCTGCTCCCATCTTGCTAGCCCCTCAGGGGCTGAGATTGATGTGTAGAGTGGGAAAATAAACCCTGGGCTTTGGGAGCAGTTTGGGGTCAAGTCAGAATTTGTTTCTGTCCTGCCTTTCAAAGCTTTGCTTTCTTATGAACCATCCATACTAATAACTCAGCACTGCTGAGCCAGGGAGGGCCCAGGAAGAGCCTTCACCTTCGAGGAGGTGCAGTTCACGATGAACATTACTTAGAAATGAGGAAGGCTGGGGCTTTTTCTAAAGGATTGATTAGAGCTGGAAATTCACTGTTTCATGGTTAACCAGGCTCCTCTACCTCCATCCCCATACTGTGGGTTTGGCCTAACTAAAATAAATAATAAATACACAAAGCTCTACAGTGATTCTATTCAGAGTAACTGCCCTCCATTTCCAAAGCCCAGGCCAATGTAAAGTAACTCAAGACTTCACTCGTCTTCAGGGGACTACTGAACATATTCTATGGTAATTAAGCCATGAAACCTGTGCAAATAAGATGACAATGGAATGCTATTTTGAGGCATGGCAAAAGCATTTCCAAGAATTGGGTATTCATTCTGACCATTGCACATAAATGAAGTATGGGTTTTTAATGTATCAGTCATGATAATAACTACTTAATACCTTTCCTTTGTAAAATATTTATAGTTTACAAAATAGGTTCACATGACTCATCTCTTACCTTATGGTAGGTAGGACATGCATTACTACTTACATTAACTGCATGAGAAAACTAAGACTTCTTGGAGGTTAAGAAGCTTGCCCTAGCCAGGTTCAGTGGCAAACACCTGTAGTCTCAACACTCTGGGAGGCCGAGCCAGGAGGATTACTGAAGCTCAGGAGTTTGAGGTCATCCTGTGCAATGTAGCAAGACCCTTGTCTCTACAAAAAAAACAAAACAAACAAACAAACAAAAAATTTAACTTAGGTGAGCTTGGTGGCATGCATCTGTAGTCCCAGCTACTCAGGAGGCTGGAGTGGGGGGACTGCTTGAGTCCAGGAGTTCAAGGCTGCAATGAACTGTGATTGTACCACTGCAATCCAGCCTGGGCAACAAAACAAGACACTGTCTCCATTAAAAAAAAAAAAAAAAAAGCTTGCCTCAGGTAACAAAATTGGTATTAGATTTAGTATTAAAACCAAGACTCCAAGTACAGTACTTTTTCCAATCCACTCCACTATCTCCACCAGGAAAAAGTAAAATCTTTCCTTTTGTTGAAAACTTTGACATTTATAAATTGAGTAACTTTATTATTGCATTTGATGGTACTAATAAATAGCTAACAATTTTTGAGTCAAGATTAAGTTGAGTCATTATGTGTATCAAGTGCTCAACACAAATGATCTTGTTTATGAGGTAAGTATAATTATCCCTATTTTTATAGGTGAGGGTAAGGCACAGAGAGGTTTTGTAATTTGCCCAAACCACACAACTAGCAGGTAGTGGAGCAGAGATTTGAAAATAGCATAACTTGCAGTGCTGTGCAGTCTCCCATCCTCACATCCATCTGGTGAAGCAGGCAGGTTTATGACTTCTTTAATTGATGATTGAGAGTCATGGGTCCAATTACTAGTAGACAGAACCATCCATATTGCCAAAATGTTTGGTATTGTTTGGGTCCAATTCAACTGCGCCAGCTGAGAGGTCAGGTTCCCAATAACCAAGAGAAATCATCACTCTTCTTTTAGATGGGGTTCTTCCTCTGCTGTCCTCCCACTTTATCACAGGCCTCTTTTCCAGTCAGCTGATTTTCTTCTTCACAAAGGCTTTCCCCCTTTTCCCCATCTCTGATACCAAAATCCCATAAGTTCCTTTTCCTTCATTTCCCATATGCAGCCAGTGTTCTGGAATTCCTATTTATTTGTTGTATGTGTCTCTAGAATTTGCTTTTTCTTCTTCTCTACTACTGCCATGACCATAGTCCAATTGACTAACCAGACCACGGCCTCTCCAGCTTTAGGAGAGCCATCTTGTTCCCAGTCATCCTAAAAGCTCAGCGGTCCTCATGGCATGGCATGCTATGAGCCTCCCATGGCACTCTGCTGTCTGTCATGGTACCCCTGGTTCTTGGGTCCTCCACTGTCTTCTCTCCTGTCAAGCGGGTCCCCCCATAGTCCCCATCTCTTGCCCATCTTCTTGTATCTATGCCTTCATCGTTATTTCCCCTGCGAAGTTGTTTCTCCTCTCTCAGGCTTATCCCAATCTAGACATCCTTCCAGTCATGTGTGAAATCTTCTCAGACCAGTATTTCTTTTTGGATTCGTATTGCTCTTCCAGAATATGCTTAATGTCTAATTTTGTTTTCTATTTGTCAGTGTTAATTTTACCTCCTCCACTGGAAAGGCCAATTCTCTTCTGCAGTAGACTTGTCCACTTTCTTGAGCAGCCGAGGAACCCATCTTCTCTAATTCCTTTTCCACTTCATGGTAGCTGGTTCTCTCAGGAGGTATGAGGACAAGGGGGTGGGGTGGGGATAAAATGAGTCATTCAAGTGAAAGGTCACAGCAAACAGAATCTGATTTCTAATCTCCAAAGCACAGTCGCCCCTGGAGATCCATGGGCAATCGGTTCCAGGGTTTCCAAGAGGAACAAAATCTGAGGATGCCCAAGTCCCTCATGTAAAATGGTGGAGTATTTGTCTGTAACTTATGTACATTCTGCCATATACTTTATTTTATTTATTTAGTTAGTTTAGAGACATCATTGTTCTGTTGCCCAGATTGGAATGCAGTGGTGCTATTATAGCTCATTGCAGCCTCCTGGACCCTAGATGCTCCTACCTTGGCCTCACAAATAAGTGGGATTCTAGGCTCATGACACCATGCCTGGCTTTTCTCATATACTGTAAATCATCTCTAGATTATATACAATACCTAAAACAATGGAAATGCTATGTAAATAGTTGCTATACTATATTGTATTATTTTCTTTCTTTCCTTCCCTCCCTCCCTTTCTTTTTCCCTTTCTTTCTTTCCTTCCTTCTTTCTTTTCTTCTTTTTTCCCTTGTTTCTTTCTTCTTCCTTTTCCTCTCTCTCTTTCTCTCCCCCCTTCCCCGGCCTTTCTTTCCTTCTTCATTTTCCTGTCTCAGTCTGTCACCCAGGCTGGAGTGCAGTGATGCAATCATAGCTCACTACAGCCTTGAATTCTTGGGCTCAAGCAATCTTCCTACCTCAGCCTCCCAAGTAGCTGCGACTACACATGCACACCACCACATCTGGCTAATTCAAAAAAAATTTTTTTGAGGCCGGGCGCGGTGGCTCAAGCCTGTAATCCCAGCACTTTGGGAGGCCGAGGCGGGTGGATCACGAGGTCAAGAGATCGAGACCATCCTGGTCAACATGGTGAAACCCCGTCTCTACTAAAAATACTAAAAATTAGCTGGGCATGGTGGCGTGTGCCTGTAATCCCAGCCACTCAGGAGGCTGAGGCAGCAGAATTGCCTGAACCCAGGAGGCGGAGGTTGCGGTGAGCCGAGATCGCGCCATTGCACTCCAGCCTGGGTAACAAGAGCGAAACTCAGTCTCAAAAAAAAAAAAAAAATTTTTTTTGTATAGATAGAGTCTTGCTATGTTGCCCAGGCTGGTTTCAAACTCTTGGGCTCAAACCATCCTTCCACCTCAGTCTACCAAAATGTTGGGTTTATAGGTATGAGCCACTACACCTGGCCTGTATTGTTTTCTTCTTCTTATTATTACTATTATTGGCACAGAGTCTTACTCTGTTGCTCAGGCTGGAGTGCAGTGGCAGATCTTGGCTCACAGCAGCCTCAACCACCCACGCTCAAGCAATCCTCCCATCTCAGCCTCCCGAGTTGCTGAGACTGCAGGCCATGCCACTTGGCTAAGTAAAAGAAACTTTTTTGTAGAGATGGGGTCTCACTATGTTGCCCAGGCTGGTCTCAAACTCCTGGGCTCAAACAATCCTCCAGCCTCAGCCTCACAAAGTGCTGATTGCAAGCACAAGTCACCGCCCCCAGCCTCATTTTTATTGTGGTTCCCCACCTGCAATATTTTCATCCCCAGCCAGTTGGTTGAATTTGCGCATGAGGAACTGGGGAATAGGAGTACTGTGACACATTAGAGTGAACAGTAGCTCAAGGCAGAGGTTTCGGAATAATTCATCAAACAGTTTTGCCAGAAGAGATGTTGCTAGTTGCTGCTAAGCATCATTCAGAATCAGCAGGTTAAATGGCCATTCATAAAGGTTAATGTTGCCCTGGGTCAGCTTCTGAGGGGCTAACACTTTGGAAAACATAAGAAAGATAATAAAGTTACTATATATGTACACACTTGAAAAGTGTGTTATCTTTCCAAACTGAATTCTCAAGCACCGTCATCTTAGAAATTAAATACTTTTGAGTTAGAAGGAGTTCTGAAGGTCATCTGATAGCATTTTTGGAATAACATTAATATACTTTTTTCTTTTGTGTTTACTGACTGATCTACTCCCTTTACCCTTTTGCCAGAGACATGCTTACCTTTAGATTTCTACAGCATCAATGCAAAAAAAGTTAATATAGAGAGTTGCAATCAAAAGTAGGATTTTTGTAGAAATAATTGTTGCAAGACTTAGGCTTTGTTGAGAGAGAATTAGGACTTTCTAAATTTCTTTAGCTCTCATTGAACATCTGAGAAACAAGCTTGTAGGTAAAACTTGGATCACAAAGTCATTTCCATGCCTGTAAGCACTGGTTCTGTTTAAAATGACTGGGCTGGGAAGCTAAGCAGATGCTTTAGGGTAAAAGGAGAATGATAAATTGTAGAGGCAGGAAGCCTTCCCATTTCTGGTCCCAAAGGACCATGAGAAGAAGAGAGACGGATACTGGAGAGACACATTGATCTTGATTTTCTGTTTCTGGGACTTCCAAAGGGAAGGGTATGTTCAATAAGTTAAAGTCCATACAGGGTTCTTTCCCCCCATTTCATGTTCAAGACTCTAGATGGAAACATAGGCTCCCATGTCCATCTGGGAGTGGCCACATCATTGTAAACTCAGCAGTCCAGTGTGGTTATGCAGTGGAAGGACTGGAATTTGGCTTTCCCAAGTTGCCCTCAGTTCCTGTGTGGTGTGGAAAGAATTCAGAATCTCCTGCATGCCCCTGCAGGGGTGGGGCACAGATGCTGGTTGAGTCTGGCTGGAGAACTTACCAGAGAGGATGACTGTGGTGGGGCAAGATGGTGCTGTGGCCAAGGGCTGCAAAACGAATCTCCTGGGTCCTGACCTCACTCGAGTCATAGCCAGACCCAGGGCTTCATGACAATAGAGAGCCAAGAGGGTCAAATTAGGGGAAAAAAGGGCTGGGATCTGACTTAGCCAAGAGATGAAATGAACCACAAGCTACCCAACCCACAGTGTTCGGCAGACACTGGCAGAATGCCAAGGAATGGGACAAATCACACATCAGTGTTCACCAGTCCAGAGGGCAGCCCAGATCAGTCACCGGGCCACAAACACAATGAGGATCCAGAAAACACCATGTGGAATCAAGCCTGTCTTTCTCCTGCCATGAGAATACAATCCACCCTCCTCCTACACCCTGGCACCATTTTGATGAGAGAAAGAAAGGAAACTCTAAAACTCTGGGCGTTTCTCCAAAAGAGAAATCTTAAGAAAACTTCCAGAGCCTGAGATTGGACTGAGATTACAAGGGGTAGTAAATTTAGTTTCCGACATCTCAGTGGGGCTGGGACTCCTAGGAAAAATCAGAGCATTCCCACCACTCCTTCGTACTCTGGGTAGAGTGAGTGCCTCGGTGACCCTGCACCACACCCTAACCTCTTTCTTAAAAACTGTGGGAAGAGGGTCCTCTGTATCGTGGGCCAGTTGTGGGAGAGAGATGAGGCAGATATTAGTATCCTCATCTGACATATGGAGAGAACAAGTGGAAATGCATCAGACCAACCTGGTTCAACTTTTATGTAAGAAGTTATGAGCTGTTTTCCAATTGCCATGGACCCTCAGGTTAAAGTCACATAACCTGAGCATGCCCAGATAAACCAAGCGTGCCATGACAGGCAGAACCTAAATGCTCAGATCAAGGAGTAGGGACTGAATTAAGAAGCGCACATGCATGGCAGGATCCAGAATCCAATCAGATTGAGATGTTACCCTGTGGCAGGATCCAGTCAGATCACACTTCCTGGCACCACTACCTTGCAAGATCCAATCAGATCATGCCTCATTTCCTGTGCTTATAAAACCCAACCCAGACCCTAGCTCCGAGAGACAGATTTGAGCTTCCTTCTGTTTCCTTCTCTCTTTCCTTCCTTCCTTCCTTTCTTTCTCTTTCTTTCTTTTCCTTCTCACTCTCTTTCTTTTTCTTTCTTTCCTTCCTTCCTTTTTTTTCTTTCCTCCTCTCTTCTGCTTTCTTTTCCTTTTCTCCTAAGTATCATCTAAAATCGACACCTTTATTGGCTGCGGTTTTCATCCATCTGCAAAAACACACTAGCAAGAGAAAGTGGTTGGCAACGAACTTGAGGCTTTTTCCCCAGAGTGTTACTTACCTGACTTTAACCAGATGCTATGCGTCAGCTTGTCTCTGCCCTGCATGCTCAGTGTGTCAAAGACAGAAGAAATATAAAGAATACGAGTGATGCTATGGGCCCTCCAGCCCCCTCTTTTTCTCTTTTTTTCCCTCCTCGCCCTTTTTTTCATCCTAGGACCGGATATACACGTTCCAGAAGAGGAATAGACATCCCTAGAGTTTGAAATCAAATCTGGAATTCATATCCTCTGTAAATGTACGTTATTAAAAGCAGGAGTCAAGAAAGGTTCTGGAATTATTATATTGGAGAGGTTGACTGTGTAGAGAGGACTTAGAATGAGGGATGATTTTAGACATGTTTTGCAGGCAGCAAACTCTGTGGGTGAATGGAAAAACTGGACACTTTGACATCAGTCTTACCTCAAAGACTTTAAAATCAGCCCTCAAAGTGTGTTACCAAGTCTGAAAAGACAGCATGAGACTGTAATAAGACCCATGCATTTATAATTGTCACAATCAGGTGAATTGAGATGTTTGCAGGAATATAATAGGTAGAAATTCCAGGCATTGCACTGTCTGCTTGAGGTTAATCTTTGTAAAATCTATATGTTGATGTCTCTGATATTTAGTGCAATCCCAACTGCTGCCAGGGGTGGAAGGCTGTGAGAGTGTGTGTGTGCAAGCATGTGTCTCTGTGTGCATGTGTGTGTCTGTATGTGCGTGTGACTGGATACAGTTGTGTGAACGTCGCAACCCTGGTGCTGGGGCTCTTTGTGTGTCTGTGTGATGTGTGTGCATGCACGTGTCTGTGTGTGCATGCGTGTGTCTCTGTGTCGTGTGTCTGTGTGGGCATGTGTGTGTATCTGTGTGCATGCATGTATCTGTGTGTGCATGCATTGAGGTCCAGAACTGGAACCAACTGAAGTTACAAGCGGAGGAACTGGGGCAAGGTCACACAAACCACCCGGACAAGCCTGCAGCCTGTGCAACTGGGTGGGGTACCAGGAACTTGTCCATTGTTCCCCGAAGGCCTGGCCAGTTTTATATCTGTAAACTATCTCTAAACAATTTTTCCCTCTTAGCATGGCATCACGTCATTCTGAATTCCTCTGCAGCTCATGGTGTTTCTCTGATGAAAACCACTATGCGAGGGGCCAGCCAGCACCACCAGAGGCAAAGCGATTATGGGGTTTGCATTCTAGAAATAAAAGAACTAAGCCCTTTAACTTGTCAGAGAAAGGTAGAAGCCCCTGGTGACCCTGAAGAAGCCCCGAGACTCTGAGACGTCTTGGAAGGACGGAGGGCGAGCCAGTGTTTCTGAGCTCATTTTGGTGGGGAGGGTAGCAGCTGCGTTTGCTATAAGGCCGAGGGAAAAGGTAGAAATGCTGAATGTGACCCTCCTGATGGGGCCAGGAGCTGGCTTTCTGCCACTATTCAGCTCTGAGGTCCAGCTCCAGCACCGCTCCCCACCTTCTCCATCTCCATCTGCCTTATCTGAAACCTCCCTTTCGCAGAACCCGTGGGAAGGTACGGTGAACGTTGGGATGGCTAAAGTACTTGACTTTTCATGTTGGCTGCCTCACTGAAAACTTCTGAATTATTGTCTTAATTACAACAGCTGTACAGGAGAATTTGAAATGATGCCTGCAGTGGCTCCCAGGAGAAACAGCAGTGGGATCATTTTCCCTCGTTCCTGTCTTCTGGAGAAAGTTGGAGCCCTCCCTGCCTTGTTTCTTCCTCCACGGGGTTCTGGCCTCCGGAGATGAGTCTCTGCCCGCACGGTTCTGTGCAGGAAGGGTGGCTGCTCAGATTCCAAAGCTTCCTGCCTGGACCAGTGATGACTCCGACACCATCTCGGGGAGGTGGTGTGTAATGTTTGTCCTGTAAACTCTTAGGTAACTGTTCCGTTCCACCAGAGGAGGTCATGTGGCTTAGAGGGAAAAGATGTGTTTTGCTGTGGGTAGCTGAGGTCACAGAGACACAGCCAGGCAGCCACACTGACAGAACCCCCTCTCGGGAGAGAGAGCACTGTTCAGGGAGCCAACAGGAAATGACATTTGTTGTCAAGTGCAAATCAGTGTGATCCAAGAGCCCTGGACACAAGGGTTGTGATGCTTACACAACTGTATACAGACACCAGGCTAGAGAAGCGTGTCCTGTCAGGAGTCACAAATCAGTGAACTGATACACATTTATCTCATGCAGATGGCTTTCCGGAATTCTCGGGCCCCTCTGCTAGAGTGTTCCAGGGAATTTGTTCTCCTGCTGGTTCACTGACAGCTGCGTTTTTCATTATGACTTCAGCTGTGGTTCTGAGGCTCCTCCTCCTTCAGCACGGGGCATCCTGTTTGTTTTTAAAAGCCAACAGTTTTCCCAAAATGCACTGAAACCAGCAGGTTCAGAACAACGCGAAAGAGCTGTGCTGGCTTTCTGCTGAGGAATCTGAGCAGGGAGCTGCGCCCCAGAACCCGCAACGCCGAACCTGCAGCCCGGAACCCTGAGTCCCGGGCGCAGGTATGAGGAGTGACTCTTCCCTGTGGCTTTGCTGTGGCCATGTGTGGCACGGATGAAAGCACAGTCAGCCACTCTCAATGCAGATGTTTTCATCATCCTGTTTCTTTTTTTTAAAATTGAGGCATAATCGGCATACAGTAAAACACACGAAACTTCAGCATACAGCTGAATTTTTTTTTTTTTTTTTTTTTTTTTTTTTTTTTTTTTTTTTTTTTTTAGACAGAGTCTCACTCTGTCACCCAGGCTAGAGTGCAGTGGCATGATCTCCGCTCACTGCAACCTCTGCCTCCCGGATTCAATTCTTCTGCCTCAGGCTCCCAAGTAGCTGGGATTACAAGTATGTGCTGCCACATCCGGTTAATTTTGTACTTTTAGTAGAGACAGGTTTTCACCATGTTGCCTAGGCTGGTCCGAACTCCCAACCTCAGGTGATCCTCTTGCCTCGGCCTCCCAAAGTGCTGGGATTACAGGTGTAAGCCACCACGCCCAGCCAGCTCAATGAATTTTGACAAATATATACATTCAGTTCACTACCACCTAGGACTATAGATCCTATCCAAGACCCCAGAAAATCCCCTTGTGCCCTTTCTGCTGTTAATTTTATTTTATTGTTTTTTAGAGATGGGGTCTCACTCTGTCACCCAGGCTGGAGTGCAGTGGCATGATCACAGCTCACTGCAGCTTCCAGCTCCTGGGTTCAAGCAGTCCTCCCACCGCAGCCTCCTGAATGGCTGGGACTACGGGAGCACACCACCATGTCTGGCTTGTTTTTTAAAATTTTTTTGTAGAGACAGGATCTTACTGTGCTGTCCAGACTGGTCTTAAACTCCTGGCCTCAAGCAATCCTCCTGCCTTGGCCTCCCAAATTGCTGGGATTACAGGCGTGAAGCACCTCACCCAGCTACTGTTTAATGTTTAATCACATGCAGGTCTTACAGTGGTACTGAGCTCTGACCTCACTTGGAGTCGCCTGTCCTCCGTGTCACTCTGGGGCCCCCCACCCACTCAGGCTGCAATTCTTCCCTCCCTTTAGCCACCCTCGCCACATCGGGTGAGGGAGCTGGGGCAGAATCCATTGTCTTCTTTTAAAAAGTTACCATCTTGAAGCTCAGAGGGGTCAAGTGGTATGCTTGTAGCCATCCAGCCAGTAAGGAGTGGTGTGATAGTCAGACCCAACTCTTCCAGGCTTGTTCTCAGGGCGCTTTCCTTGGCCCTGGCTTTGTGCACAACACGCACATGGCTGTTTTCAGGACAGCACAAAGCTACTGCTCTGCTGGGGTGAGCTGATCAGGATGCAGACCATCCACAGGTCAAAGGAGCAGCTGCATGGAGGCCGCCTTTGCCCAGGTCAGACGTGGCAGGTTCTAGTCTCTAGATTGCTTCTCACGTAGGGGTCACCCCTGCCTAGAAAGCTTGTGATACGTGTTCTTGCCTCATCTTTCCCTTCTCTTTTGTGCCCCCAACACAAATAAGCAGGGCAGAAATCCTGAGACTTTAATATGTATCAAAATCACGAGCAGCGGAGACAGTGATTCACCTCCCAGTTCTCAAATCAACTGCACTCTAATAAAGGCTTGTGAGAGGAGCTCTCTAGTCATCCCCCTCAGAGGAAGGAGGTAACATTCACCAGTTTCCACCCAGCAACATTTCCTGGAAGACTCCCCTTCCTTAACATCTTTCTCCATTGTCTTAGCTATCTGCACAGCTCCTAGATTATTGGGTGCCTTTGGATCATGTCCATTATTCAACTCATTTATCTAATCTCTGCTCCTTTCCTGACTTGTCTCTTAATCCCTAGGTAGTTTTAAAGTTTGTGATCATTCAACACATACCAAACATACCAAATACACATCCAAACACACCCTGTGCTGAAAAGCCCTTCCGCAGCTCCACTGAGTCAAGTCTGAAGTCCTTAAAGTGGCACCGAATTGTCTTCCCTGCTGGGGAGGGCATGGTGGCTCACACCTGTAATCTTTGGGAGACTGAGGCGGGCGGATCACGAGGTCAGGAGTTCAAGACCAGACTGGCCAATATGGTGAAACCCCATCTCTACTAAAAAATACAAAATTTAGCTGGGCATGGTGGCTCATCCCTGTAATCCCAGCTACTTGGGAGGCTGAGGTAGAAGAATTACTTGAACTGGGACCTGGGAGGCAAAGGTTACAGTGAACTGAGATTGCACCACTGCACTCCAGCCTGGGCTACACGGCCAGAATCCATCTCAAAAAAAAAAAAAAACAAAAAACAAAACAAACAAACAAAAAAAACCAAAAAAAAAAAAAAAAACAGTCTTCCATGCTGGTACCTGAGCCCTGCTCACCTTCCAGTTCTGTCATTTGTCCGACTTCCCTAAAACATACCCTCTCCCTCCCTCCACCACTATTTTCCAGCTGTTTTCCCAACTTCATGCATATGCAAGCTCTCCTCCCTTGGCTTGGAAAAGCCCTACTCTTGGGCCCATCTAGGAAATACCTTCTAATTTTCCAGGACTCAGATCAAAGGTCTCTTCCTTCAGAAAGCATCTAAGCCTCTTCCCTGACACCCTAACAACCCACAGCTCCCAAATGCATTGTTCTTTCTCTTTCTGTTTTTTAGAGATGGAGTCTGGAGTGCAGTGGCCTGATCTCGGCTCACTGAAACCTCCGCCTCCCGTGTTCAAATGATTCTCCTGCCTCAACCTCCCTAGTAGCTGGGATTACAGGTGTACACCACCATGCCTAGCTAATTTTTGTATTTTTAGTAGAGACAGGGTTTCACCATGTTGACCAGAATGGTCTTGATCTCTTGACCTTGTGATCTTCCCGCCTTGGCCTCCCAAAGTGCTGGGATTACAGGTGTGAGCCACTGTGCCCGGCCTCATTCCTTCTTTTTAGCCTCTGTCTCCTACCTCTAACTAAACCAGGAGCCCTGTATCTTCAAAACCTGCATAGGGTCTGGACACGCACAGTGGGTACAGAAGGCAGGGCCAGAAGCCCACATTTTCCTGTTAAAATAGTATGCCAGTTAAAGTGTTTACTGAATATTTTCTCTGTGCCAGATATTGTTTTAAGTACTTTTTTCCTATTAGACTTGTTTGTATAAAAATAACTTTTTATCTAACATTGGTTATTTAACGTGCCCTCATGTCTTAGGTTTCAGAGGATGCAATATAACTTCTTTTCTTTTTTCAGGCAGGGTCTCACTCTTTTGCCCAGGCTGGAGTGCAATGGCCTGAACATGGCTCACCACAGCCTCAAATTCCTGGGCTCAAGCAATCCTTCCACCTTAGCCTCTGGAGTGGCTGGAATCACAGGCCCACGCGCCACCATGCCCAGCTAATTTTTTTATTTTTTGTAGAGATGGGGTCTCCCTGTGTTGCCCAGGCTGGACTCAAACTCCTGGGCTCAAGTGATCCTCCTGCCCTGGCCTCCCAAAGTGCTGGGCTCACAGGCATAAGCCACCATACCTGGCCACAACATAAGTTTTAATTGTTGCATCTATAGGATTCAGTAAAAACCACTGTCTCCGTTGACTGGGGGTTCCACTGGATTGCAAGCCGTATGGTGGACATCTCTGAATCACTCATCTGAGTCGGATTTTTCCATAGTTCCATTTATTGTAAGCTTTAAAAGTGCTAATTGAATTATTTGAAGGGTGATTTAGTTTATTTTGTCAATCCCATTCCCATTATATCTAAACATGTAAATACAAGTCAATTGGAAAAATCATTCACGATATACAAATGATTCAATATAGAAAGTCTTTTTAAATTTATTTTAAAAGCAATCTCTCAGGACCATGTCTATTCCATTCCAGGCATTTAACATGCCTCGTGGAAGGGCATCATTTTTATAGAAAGGAGATTCACGTCCCCTAGATTTATGATGCAGGATAGAGTTCAGGGGTCTGAGTGCAGAAAGGGGACAAGCAGTTGAGCCCTCCAGCCTCTTCGTGATCACTGGCATGTGGTGGCATTTCTCAGGGGACAGTCAGCTTAAAGCCACCAAAATGTACTTCTTCATTCATTAATCTCCCAGGATGGGAATGGAGACAGGGAAATCTGCTCAAGATTGGCATGCAGTGCAAGATGACTTTGCCTTCTTATAAGGAGCCATCCTTCACAGAAATTGCATCCTTCAACCTTTCAAAGGATGAAATGCTAGAAGACAGGCAGCATCTGGCTCAAACAGCAGCAAATCAAAGGGGATAATGATACACCGCATGGCGAATAACAGGTTCCTGTATCCTGAGCAGGCTGATGGCAGAGGAAGAAATGCCCTGCTTGAGGTACAGTAAAAAAGGGTCGGCGCACCCATGGACGTGCTAAAGGAGAGAGTGAGGACTATGGCGAGAATAATGGCATTCTGCTCAGGTGAACTCGAGAGGCAGCCAGCCACCCTCCCACGGGGGCAGGAGGCACAGCTGTCTTTGACCCAGAGACCAGAAGAGAAGCTAGGAACAGAGATTCTCCCTTATTTTTATTTTATTATTATTATAGTTTGAGACAGGGTCTTGCACTGTTGCCCAGGTTAGAGTCCAGTGGTGCGATCATGGCTCACTGCAGCCTCAACCTCCTGGGCTCAAGCAATCCTCCCACCTCAGCCCCCCCAAGTAGCTGGGACTACAGGTGGGCACAGGCTAAGTTTTTTAATTTTCTGTAGAAACAAGGTTTTACTATGTTGCCCATGCTGGTCTCAAACTCCTGGGCTCAAGCAATCCCCCGACCTTAGCCTCCCAAAGTGCTGGGATTACAGGTGGGAGCCGCTGCGCCTGGCCAGACTCCCCCTTCTGAAAGTCACCAGCAACTAGTCAGGGCCATGAGTTCAAAATTGGCTTCTTCAGGGGGTTCTTAAGAGAGCAGGAGAAGAGGCTATTTATCTAGCATTAAATAAAAAGAGCTGAAATTTGACTTCTTTTGTTTCAACCAACCCCTTTCTTATCCTCCCCCACCTCAAGGCTTTTCCTTCCCTTCTCAGGCGTTACTCTCCTGACTTCTGCCCTTTGACCTGCTAAGGCAGGATCAGCTGCACGCCATTCACACTCTACGGAAAGTTAATCTTCTGGCATCTCCCACTATTCCCTTTCAGCTGTAACCCCGAATGAAAGGCTGTCATCTATTAAAGGAATTTCAGGTTGATCCTGAGGTGTGTTTTCTTGGCAGACAAGAATCAAATTCTGGAGGTTCAGAGTGAAGCCTGCCTTGAGTATCTCAAGCCACCCTTTTCCAGAACCTTTCCAAGCCCCATTGGAAGTATTAATAGCTAAGGACACAGTGCTCAGAAATATCCCATGTGCTTCATTTATGCATTCATTTTTTTCAAAGTCAGTCTTAATTTCTATCAAAGTTATACATGCGTAGTTTTTAATGGTTCCCAAACATGGCTAAAATTTAGACTCATCTGGGGGAGAGTTTTAAAATACTGAAGCTTAGACTTCCCTGCAGAACAACTAAGAGTCTGTTGGACGGATGGCCCGGGTACTGGTGTTTCTGAAGTCCCCTGGGTGAGTCTCGTATGCAGCGTGATGTGAGTCATTGACTTAGATTTGAGGGAGATGGGCAGTTCTACAAAGCACATTCAAAACCAGACTGTGCTGGGTGGGTGGCTCACGCCTGTAATCCTAGCACTTTGGGAGGCTGAGGCAGGAAGATTGCTTGTGACCAGGAGTTTGAGATCAGCCTGGGAAACATAGCAGAACCCCATCTCTACAAAACATTTTTAAAAATTAGTGGGGTGTGGTGTATGCACCTTTATTCCCAGCAACTGCAGAGGCTGAGGCAGGAGGATCGCTTGAGCCCAGGAGTTCAAGACTATAGTGAGTTATGATCTTACCTGCGCTACAAAGTGAGACTCTGTCTCTCCGATAAAAGAAGAAAAAAAAGAAAAAAACAGGCCAAACCAAACAGTGAAGACTTATCCTTTATTTCTCACTTCCCAGAAACAATAACTTTAACTCTCTGGAGTGATTTATATGGTATTTAATATTTACCCTCATATTTCTAATTAGGCGCTTATATTGTGACTTCTTCAGTTTTTGGCTTTAATTACCTGTTGACTTCCTGCAACGGAAAATAATAATTCACTCTCTTCTGGCATCCTCACCCCAGCCCCCAGACTCCCACCCCCCAGCCCCCACGTCAGTTGAACGCAGTTATAATTGGTTACATCAACATTCATATGAGGACTCTCCTCTTCTTCATTTGCTTGGTTTTCCGTATACTTGCCACTAATTCAACCCCAAGAGCTCCTCAAATTGTTCTCCTCCTAATAGGTTGAAATTTCTTGAGGGAATGATTCTCACTGCCCTGTGACTTCCAGCGGCCGCCTCCTCGGGCCATGGCAGGATGACACCCCCTCACCACGAGTCTGGGGAACTCCACTCTTTCTTGCGTGGGATCCCCTGTCTTCACATCTTTTTTTGGTTTTCTTCCTTGTTTTGTAGTCCGTCCTCCAGGAACTTGTGAGGACAGAGTACGTAAGAGCAAAGTGTTCGTGCCTTGACTGTCTGAAAACACATTATTCTCTCTGGCAGTTTGGCTGGATATAGAATTTTAGGCTGGAAATAATTTTCCCTCAGAATTTTGAAGGCATTACTTCATTGCATTCTGACTTTCTGAGTTGCTATTGAGAAATCCAATGCCTTTCGACACTTGATAAGTTGCATGAAACTTTTTTTCTCACTCTCTTTGAAAGCTAATTGGAGATTTTCCTTCATCCCAACATTCTAAAATTTCGTGATGTACTTGATGTAGTAACTCTGTTTCCATCCACCATGCCAAGCACTCAAGAAGTCCTTTCAATCAGGAATCACAAGCCCTAGCATCTGAGAAATTGAGTTGTTTCATTAATTATTTCCTTCTTCCATTGACTCTCTTCTCCCTTTTTGGACCTATTGTTTGGATATTAAATCCCCAGGATTTGTCTTCTAATTTTATTTTTTCTCTCTTATTTTCCAATTCTTTCTTTTTTAATCCTACTTTCTGGGGGATTCTTCATCTCTATCAGCCAACTTTTCTATTAAAATTTTCATCTCTAATGTGTTTTTTTAAATTCCTAAGATCTCCTTGTGCCCTTAGCATGTCCCTTGTGTAGAGCACCATGTTGTTAAGAGTGGAGAAATGTCAGATATAGGTGATGGGGAGGAAGGCAGCAAATCACACTGCCATGTGTGTACCTATGCAACAATCTTGCATGTTCTTCACATGTACTCCAAAACCTAAAATGCAATTAAAAAAAAAAGAAAAGAAAAGAAAAAGAAAAAAGCAATATCTTATCTCCTCGAGGACTTTGGAAACCACCCAGGGAGGGGAGCTATGTGTGGCTTTGCTGCTTAGATATGAAACCACCTCTGGGGCTCACACATACCTGGATAAGGTGACTAGAGCACCACATCCAAGGGACAAGGGGGAGACACAGACAAAGATAGTGCACAACCCAGAGAGATGCTGTCTCTTCTCACCACGCAGCATGCCTCACATCCACAGCACCGTCTGCCTCGTGAGACCCGCCACCTGGTTTTAGTGGATGACAGTTCCCCACCCTCACTTTCAGCAGCAAGAACAGCTGTCACGTCTTCCCAGGTCGGCCCTGACTCTGGCTGGGCTGATGGCCATGATGGCTGAAACCAGAGAAACCTTCACATTCCCAGATGTCCCAGAGCACCCCTCCCTATGAGGTCTGTGGTTAACCCCTCCTTCTGTTCCACTTATTTGAGCCCCAAACCCCCATCCCATCCAATACAACCTACACCCAAAAGTAGAGAAAGATATGGATAAAGAGAAGGAGGGGTAGAAAAGAGGAGAAGGTAGGAAATATGTTTATTACTTTAGAGGAACGGGAAAGGAGTTGGGAGAGTTCCTACCTAAAGGTGTCTGTGTTCTTGGGTGGATTAGAAGGACTGACATGGCCGAAGGCTGACAGAATGAGGGCATGGAAGGTTCCGGGGAGTATGGTGGAGATGACAAGTGATGAGGTGTCATTGTGAGGGAGGGGTTTTTGGGGAGGAGAGGAATGAAGGTAGGGGATGTATGATAAACTCTAAGTACAGGAAGCAAGGGAGGACTGAACAACATCATGCAGTTGAGAAGCAGATTCAGTAGGATGGGGAGTGGGAGGCAGAACGGTGTGCTAGGCTGAAGAATGTTCTCCCAAAACGCATCCACATCCTCATCCCTGGACCCGATGAATGTCATCTTATTTGGCTAAAGAAGGACTTTGTAGATGTAATGAAAGATCTTGAAATGAGGAGTTTATTTTGGAGGATCCAGCTGGGTCCTAAATGCAATCATAGGTGTCCTTACAGAGAAAGATTTGACACCAGAAGAAGAAAAGGCAAGGTAACCACAGAAGTGGAGATTGGAATGCTGAGGTCCCCAGCAGAGCAAGGCCAGCAGCCACTGGAAGTTGAAAGACACAAGATCTTCTCCTGCCGCCTTCAGAGGGAGTGAGGCACTGGGCCCTCCCAACCCCTGATCTCAGCTCAGCAATGCTGATTCTGGATTTCATGTCTCCAGGACTATGAAAGCCTAGGTTTCTGTCATTTAAGCCACCAAGCCAGTGGTAATTTGTTACATCAACCACAGGAAACCAATACAGCAGGTTAGGATGATAGGGCCACAAAGGAGAGCTCCAGTGTTCCACATCACACAGGAGAGTCACTCTGGGCGAGAATAAAGTACCCCTTGTAGCCTTCTGCTTGCTGAAAGTGGAGTGGAAGTGAAGTGAAATTGAAATAAACATCATAAGCACTTATCTTGCGCTAACAACTGGCTGGGCATCCAAAATGCATTATCTCATTTAAATTTTATAACCACCTCTTAAGATAAGTTTTCTTATCCCATGTTTTTTTTTTTTTTTTTTTTGTAGGCAAGAAGATTAAAATGTAGAGTGATCAGGAACACAATGATCATAGAAATGGAAGTCCCATTCATCTGTCTCCAGAGTGAGGCTTCTGTTCACACCATCAGGTGACTCTGAGGCTTAGATGTTGAATGGGCTCACAGCCTGGGCACCGAAAGGGATGGCAGAAGTTGGAGTGGGGAGGAGAATAATGTCTTTAATAAGTGCTAAGCTCTTCGCCTGAACTTGAGACCCGTGTGTGTGTGTGTGTGTGTGTGTGTGTGTGTGTGTGTGTGTGTGCTTTGAAAGGATGGGAGGGGAGTGTTGAGTCCTTCACCTGAAAGGGTTTCAGAGACAGTGGTCGGGGCAAAACCAGGTCTGTTATGACAAGGAAGTAGGTAGGTCACATTCCAGAAAAGGCTAAGGATGCAGAGAAGTTTCTTGGCTGCAAAACGGGACATCACCGAGGGTACAGTGAAAGCCAGCAGAAAGGGGATCTTAGAGACAGACTCCCATATGCGGCAAAATGGCCGAAGGGTGATGTGGAAATCCTCCCTATAAACACATAGAAATGATTTATATGATAAAAGACAAAAGAAAACTCTTAAAATGCATACACAGCAACAACAAAACACAACCTAATTTAAAAATGGGCTAAGGACTTGAATAGACATTTTCTCCAAAGAATATACACAAATGGCCAATAAGCACGTGAAAAGATACTAGACTAGTCATTAGAGAAATGCAAACTAAAGCCACAGGGAGATACCACTTTATATCCATTAGAATTATTACTATCCCAAAAAAACCCCACGGAAAATAACATGTGTTGGTGAGGACATGGAGAAATTGAAAATTGGAACCCTTGTGCACTCTTGGTGGGAATGTGAAATAGTGCAGCCGCTATGGAAAACAGTATGGCAGTTCTTCAAAAAAATAAAAATAGAATTACTATATGATCCAGCAATTCCATTTCTGGATGGAATTTTCAATCCAAAAGGATTGAAAGCGGGGATTCAAAGAAGTATTTGTATACCATGTTGTAGAACAGCATTATCTGCAATAGCCAGAAAGTTAATGAACCCACGTGCTGATCAACAGAAGAATGAACGTACAAAATGTGGTAGGCATGTATATGAAATGGACCATTATTCAGCCTTAAAAAGGAAAGAAATTCTAACATGTGCTGTAACATGGAGAAGACATTTTGCTGAGTGAAATAAGCCAATCACAAAAGGGCAAATACTGAATGACTAGGTACCAAGAGCACTCAAAAACACAGAGACAGAAAGCCAGGGGCTGGGGGAAGGGAAATAGGGAGTCATCATTTAATGGTACAGAGTTTCAGTTTCGCCAGATGAGGGGAGTTCTGTGGCTCAGTGGTGGTGATGGTTGCACATGAATGCACCTAATGCCACTGAACTGTACATTTACAAATGGGCAGTACTTTTTTTGAGGCAGAGGCTCACTCTGTCACCCAGGCTAAAGTGCAGGGCATGATCACCACTCACTGCACTTCTTGACCTCCCAGGTTCAAGTGATCAACCCACTTCAGCCCCACAAGTAGCTGGGACTACAGGTACGTGCCACCAAGCTGGCTAATTTTTAAATTTTTTTGTAGTGATGGGGTCTTACTATGTTGCCCAGGCTGGTCTCAAACTCCTGGGCTGTCCTCCTCGATCTCCCAAAGTGCTGGTACTACAGGCGTGAGCTACCATGCCTGGCCAAGATGGTACATTTTATGTTATGTGTATCTTAACACGATTTTTGAAAATAAAATTAAATAAGTTAACAAATAATGCATGGATGAGCTTGCAAGGTGGAGAAGAAAGTCCCCAGATGCTGAAGTGAAGAGGAAGCTGAGAGCTGAAAACAGCAGGCTCCACGGCTTATGCGGCTGTGGTCCTGGGGAGATGGTCAGGTCCGGTCATGACCAAAGGCTTGGCTTTTAACACCCATGCAGGGACAAGAAATGAGGCCTCACACCTGGATAAATTGACAGGTTGGAACTGAGTCCCCTACACAAAACCTAGACGCTCTGAGAAAAGCCACATCAATCCAGAAAGACACTAAGGAAGCTCATCTCTGTCCTGGCTCCAGCTGGGAGAAAGAGCAGATCCCTGTGAAAAATCAAACTCCAGCCTTGTTCCTGGCCCAAGTTTAGAGTCCAAATATCTACTATCTGCATCAGAAGGGTACACCCCAAGCCAAGAAATTAACATAAAATTGGTCCTTAGCTCTAGGATTTGCCAAAGCCAAAGCTAATGCAGCCTTACAGAGCTGGAGGATGACCTGAGCATGGAACACACAAAGGAAAGAGGCAGAGGACAGGCAGAGCCCTGAGAAGCCACATCCTGGCTTCTGAGCTGCTTTCTAAAGGCCCTGAGTTTGACAGAAATCCAAACACGTCTCATCTCAGGCGATTTCCCCTTTAATTTTCAAATTGATGTATGTTTTAAGAGAAATGTAATCCATGTGGCTCTGAATCATGTACAACAAACTCCTCCAACAGTCGCTCCATGTTGGGAGCTTGGGGGCTTTTCGTGAACTTGGAACAACTTGGTACAAGATGCTCTTTTCAAAAAGAGAAGAAAAAAACCAGCTTCTGTTTCCAGTGCCTATTTCTCCACCCCAGATCCAAGACTTTCGTCAGATGCTAGGAACCTGCTGTATGAGGGCTGTGCACTCCTCTTCCTCCTCTTCCTTGGTGGTCAAGGGGAACTCATCCAAGCCATGGGAGTGCAGGGCTTGGCTCTGTCAAAGAAGCAGTGTGGTCCGTGAAGCTAGCGCTACCAGGGCTTTCATTTGGTTCTCTGGCACAATGGCTGCATTTGAGGAGGGCTGGCAAACAGGACACCAGTTTCCAAGCCCTGCTTCCTTAGGTGGCCAAAGTGCTCCACCCAAATTCACTATACGGTGGCAAACCTCACTGCAGCTTGCTGGTGGTTCATACTCTCCTGCTAACGAGAGCCTGGCTCCAAGAGACTCCGGGAGAGGCAGGTATTCAGCCAGGATGGGCTGTGCAGTATTTCCCTCCAATCCTTCTCCAGTTCTGCTGGCTGAGAGCACAAGGTCCCAGCTGACCCCGCTGCTTCAGCAGTCCTGCGGTGTACCTCATTTTCAGGAGTCCTACCCAGCCCTGGGGCCGAGAGTCTTGTCACGGATTTACCCACAGAGAATCTGGATAGCTGGGATCACAGATACGTGCCACCATGTCTGACTAATTTTTGTATTTTCAGTAGAGACGGGGTTTCACCATGTTGGCTGGGCTGGTCTTGAACTCCTGACCTCAAGCAATCCTCCTGCCTTGGCCTCCCAAAGTGCTAGAGTAGCAGGCATGAGCCATCACATCCAGCCAGGTGTCTCTTTAAAATGTATCTTCTGTCTTACTTTCACATTCTTGTTCATTTAACTTTTTTTCTTGTTCATTTAACTTTGTGCTGTGGCTGCAAAGGCCAATTAAGATGAAAAGTCAAACCTTTCCACGTAAAACCAATCATGGGAGCTAAAAACCACCTCAGGGCTGGCGAGTTTTCCACATAATTTTCTCCCCTTCAGGGTTGGAGTGGCTCAAAGTAACTTGCTTTTCGAGCATAAGTTTAGGGGCAATCTTCCTCTCAGTAATCTCTCCTAGTGGGCTCTGCTATTCATCCCATTGCTGTTATTAGCAGTCCCACCCGTGTTAAGATTATTGGCAGAGGAAAAGAAGGAAATTTGAAATACTCTTGGAAATTAAAGCACACCAAGTCCAAAGCAGCTTGAGGCAAATGAGTCAACTGGAGCAGGAAGTCCAGCGAGACAAGCCTTTAGGAGAAAGAATTCTGGGCTCGGAGTCCAAAGAAGAGGGGTTGAATTCTGACTCGACCCCTTTGTCTGCCTTACTGCTCTCATCTCTAAATGGGCAACAACTATGCCTGTCTCTTTATAAGGCTGTGATTAAGACTGAAAATGTTCTGGATGCGGTGGCTCATGCCTGAAATCCCAGCACTTTGAGAGGCTGAGATGGGTGGATCACTTGAGCTCAGGAGTCCAAGATCAGCCTGGGCAATGTAGCAGAAACTCCGTCTCAACCAAAAATACAAAAATTAGCTGGGCATGGTGATGAGCGCCTGTAGTCCCAGCTACTTGGAAGGCATGATGCAGCCATATGGAAGATTAGGTGGGAGGACTGGTTGAGCCAGGAGGTAAAGGCTGCAGCGAGCTCAGATAGGGCCATTGCACTGCAGCCTGGGCAGAAGAGTGACACCCTGTCGCAAAGAAATTTAAAAAAAGATTTAAAATGTGTGTGGTTTGTGGGGTGGTCTGTGAGCATTTTCTGTAATGACTGAATGTCAGGACATCATGAGAGCAGTGAGCACGGGGGCAGGAAGGAGGACGGAGCTCCATAATCTGCCAGAGCCCACGCTGTGCTGAGCCCTAATGAACTCCCTGAGGGCTGGCCTATTGAGACAGCAGGGACCTGCACGCTTCCACCACCCCCAAACTTGGAAATAAAAGAAAGTCTTAAGTTTCTTTAAGGGAAATTCCAGACACCGAGCTAGTCCTGAGAAGTAAATGAGCAACGTGCTAAACAAGAAGGGAATAGTAGCCTAAATCAACAGCAAGGATGCTAGAATGGTAGGATACTTGGTTCCCTGTAGAAACTAACCATAACATCTTTTTTTTTTCCTTTTTCTAATTTAATTTAATTTGAAGTTCCAGGGTACATGTGCAGGATGTGCAGGTTTGTTACACAGGTAAACGTGTGCCATGGTGGTTTGCTGTACCTAACAACCCATCACCTAGGTTTTATGCCCCGAATGCATTAGCTGTTTTTCCTGGTGCATTAACTACTTTTCCCTTCCCTCAACACCCTTGACAGGCTCCAGTGTGTGATGTTCCCTTCCCTGTGTCCATGTGTTCTCATTGCTCAGCTCCCACTTATAAGTGAGAACATGTGGTGTTTGGTTTTCTGTTCCTGTCCTAGTTTGCTGAGGATGATGGCTTCCAACTCCATCCAGGTCCCTGCAGAGGACATGATCTCATTCTTTTTACAGCTGCATAATATTTCAGGGTGTATATGTACCCCATTTTCTTTATCCAGTCTATCATTGATGGGCATTTGGTTGATTCCGTGTCTTTGCTATTGTAAATAGTGCTGCAGTGAACATATCCGTGCATGTATCTTTGTAACAGAATGATTTATATTCCTTTGGGTATATACCCTAGTAATGAGATTGCTGGGTCAAATGGTATTTCAGGTTCTAGGTCTTGGAGGAATCACCACACCGTCTTCCACAATGGCCGAACTGATTTACATTCCCATCAACAGTGTAAAAGCATTCCTATCTCTCTGTAGCCTCAGCAGCATCTGTTGTTTCTTGACTTTTTAATAATCTCCGTTATGACTGGCATGAGATGGTGTCTCCTTGCGGTTTTGATTTGCGTTTCTCTAAGGATCAGTGATAAACGTAACATCTTAACATACATCTTTGAGTTCTGCTTCAGAAACCTGGATCTCTGCCCAGTGGATCTACCACCATGTAGACTTCAGATAAGGGGGGACTGAGAACTGGAGTCAGACCATGGATCTTTGTTCTAACTTTTTTTTCCTGAAGGGCCTTGGGAGGGAGCCACACTCATGAACTGGAGCTAACATTCTGTTCTGCTGAGCCCAAATTTTAAAATAAGGCTTCTCTTCCTTATCCAATTGCTAATCAGAAAAATCTTTGAATCTACCTATGGCCTGTAAGCCCCCGCTTCAAGATACCCCACCCTTTTAGGCCCAAACCAATGTGTGACCTCCATGTATTGATTTATGATTTTGACTGTAACTTCTAATTTCCTGAAATTTACCCCTGCCTTTAAAAACCCTTACCCGTGAGCCATTGAGGAGGTCAGATTTTGGGGTTGGCCGCCTGGGCCTCCTTGCTTTGGTCCCTGCAAATAAATGCCTTCCTTTCTTCCCCTGCAAACCTCAGTGTGGATATCTGTTCTTATTGCATAGGCAAGCAGACCCCAGTTCAGTTCAGTTCAGTAACACTCTGAGTGCCCAGGGCATCTTGCTGGTCAGCCAGACTTCCCCGTGATGATGCCTGAGAACTAAGAAAAGACTGAGTGTGTGTCCTTTCAACACCCTTCAATACCCAGAACCTGCCTGAAGCAGCCCATCAGCCCTGGGTTTCTTCAAATGTGGCCCATATGGGTCCCTCCCCTATCTTGGCTCTTGGGTGAATGGCTTAGAGAGTGGGCTGAACTGTTGGAAGCTCCCAGGTGGCATTTTAATGAAGACTGTGATACTTCAGGTGTAACTTTAATGAATCCTAGGAGGCTGGGTATGGTGGCTTACATCTGTAATCCCAGCACTTTGGGAGGCCAAGGCGGGTGGATCTCTTGAGGCCAGGGGTTTGAGACCAGTCTAGACAACACGGTGAAACCCTGTCTTTCTTAAAGATACAGAAGTTAGCAGAGCGTGGTGGAGCATGCCTGTAATCCCAGCTACTCAGGTGGCGGAGGCAGGAGAATCACTTGAACCTGGGAGGTGAAGGTTGCAGTGAGTAAGATCGCACTGTTGCACTCCAGCCTGGGCAAGAGAGTGAGACTCTGTCTCGAAAAAAAAGAAAAAAGAAAACTTTCACTGACTCCTAGGGAAGCCTGCTCACCTATGCTTTGGGCATCTTTCCTCTGGCTTCATAAAAAAATTGTTTATAAGGCCAGGCTCAAATAAAGTTAAACAGTACAGCAGGATCGTGATGGGTTATGAAAATCTCCAGTCTGTGAAACAAGCAGATTCCCCATAGCCCTTGGATCTGTCAGGATAGTGAATGTCCCCCATGAGTTATTTTTTCTATGTATTTTGGTGATTGTCCCCCAGATCAAGCCCCTGGAGGCTGCCGTGTGAGCCCCAGGCTGCAGCAGCAGGGGAATTTGTGTCACCTCTGGGCTTGGAAATCAGCCTGACTTTTGGGAGGGAGCCTAATTGATTCTACCGGCGGCCGCGCTGTGGTGAAGACCCCTGGAAAGAATGATGTTTGGGGCCAGGGTACCAGCGCCCAAGGCATACACACTTCCTTTAATTAACAAGAGCTCGATGCCAACAAACACACCGGCATATGGGAAGTGAAGGCGACTGCAAGCCAAGCCTCTTGACTTCCTCTGGGGGTGCTCTGCCAACTGGGATTATTCGTTGTTCTTGTTTCCTCACAAAAAAGCCCCTATGCTTGGTGAAGGGGCTCCACAGCGGGCGCTGGCAGTCCCCCAGGCTGGCGGCTCTGCCTGAGCCTGTCTTCCTGCCTCTCTGGCAGGGCACACTTCTCTTGAGTAGCTAGTTTGAAGCAGTCAGAAAAGCCAGAGCTCCTTTCCGGGGATTTCCTGGCCAAAAATGGTCATCTTCCGCCTCTTTTTTTTTCTCTCTTTTGGTGTATTTCAGGATGTTGGTTATGTCTATGGATAAACATTATCTTGCTCTCACTCCAGAACTCCCAAAATCACCACCCACCCTCACCCTACAGGGTCTGCAACTGTCTCCTGCACCCATGAGGCTGGCCCAGGCTGAGCGGGGATGTCCGGGCTGACTCACATGCAATGATAGTCTATTTTAAAACATGACACTTTACAAGTGTCTTTTGATTATTGATAATTGCAAACATTGCTTGAGAGAGTAATTCAATAAGCATATATACAAAGTGTCTGTTGGCCAGGCATGGTGGCTCACACCTGCAATCCTAACACTTTGAGAGGCCAAGGCGGGAGGATCACGAGGTCAGGAAATCCAGACCTAACATGGTGAAACCCCATCTCTACTAAAAAATACAAAAATTAGTTGGTCTTGGTGATGCATGCCTGTGGTCCCAGCTACTCAAGAGGCTGAGGCAGAAGAATCCCTTGAACATGGGAGACAGACAGAGGTTACAGTGAGCCAAGATCGCACCACTGCACCCCAGCCTGGCAACAGAGTGAGACTCCATCTCAAAAAAAAAAAAAAAAAAGAGTCTGTGATGTGTCAGGCATGGTACTGGGTACTGAAGACACCAGACACCTGGGGTAGAACCTCTTTCGGGGTTAGGAGGCAGAGGCAGGAACAGAGGGAGCAGGACATGGTAAGGACCATACCAGAGACATGTTGAATGAGCTGCCAGTACAGAGCAGAAGAACTCTTTTGGCTGTGCACAGACCACAGGAAGCAGATGTAGACTTTTTAACTTGTCTTTAATCTGCGTTTTTATGTAGATTCCCAGGCCTTTAAATCTTCCAAATCAGAATCCCAGGGAGGAAGGCCCCTAGGAAGATGTATTTTAACAAATTTCTCACGTAATTCTCATTTATAACAAAATTTGAGAACCACTCTCCAATTAGAGGGTCACTGTACCCGGAAGAGTACACAGAAGTGGTGACACTTGAGGGGTTTGCTTCCTGTGTCTTAAGTAATAGTCTTTATTTGAATTTTTTTTTCCTTTTTTTTTTTTTTCTGAGTTAGAGTCTCGCTCTGTCACCCAGGCTGGAGTGCAGTGGCACGATCTCGGCTCACTGCAACCTCTGACTTCTGGGTTCAAGCAATTCTCCCACCTCAGTAGTTGGGATTACAGGTGCACACCATCACACCTGGCTAATTTTTATATTTTTAGTAGAGACGAGGTTTCACTATGTTGGCCAGACTGGTCTCAAACTCCTGATCTCAAGGGATCTGCCCACCTCAGCCTCCCAAAGTGTTGGGATTACAGGAGTGAGCCACCAAGCCTAGCCTTTATTTAAATTTTGAATTTCCTTAAAATAAATTATTAGAGGATATTCTATAATATATCATATATACAGGGTTAGTTCCTAGTTTTGTGTGGGAAGTAGCTTATAAAATTTGGGTGGGCATTTTTTGATATTCATTTATTACTATTACTAATTGTGGTAAAATATACATAACAAAACTTACCATATTAACCATTTATAAGTATTCTGCCCAATGGCCTTAAGTACGTTCATAGTGTTATACAACTATCACCACTACCCGTCCACAGGACTCTTTTATCTTGCAAAACTGAAACTCCATTCCATTAAACAGTAACTCCTTATTTATCCCTTGCACCAGCTCCTGGCAACCACCATTCTACTTTCTGTCTCTGTTAATTTGACTACTCTAGTCTGTCATATAAGTAGACTCATACAATATTTGTCTTTTTTGCAATTGACTTACTTCACTTAGCATAACGTCCTCCAGGTTCATCCATGTTGTAACATGTCAGAATTTTTTTTTAAGAGGTTCTTACTCTGTCACCCCCCAGGCTGGAATGCAGTGGTGTGATCATAGCTCACTGCAATGTTGAACTCTTGTGCTCAAGGGATCCTCCCACCTTAGCCTCAGAAAGCACTGGGTTTACAAGTGTGAGCCACTGCACCCAGACAGAATTTTTTTTCTCTTTAAGGGTCAGTAATATTTTATTGTTTGTATATAACACATTTTGCTTGTCCATTTATCTGTTGATGGATGACTGGATCGCTTTCACCTTTTGACTATGGCGAATAATGCTGCTGTGAACATGGGTCTACAAATATATCTTCAAGCCCCTGCTTTCAATTCTTTTAGATAAAGACAGAAGTGGAATTGCTGACCATATGATAATTCTATTTTTAATTATTATTTTAGTAATTGCCACATTTTTCCACAGTGGCTGCACCATTTTACGTTCCCACCAACAGAGCACAGGAGCTCGAGCTCCTCCACATCTTCACCAGCACTTGTTATTTTCTTTCTTCCTTTTTTCCTTCCTTCCTTCCTTCCTTTCTCTTTCTTTATCCCTTCCTTCCTTCCCTCCTCCCCTCTCCTTCCCTCCCTCCTTCCTTCCTTTCTTTTTTTTCTTCCTTTCTTCCTTCTTTTGTTCCTTTCTCCCCTTTCCCTCCTTCCTTCCTTCCTTCCTTCCTTCCTTTCTTCCTTCCTTCCTTGAGCCTTCCTGATAGGTGTGAAGTGCTATCTCATTGTTTTGATTTTCATTTCCCTATTACTTAGTCATGTTGAGCATCTTCTCATGTACTTACGGGCCATTTGTATTTCTTCTTTGGGATGACACTTGAGTTTTGAAAGATAAATAGGACCTTTTTCATTTGGTTGGGTTTTTTTTTTGGGGGGGCGGGGGGGACAGGGTCTTGCTCTGCCACCCAGACTGGAGTGGCATGGCATGACCACAGCTTATTGTAGCCTCTGCCTCCCAGGCTCAAGTGATCCTCCAACCTCAACCCCCCAAATAGCTGGGACTAGAGGAGCATGCCACCACACCCAGCTAATTTGATTCATTTTTTTGTAAAGATGAGGTCTCACTATGTTGCCCAGGCTGGTCTCAAACTCCTGCACTCAAGTGATCCTCCTGCCTCAGGCTCCCAAAGTGCTGGTATTACTCAAAGCTTGAGCCACATGCCTGACTAAGGACTTTTAAGGGGAGAGATGGGGAAGGTGATATCAAGCAGAAGGAATAAAGTGACAAACATCTTACAGGTAGGAAAGAGTGTGTTGCGAGACTGGAGCATTTCCAGGGAGGAGGCGCAGATGGAAGTCAGGCTGGGACGTCTCTTATGTGTCATGGAGTGGACACTGGTTGATTCTTTGACCACCCACCTATTCACCACCAAATGGCATCTACAGGTTAGGCACTTGTCACAGGTCAGACCAGACTAAGAATGCCAGATTCTCTCTCCTGGAGCTTTGAAGATAGAGTTAAACAAAGCAAGACACGTACACAAAAAAGTTTAGCAAGCACTCCTTCCAGCACAGGGCCTTCTCAAAATCTCTCTAATTCACTCCCTTTTCCTTAAGTGGGGTACAATTGGTTTTTGTTATTTGCAACCAGAAAGCATCAACTGACATGAATACGAAGGGAAGCACAGTGGGCAATGGAGTCCTTCATGCTTATCATGTGTCAAGAACTTGCATACATTCATTTAATTTCTTTTCTTTGTGCCTTCTACTATTTTGCAGACATAATATTTAATTGTCTTAGGTGGGTCTGTGTCTTTCCAAATAAATCATTTTCTCTGTTCTTGGTCTTGGGGTTTCTAGAATCAGAGGAGAGAGACACTACTTACTTGAGGCATTGACAATTGCTTTTGCCTGGCTAATGACTGAGAAAGGATGTAGAAGTCTTCTTTGTTGAGAGCTTCAGTGCAGTGGAGGAATATCTAAAAGTGACCTGCAGGTGTGGACTCACCATATTTCTATCAAGTAATGAGGACATGAAGAATGTGTTCAGAAGCGTTGCAAGAAAGAGAGGGATTGACAGGTCTGACAATACCTGAAAGAATAAGCTTACTTTTTCAAAAGGATTTTGGTAAACCTACAAGAAAAGGAATAAAACATGGCAACAGAAAAAAAAAAAAGAGTTCACTAGAAGCAGAAAGAAAACACTATTTTATAAAGCGAAGACCAATCACCTGAGGACAGAATTGAAGAATGACTGTCATGCCTGATGTGGATGAAAAGAGAGAGGTCAGAGTATCTAAGAAGTTGTTCAGTAACTGCTGCTGAAAACACACATACCCGGTAACAATAATGTCATTACTATTAAGAAAGAGGATCATCTAATACATACACTCTCTCTAACACCACTACCACATATAAGAGATCTTCATATGTTTATAAAAAATATATATACACTCACTCAACCATTATTCAAGGCACACCTACTATGCGCCAGTCTCGATAGCAGGCAAACACTATTATTTCATTTTACAGAAGAGATCACTGAGGCTTAGAGAACTTAATAAGTGGTGGAACTGGAACTCAAGCCAGGATCTTTATACCATGTGGGTAAAGCCTATTGTGATTTTTCAGTAATGTAAGTAGAAGAACTCTGTCCACCATGCTGAATTTTTTTGAGCAACGGTATTACCTTATCAGATCTTTGCCTTAGAATGATAACTCTGATCCCCAGGTATAAAGCAACGGTGATAAGCCAGGCAAAACATGATAAAAGCCCAAACTAAAGCAATTGCAGTGGGGATGGAGGGTAGGAGAAGGGTTGGAAAAATAGAAAGTTCTCTACACGACTCAATGACAGAATAAGGAGATGGAGATTTGTGAGGGCTTCAAAACAATTCCCTCCCATGGCTTTAAAACAGCTAAGTGGTGGTCTTGCCTCCACCAAAACAGAGAATACTGGGAGGAGGAGCCAACTGTGCTCCCATGAAGGCAGAGTGTCCACGACGCAGGACCACGGATCTCCTCTTCCCAGCAGTCCACTAGCGTTTTCTGGCCTGGTTATCTGCCATCCTCTCAGAGTGTCACACAGCCCAATCACTTTGATAATATCACTGGTTCTCAACGTTGGCCAAAAGAAAACTGTGTGTTCAGCAAGTGCTTCACCAACGGCAGGATTTCACCATAATGTCTGTGGGCAGCTTCACAATTTCTGATTCAGACCATTCTTGCAACTGCAAAAGCCACTGAAAAGTCTCTGAATGAACATCTCATATTTTGATGTTCACTACTGCGGGGAATGTAGAGATGCCATTCAATCCTTGGCAGATTTTTTTTTCCAGCTTGTGGTTTTCACAAACCACATAGAAGACTACACATCCTGTCCAATCAGCAGGCTGAAGACTCATGCTTGTACGGTACACAGTGGTGCTGTATGATGTACCCACCGTGAGGAAAGTCTCTGATTACTCCTGAAAATCCAGTGTGACAGCAGAGGCTGCTCTGATTTCTGAGAGAAGTTTGACAGTCCTGAATTTGAAAGAGCTGGTATGAATTTGATCTGGGTTGAAGAGTGTTGGAATCAGGTGTCCTCATTCTACTGAACCTGAAGAAGACAAAGCACTGCCTGAGCTGCAGACCGGAGTATAGAATTGGGGCTAGCCCAGTAAAGAAGAGTGCTCAGTGACAGCAGCTTGAAACAACAAATGTATAATGTATATTACTTCACATAGTTCCTACGGGTCAGGAGCCCAGGAGCAGCTTAGCTGGGTGGTTCCAATTCGAGGTTTCTCATGAGGTCGCTGTCAAGCTGCAGTCATCTGATGGCTTGACTGGGACTGAAGGATCCAATTCTAGGCTCACTCACATGGCTGTAGGTAGAAATCTCAGTTCCATGCCATGTGGGCTTCTCCATATAGCTTCTTTCCGTTGGGCTACACAGAGCATCTGGCTTTGCTCTGTGCAGGAGAGAAAGACAGAGAGGCACAGAGACAAAGACAGACTCAGATCTCTGTGGAAGCCACAGTATCTTTTATAACCTAATCTCAGAAGTGGCCTAACAATATTTCTGCCATATTCTAATTGGTCATATAGACCATCCCTGGCACAATGTGAGAAAGAATCACACAAAAGTGTGAATGCCAGGAGGCAGAGATCCCCAGAGTCATCTTGGAGAATGGCTACCATGCTGTGAAAGTTTTGGTGAGCACTCCATTCTGTAGAGCATCTGGTAAACAGCCCAGAAGAAAAAGACAATTCAACCTATGAGGCTTACATTTAGTTTTGTTTGTTTGTTTGTTTGTTCCAACTTTATCACAGTATAGGAAACTTTGCATAGTTTATGTTGCCTGCATTTTGATCTCCAGTTGACCCAGCATTTCCAGCCCACTCCATTCATGAACCTTTTGTGTATAGTGCCAGTCCTCTAAATGCAACTTCAACTGCACTTAGAACCAATGCTATATATAGTTCAGCACTTTATCACTTTCTAATTGTTCTGCATGTACTTATACGGCTCCCCCAACTAGACTGTAGGCTCTTTATGAGAAGGGACCATATGTCTTCTTTTAATTTGTAAGGGACCACAGCAGCAAACCCTCTGCTAGACACATGGTGGTTGTTTAATCAAGAGTTATTCACTGACTGATTGACTTTGAGGTCCTCCTTAAATCCTCCTTTATATGGTTTTGGAATTTGAGGAGTCAGCAAGAAAAAAACTTGGTCAGATGAATCACCACTCAAGTCCAAAGCAAAACTCCATAGGCAGCTGCTGATCCCAGCTGGGGGAAAAAGGCTGGCTCTTAGGCTGAGGCTCAGAGGCTACCTGCTGCATTTAGCTGGGGCTAATGATGCAGCCTTTCTTGCACTGAGCTGCCCACTAACTCATGAGGCTGTTGGAAGCCTTGTTCCTGTACACCCTGGGCTGGTTGTGTGCATTCGGCCAAGTGAACACTAACGCTTCAAGAGGAAATAGTTCCCAACATGCTGAAATTTCTTTTAAATCTCTCCAGCATTTGTAAAATGGTTCTGACATGGAAAGCAAGTTTGCTCTGCAGAGCAGAAGTGTCACTGGTTTGCACAATGTCATACACACCAGTAAGTCATAGGGTTCTGATTCTCATCTGCTCCTTAGTACCAAATCATACAACCATCAGTGATTTGTGATTCAACCCAGTGCTGGTGACACAGACAGGGGTGCCAATCAACTGCACTCTGCAATTGCTAAGTGGGAATATAAATTTCTCAGATTGGAATACCACTGAGGGCAAGCCGGCCCCGCTCTACCTCTGCCTGCTTTTCACTTGGCTTGGATCTACCCAGGTTAATGTGTCCCTGCTGGATGTTTGACTATTGAAAACGACCTTTGGAAACCTGTGCCTTTTGTTCTTTCAGTGAATTTGCCTTCATTCCTGTGTTGTCTGCACAGTGGTTTTGCATTCGTGGCAACTCCAGGGAGAAAGCCTGTGAAAAATGCTTTGTTATATTACATTGCCCCCTGGCTCCAATGAATTTCTCTGTAAATCACGCTATTGTTAAAGTGTCCTAGGGAAACTAAACTGCTTTCTGGGTCTCAGAGAGCACAAGGATATTAATCAGAGGCAACCATTGCAGAAAAAAAAATTAAAAAAAGAAAATAATAAAAACACAGTTTTTAAGGTGTGGAGCTTGGAAAAGAGCATACACTGGGAGTAAGGCCAAACCAGAATATTTTGCTCTTTCATAAATACTCTGATACAGGAATGCATTATCTCTGAACACTTTAAACCCATTTAGTTTTATAGCAAAACAATATTGTACACCTGCTGCATCTTAATGATCTAGCTCAAGCAGCTCAAGCAGAGTGAGAATGGGGGAAGGGGTCGGGGGAGGTGGAATCTATAAATCAGGAAGAACCTTTAATCAGATTCAGCTGGGACCTGCAGGGATCACTAAGAGGATGACAGCTACAAGCACCCCACAAATATTCCTGAGAGTGCTTGTCCTTGACTGTAGCCCAAGAGGCCAGACGCCTAGCTCTGTGAGTCCTAGGCTCTAAGCACCAACGTTAAGGAGGGGAAGCAGCAACAACAGCACTCATTTCTCACATTACTGCTCAGGACGACTCGTCAGCAGGCCCACAACGTTTGCTGAGAGCCCTAAACCACTCTGCACGAGGTATGATGAAAAAACACAAGCAAAAGAATGAACAAATGCTGGAACTTTAGTCAACAGAATGTGGCTCAAAAGAAGTTGAAGAGTTGGGCTTGTGCTTCTTTTTGTGGCTCAGATTTCTTGTCACAGGGTTTGGTTTCTAATGAAACCTGGCTTAACTGGACAGCTTGTGCCTCCCAATGACTTTTCATCTAATGATATGTGACAAGCACCAAAAAAGTACTGGCCCTGAACATATATTAGAGACCAAATTGTCTAGATCCCAGACCTCCAAAACAAAATTTTGCAAGTGGGGAGAGGGGTGTCTTTCCACTAATTAATTGCAAACAAAACAATGCAACAAAGGTCAACCTCTTCATATCCCTTCTACTTCTTCACCCTCCCTCTTCTTCACTACACACACACACACACACACACACACACACACACACACACACAAATAAAGGTCACTTGAAATACCACCAGCCTTAATATTTCGGGATATAGTGATTATGATTAAGTGAGCGGACTCTTGGGTCAGAGAGCCTTAGCATGAGTCATGGCTCTATGGCTCCATGTGCCCCTGGGCAATTAACATTAATTCTTTAGACTTTAGTTTCTTCATCTGTAAAATGGAAATAATAGCATTGACCTCACATAGTTGTTATGAAAATGAACTAAAGTAATCTACATAAGAGGCTCAGAACATAACTGGGCAAGTCGTAGGTGCTCAGGGCAAGTCGTAGGTGCTCGATAATGTCACTATGACAATCAGCATTATAATATAGATTAATACATATATCCTTGCCATTTTAATTATGAATACATATGTTTACATATACTGTTTTTTTAAAGTACGCCCTATTTTACATATGGTTTTTGTAATTGTTTTTAAACTTACAATGTATTACGAACATTTTTATACATCGTTAATCTCTGAGAACATCATTTTTAATGCTGCAGAATATGCCATTACATAAATGTACTCTGGTGTATTTAACCAATCTCCTATTGTTAGACCATTAGGTTGTTTCCAGTACTTGATAGTATAAATACCCTCCAAGGAACCGCTTTGTAGAGGTTTCTTGTGCACATCATTAGTTGTTGCCTTAGAATGAATTCCCAGAACTAGAACCACTGAATCAAAAGAAATGCAATTAAAATATTCTAAAATGAATAAGTACATTACAGAAAATAGGGAAAAGGAAAAATACAATTCCGCTACACTAATACACACTAATATAATTTGGCAGGTTAGAATTTTTAATGGCTTCATTTTTCCTTAGAAGAGATAGAAGCTTCAAGTAAAAGATGAACAGATGTTTATTATTTCTGCTTCCTTCTGAAACCCACTAAAATGATAAGAAAGAACTAAAAACAAACAAACAAACAAACAAACCATAAGCTCACAATGTTAAAAAGAATGAAATAGGAGATGTCAACAGCCAAAAGATGTGAACATTTTGAGAGCTAAAAAGCAGATCAGATGAGCAATAACTGACTGTGGATCAGAGAAAACTGAAATTCATGCCATGACTAAAACTCCACACTGACTTAAATGAAGCATCTGGCTTCTTCTGATCCCCTCTGCAGCCCTAAAAGAAGACAGACACTTTACCTTCTGGAGAGGCTGAGTCAGACTGTTCTGATTAATGAAAAAGATGTGGGGCGGGGCACGGTTGCTCATGCCTGTAATCCCAGCACTTTGGGAGGCTGAAGTGGGCAGATCATGAGGTTAAGAGATCAAGACCATCCTGGCCAACATGGTGAAACTCCATCTCTACTAAAAATACAAAAATTAGCTGGGCGTGGTGGTGTATGCCTGTAATTCCAGCTACTCAGGAAGCTGAGGCAGGAAAATCACTTGAAACTCGGAGGCAGAGGTTGCAGTGAGCCAAGATCATGCCACTGCACTCCAGACTGGCGACAAGGCAAGACTCTGTCTAAAAAACAAACAAACAAACAAACAAAAAGATGTATTTAAGTGAAAGTTGACATACTTGCTGAAAAATAAGACTCCCAGCCCCTTCCTTAGCTCGAATCTCAGCATGCTGGCAGCCAGGCTCACACACCCTTTCCCCTTTCCCACCCCTCTCTCTGAGGGAAATTGGGGGATTCTTCTGAGAGCAACTGATGGGTCCAAGAGAAAAAACTATGGAGTTTCCCCTAAGGAAATAGCCCCACATAAGCTACAGTAAAGTCCAACAACTGGCAAGTCTCCCCACTCCACATGGAAAAGGATCACGAGACATTTGAGAAAAGCTCCAAATATGAAGAAACCCACCTAACTGAAAAGAAAAGCTCAGAAAAAAAAAACAGGGCAGAAAGCAGAATAAAAAATACTGCATCTATGAAATGGTAACAGGAGCCTATAAAGAAAGAAAGAAAACAAAACAATGCTCTGAATAGGTAAATATTTGTGGGGGGAAAAAAATCAACTTTTCTTTTGAA
Source organism: Saimiri boliviensis (assembly GCF_048565385.1). NCBI lineage: Eukaryota > Metazoa > Chordata > Mammalia > Primates > Cebidae > Saimiri > Saimiri boliviensis. The sequence goes on from NC_133461.1 coordinate 77,655,963, forward strand.
GGATAGTTGAGGAAATCTCCCAGAAGAGTAGAAAAAAAGCCAAAGTGATAGAATAAGGGATACAGATAAAGGATATAGTTAGATGTAAAGGATAAGAAAACTTGAGACAGATATTCCAGAAAGAGAGAACCACGAAAACAGACAGGAGGAAATCATTAAAGAATCCATACTGGGTCTGAACTGAAGAAGACTGGTGCACAACACAGTGAATGAGAAAAAATATACCCAAGAATCCTCACTGTCTAATTTCATAGCACCAGGAGTAAAAAGGTCATAGAAGATTCTAAAAAGAAATTTCAAAATAAAAATACAAGTCACTTATAAAAGATTGAGAATCAGAATGGCAACTGAAGATAATGGAGAAATTCTGGGGGAAATGATTTTAACCCAGAATTCTATACCCAAACAAATATCACTCAAGTGTACCAATATAATAAACAGTTTCAGACATTCAAAGTCTCAAAAAAAATTTATCTTCTTTCTCAAAAAACTATTGGTGGATGTGCTTCCTAAAATACAGGAGTAAAAAAAGGAGAAAAAGACATGGTGATGGGAAAGCTGACTGCTTTAATTTAGAAAACCAAAAATAATTGAGTAGCTAATGAAAATATAAACTTACTTTTTTTCCTGACAAAACCGCCCAAGGTAAATATTTCAGGTCAGCAGGATAATTGTTTCCTTTGGTCATTTAGGGATTGTGGTTCCTTCTGCATATCTTGTTTTTCTGCCATGTCTTAGTGGCAGTGGTTCTCAAAAATGTGATCCTCAGGTAAGTATCATCAGCATCACTTGAGAAAGTGCTAGAAATGCGAACTCTCATTTCCCAACACCAGATCTAATGAATCGGAAATTCTGGGCATAGAGGCCAGAAATCTGTGTTTTAACAAGGCTTCCAGGTGATTCTTATGCTAGCTAAAGTTTGAAGATGACTATCCTAGGGCATTATCCTTTTCTCTATGATGAAAGTTTGATTGCAGGTGCTTGCATTTTCCAGTTCGCCAGAGGGGAAAAGTGTGGAGGTTTTTACAGACCCGTCCAGAAAGTAATATACATTGCTTCTACTAGCATTTATTTGGCAAAAATCTAGTCATGTGGCAACCCCTAGCTTTAAGCGCGAGTTGGGAAGCACAGTGTTTAGTTGGGCAACCTCAGATTAGCTACATTTCTATTATGATGGAAGAAAGAAAGAAAGGATTTGGGAGGATAACCAGCAGTTTCCACCTTGTGTATATAGTCCAGGCAACAGGACTCCAACACAGGAGACCAACAAAGATAAATCCCAGACAATTTTGAAGGGAACCCTAGAATGCCTATTCACAGGGCTACAGCTGTGAATGAGGCCACAGAACAGAGTTCAGACGGGAACAGAACAGCCAAAAAGTTCTAGGAAGGATGGCCGATGAAAATAATGAAACCAAGAGCATACCTGTATTTGAATGTATTGACAGGAGATTTTATATTGACAGGAGATGAATTAATAATAAGTACATAGAAAACTAAACAGAAAACTATTATTTCCAGGGAAAACAAAAGGCTGAATGAGAAAGGAAACATAATTATAGGATTCTATGTGGCTTACCTGGGAATATTTACATAGTCATAAAATAAATATTTAATGTTGATTTTACCAAAAATCGTGGCATAACTATATTGGGAGGATGAGCAGAGGTAAAGTGTGTGCAGGCCAGTTTAATGATGATAATAAGTAATGTTTATATAGTGCTTACTGTACGCTGGACATTATTCTAAGCCCATTATATATTCAACATTTAATCTTCATAATCACTCTGAGGTAGATACTATTATTGTTACAAGAAAGGGGTCCTGATCCATACTCCAAGAAAGGGTTCTTGGATCTCACTCAAGAAAGAATTCAGGATGAGTCCGTAAAGTGAAAGCAAATTTATTGAGAAAGTAAAGAAATAACAGAATGGCTACTCCATAGACAGAGCAGCCTCGGCTGCTGGTTGCCCATTTTTATGGTTGTTTCTTGATGATATGCTAAACAAGGAGTGGATGATTCATGCCTCCCCTTTTTAGACCATATAGGGTAACTTCCTGACATTGCCATGGCATTTGTACACTGTCATGGTGTTGGTGGGAGTGTAGCAGTGAGGACAACCAGAGGTCACTCTCGTCACCATCTTGGTTTTGGCGGGTTAGAGCCAACTTCTGTACTGCAACTGGTTTTATCAGCAAGGTATTTATGACCTGTATTTTGTGCTGCCCTCTTATCTCATCTTGTGACTTAGAAGGCCTTAGCCAACTGGAAATGTAGCCCAGTAGATGTCAGCCTCATTTTAGGCTTGAGGTGGTTCAAACACCTCTGACATTATCATCCATTTTACACAAGAGGAAACTGAGGCCCATAGCAGTCAAGCAACTTGTACAAACTCACACAATTAGTTAAGTATTGGACCTGGGATTTAAATCAAATAATCTCTCTCCAGAGTCCATGCTCTCTTCTAGTATGGTATATAGTCACACTTTCCATGATAGGAAGTCAAAAGACAATTCCTAAAATCAGTAAACCAAGTAAAACTGGATAAGCATGATTCATAAATAAGAACAGAAATACCAAGAAGAAACAGAAAAAGAGTTGAAAGTAATTGTTTCTGGCTCAGGAGGTAACTGGGATTGGTCAAGGGATTACTGCTTTGCTTGTTGTTACAGTCTGGTAGTCGTGTTTGGCTTTTAAATATCGCTTCAGTCAAAATTAACTTTTTATCCTTTAGTGGTTGGTGCTTCGTAAAAATAAATACAATTAATTTTTTTAACAAAAGATGTCAAAAAGAATGCCCGTGGCTAGCTAACTTAGAGAACGGACAGGAAGCAACCCAGAAGAGAAGATTCAAAAGCCCCTAATGCTTCAAGTATGCAAGGTAACCAACAGGGAAAATTACAGAGAGAGGGAGAGAGACTAGAGAGAGAAATTTCCACAGAGAAGAAGAAACAAAAGGATGATGTTTCTGGAGGAATGACAAGCAGATTTAAGGGAGCCAGAGAGAATGAGAAGGGATGAGCTTGAACAAGACAGGGCGGAGACACTTTGAACCTTTGTCCTTGGCTGTAGACCCAGACGGGAGCAACTACTTCATGGAAATTCTGTGGGCAGAATTCAGAGAAGTCACTGAATTAGCACTCTGGTGGCTTTATGCAGATTGGTTTTGATTTGGGCCTCTAACATGAGACTTCTTCCTTGGTGACCAAATCAGCTGAAAGAAACAGCTCTGGCCTTAAAACAAGATAGAAGGAACGATGACCTGCAAAGCCATGACGTGACTGATCCAAACACTAGTTATGTGTCAACTCAGGCCAAAGCAAAGCAAATAATGAAATGCGTCTATCTACTAGGTAGCTTTTGAGCAAGTCGGTTCATTTCCCTGAGCCTTGGTCTTCTCTTTGCCAACAATGTTATAAAGACAGCATGTGTATAGCACATCATACTTTTCAAAGCCGTTTTTCATTTTCCATTTCCCTGAAGAGGATGGCATCAAATTATACAGCCAGTTAACAGTGGAACCTGAATTCTAGTTCTAGATCTAATTCACTTCTCTTTGTAAACTTTGCTTAATTGTCAGAGAACTCTATGAAGTAAAAAGAAATAGACATGTATTCCAGTTTACAGAGAAAGAACCAAGATATAGCCCACATCTTTCGGCTCATTTGGAACCAAGGCCCACACCTAAGTCTCTTGGTGCTGAATTAGGGGCCTTTTCCGATATCGGCATGTGTTGTGAGTAAATGAGACTTCGTGGGTAGGCAGAAGGGCAGCTCATAAACACGTTAGTGGCCGCTCCTGCCGGCTGCCGTGGACACTCGGGCCTGGGTGTGGCCACCATCCTTCCCTGAGTCCAGGTTTCACACGCTGTGTCCAGGTTCCAGAACCTCCATGTGTCTGATTTGTTTATTTAGAAAATCCCAGCTCGGAGGCTAATGATAGCTAAGGTTTACTCTTGTACCCGCCCTGTAGGGGTCCTGCAGGTGGATGCGGGAGTCGGGGCGAGGCAGGCAGGAGGAGGCCCGGCTGAGGGAACGCGCCCCTGCTCCTCGAGTCCCGCACTCTCCTGGTCGCCGCCGTCCCGGCGCCTGCTCCGAGCCCCGGGTCTGGGGCGTGCGCGGGGACGAGGCTCGGGGCCCAGCTCGTCTCACTTCGGATGTTTTTAAACTCGCACGATTTTCCCTCGAACACAGCCCTGCAGCTCCTCGTCTGCCCTCCCGGCCACCCCGTGGCCGCGCCACTAGGAGAGGGCGCCCGGGGCTCAGCCGCGCGGGAGCCGGGACCCAGGGCGGCCAACACGGCCCCGCGCCCCGTCCCAGGCCGGCCTCGCCGCGTCGCCCCGCGAAGGCCCCGGCGGTCACCGCCCCAGCGCCTTGTAACCGGGAACGCTGACGAGCGAATACAGCGGGAAAGCCGCCATTGGTTCTGGGGCTGGCGGCCGGCATCGAAGCCAGATGTGCGCGAGGCTGACGTTGACACGGCACATCTGGCGGGGGTTTTGGTTTCCACCGCGGAGTTTACCACATCCACCCCAGTCAGCGAGGAGACAGGAGGCGGACATCTGGAAGTCATTGCAGCTGTCACGCTTCAAGCGGATCCCGTACCACAGAGAAGAGAATTCAATACGTAAGGGAGCAAAATCGTCCAGCTCGTCTTGTCGGCCCAGAGTTCAGACACATGCAAGAACATGGCAACCGCGTTACGGCGCCCTCCGTCCCTCTGGAGTGCCCGCGGCCACCCGAGCCCGAGGGTCCTTCGCTCACCCCAGGCGTCTCGGTTGTCTCCATGGAAAGACTGGCTGCAAGGCCGCGTTCTTTTGATTTCAGTTTGCTGAAGTTTGAAACTAAACCTTGCTTAGGCTCTCATCCCATTTCCATTCATACCCTCTTCCTTCTCCTGGCATTCAGTGCTCTAGCCCTACCCTGCCTACACATCTTGTCTCCTGTTCCTGTCCCAAAGCAAATACGACTGCTCAGCAAGGCTAACGAAAGTCAGGCTTATTCTGACCCCAGCCTTTCCTCCTGCCTGGAATCCCCTGTTCTCTTCAGGTCAATCCAAATCTGCTCCCCACCTTGAGGTCTACCTCAAGTTCATTTTCATCTGTGAAGCCCTTTCTGACCTCTCAAGCCTCCACTGATCTTTCCTTCTGTGTGTTTCCCTAATTATTAGCCCAGGAAAAGGAAATACTGTTTTACATTTTTCTGTGTCCTTCAGCAGCAAGCATGATGTACTGAAGTATGGCAAGCCCTCCGTAAACCCTGGTTGGATAAAAGCATGGATTGATATTTTCTTAATTAAGAAAAAATGAATCAATGCTTTCTGGTCTTTCCATGTAATTTTGTTATCTCCTTTATTTTTCACGACGTCTCAATGTCTACATATAGTGTGTCTTGAACTTTTTGAGAAGATAGCTCTAAAAATCTAGTAAATTAATAATACCTGAAGAATTCTAGTCATTTGAGAGTCCATTAATTTGGAATTCAAATTAATTATCAATGCACTATAGTGCATTGATAATTGATTTTAAAAACTGAAGTGTAGTGAAAGAGAACCAGGGTACAAGTCAGAGGATCTGAATCCTCTTCCCAAGTGTCCCTAACTTCTACCTTGGACAATCATTCACCTTCTGTATGGCTCCAGTCTCCCTCTGTAAGAAGATAAAAAGTTCTAGCCAGTGGTCTCTTCCGGGTAATGGACAGAGCTGGGGACATTCTACTGAGAAGGGATACCCCTTGGCACAACTATTCCCCATCATTTCTAGATCTGTTCTGGAGTTAAGAGGGCAGCAGTCTCCATCAATCAGTGCTTCACCCACCCAGCACCAAAGCCACATGGATACACATACAATATGGAGAAAGGGCAGAATAAGGAAGTAACAAGCCTGAATACCCACAGGATTTAGCCATTGTAAATGTCTAGCATTTTGAAAATTAAGACAAGCCCTTGCAGCAAGCATTGGGAAAGACTAAGCATCTCAAACCATAGATGGAGTCTCCTGGGTTTTGTCCTTCTTCTATGCATTGATACAAATGCAAAGCACCCTGCTCTATCCTTGCTATGTGGAATGGATAAGAATGTAACAGAATTAAGTAGGATCCAGAGATCCAGGAGAGGAATAGAAGAAAGGAGGGGACTACCAAGGGAAAAAGGAAGTGTGCCTCCTTGATGTGGTTGCCCAGCCAAAGAGGATGTTTAGCTTCATGGGAGAAAGGCCATGTACCAATGTAGGAAGGGAACAGGAGTTACAGAGCCATGTGGGGCTCTGCCATTCTGCCCTGTGGGTGGGGCACATGGCTTTTCCTTTCCTGTCCTCATCTACAAAATGAGGCACTTTTAGAGAAATAATCTCTAAACTCTTTTTTTTTTTTTTTTTTTTTTTTTTTTTTTTTTTTTTGAGACGGAGTTTCGCTCTTGTTACCCAGGCTGGAGTGCAATGGCGCGATCTCGGCTCACTGCAACCTCCGCCTCCTGGGTTCAGGCAATTCTCCTGCCTCAGCCTCCTGAGTAGCTGGGATTACAGGCATGAGCCACCATGCCCAGCTAATTTTTTGTATTTTTAGTAGAGACGGGGTTTCACCATGTTGACCAGGATGGTCTCGATCTCTCGACCTCGTGATCCACCCGCCTCGGCCTCCCAAAGTGCTGGGATTACAGGCTTGAGCCACCGCGCCCGGCTAATCTCTAAACTCTTTTAGCTCTTACCTCACATAATTCATTGGAAACCATCTTTGAACCCAAATTAACATTCCGTTTCCAACTAAACCCCAAATCTCTGCTCTAGGCTTTCCTAAACTCGTGGGGTTCTGAGACGCTTTCACAAAGGGGAATTTGGGTATTACATTTCTGAAATCCTTTTGCTTCATTCCTTCTAATGGAAGAAGAAACTTTCCCCCTTTCTCCCAGGGGGCAATCGGCTGTAATAGGAAGATTACAGGTTAATGACTTAGAAAATCTTCCTCAAACGAGAATGGTATTTAATTAAATTCCATTAAATCATAACTCCTGGCTTCTGTTTTTGGCCTCTTGCTCCTGAGTTTAAAATTACATTCTTCCTTCATCCCTGGGGTTGTTGAATTAAAAGTGCATGAAGCTCTAGGGAACAATCTGATCACCTCCGCTCTATCCACCACCACGGCCTTCCTGTCTGAACACTCTCAAAAGATAGCCAGTGGGCATGGCAGACTCCTTCAGAAGAGAAGATGGTCATTTCTGATTTGTCTTGGTTTATGAGCAACTTGACAATTTGACTAACTACCAAAGAGCCAGGACTAGATCATCCTCTCATAAAAAGCTAATAAAAAAGGTTGTTAATGCAGCCCATTAGTTGGCTGCAAATGAGAGGTTATGCAATCACTGTCTTAGCTGGGAGGGCCTAAGCTCTCCAGGAAGAGTTCACACAGCACCCAGAGAGTCATCAAGAGGGAAGTTCATGCCTCTCTGCTTTATCATTTACGGAGCTTGAGTGTTTCAGCATCTTCCCCCGTTTCCTTCCCTGAACGCTTCTTCTCTTTCAAATATACCCTTGTTTTCTCTCTTCAAACTCATTCCCTCTCTATGGACATATCCTGCCACATTTCTCTGCTGTGTTCTCCTAAGGGCGAAGCCCTAGAAATTTCCATTCTTATGAGAAACAAAGTGCTCAGAACTGTAGACTAAATACTCAGGCCAGCCTTACATGCAATCAGGCAATTTTAGGAGTTCTAGGGAGGAATTCCTTTCTCAAATACAAAATTTGCCCTCTTCTAAACCCTGCTGTTAGATACCTTGGGAACCTTGACATTTTCCATTATTAAACAGTTCTCTCCTACAGACCCTGGAGAGGAACTGAGGGTGCCAGGTCCCCTTACCTGTACAAAAGGGCTCTCTCTCTCTTCCTTCTCTGAAATCCTAGTGTTCTGTCACGACTTTGACACTTTTCATCCAGGGACTTGCTCTGTGACTTTGGGCTAATCACTTTTCCTCTCTGGACTACGACATCCCCCTTTATTGTGTAAGATGACTAAGAGAAGAGAAATTCTACCTTGCAGCAGGAAATTCTAGTTAAGTCCAAGGTCAAGCTCAGATTGAAAGGAGGATAGAAGGGTAAAGCATGAGTTATCTTTACATTCAGTTCCAGCTCTGACTACCCAGGGCCAAACCACCTTGAGATGTAGCTCTCACCTTTGTGTGCATCTGGTCTTGCTTCTTGTGTTCATTGAAAGGATGATGCAGAGACAATGCTCTTTGGACCTCATCTACTCACTTAGCATTGTCCAGAGCATGAAAGTTAATGTGTAATTGATTTAATCTTATGGTCAATTTACTTTCAAGATGACTCAAGGTACCACCAAAGAAAGATACAGTTCAGCAGCAGTTTAAATGGAATCCATTTAAACTGATTCTGAAGGAATCAGAAGAAATTGATGGTTTCAAGCACCAAGGATGTTCTTCTTCTGATATTTTAGCAACAAATTTGGCCTTTATTTTTCTGGCAGCTGAGGTATAAGGGGGTGACATGAAGGACTCTGCACTTCCTAGGTGAATCGTGGATTCAATAAATATTTTTTCTTTTTGTGGGGGCAGGGGGAACAGGGTCTCATTTAGTTGCCCAGGCTGGAGTGCAGTGGTGCAATCTTGGCTCACTCCAGCCTCCACCTCCTGGGCTCAAGTGATCCTCCCACTTCAGCCTCCCAGGTAGCTAGGGCTGCAGGCACGTGCCACCACACTTGGCTATTTTTATGTGGAAATGGAGTTTCACCATATTGTCCAAGCTGGTCTCAAACTCCTGCGCTCAAGCGATCTGTCTGCCTCAGCCTCCCAACGTGCTGGGATTATAGGTGTGTGCCACTGCACTCAACCATAATATTTTTTTTTCGTTGACTCTCAGCCACCCCTTGGTTGGGAAGGCAAAAACTGATAGGAGAAAGTCCCAGACAAACAGGGAGCAGAGTAGGTTTTGAGGAAGGCTTTTGGAGCGGAGAAAACCTTAGAACAAGCTTCAGACTTTCCTGCTGCTGAGGCTAAGCCCCTTTAAGAAATTCCCACGATGCATGCAGGCCACTAGCACAGCTCCAGCCTGGGAGGCAGGCCCAAGACTGCACAGGCTGCTTGGCATATGCTCAGTTGCTCCCTGTAACAGTTCCATCCCAGACCCTTTTTACTGGAAAATATAGTATTTTTTTGTTTTGGCCAATCACACAGCTTTGGAAGGGAAACAAAGTCACCTTCTACCCATAGGTCCTTAAGCCTGGCTGCTAACCAGCTCCAAAGCTGTACCAGAGAATCCCTCATTAGAGAAAGCTTCTGCCACTGACTTGGGGATGAACACAACACCTCCTCAGCAGCAGTCAGCTCAAAGTCCCCCTCAGGTTCCCGAACCCTGCCACTGGGACTCATTCAGTCAGGCCCAGGGTCAACCCCAGCTGCCCTTGGAAGAATGATTACTCAGTTTCACCTCTGAAATTCTCCTGGTGTCTCCACAGATGAAATTCTGTTTCTCTTTGCTCCTCCTCAGCTTCCACCTTCTCTCCCAGCTGCCACTCTAGAAAGCATTTGCTCTGTGGCTCCTTTTCCAAATTCAGGCTTTTTCTACTGCAGGGTCTGCAAGTTGATTTCTGCTCCAGTCCGGGAGCCAGCTAGGTTAATTCTTACAAAGGTACTTTCACCTTCACCAAATGTAGCTGCATTTGGAAACCTGATTTGCCATGCTCCAGGGTACCCAGGCCACTGGCCCTTAGAACCAACAAAACAGTGGGAAATGACCTTCTGAGATCATCTGGTCCAACCTCCTCCTTCTAGACAGGTGACTATGCAAATCTATTTTTTTTTTTTTTTTTTGAGATGGAGTTTTGCTCTTGTTGCCCAGGCTGGAGTGCAATGGCGTGATCTCCACTCACTGCAACCTCCGCCATCCTGGTACCGGTGATTCTTCTGCCTTAGCCTCCCAAGTAGCTGGGATGATTACAGGCGCCCACCACCACACCCAGCTGATTTTTTGTATGTTTAGTAGAGAATGGGTTTCACCATGTTGGCCAGGCTGTCCTCAAACTCCTGACCTTAGGTGATCTGCCCGCCTTGGCCTCCCAAAGTGCTGGGATTACAGGCATGACCGTCCCAAATCTTACTGAGATAATTATTCCACTCTATCTTCTGATAACTCTACTACTTTTTAATCACTCTTCTAGGTGAGTTCTTCCTTAGATTAAACCTGATTTTTATCCCTGCCCTAATTTGGGCCCAATTCTCAACCTATTCTTTGTAACTGTGACAAATAACAGATGAGTGTTTTCTCTCTGTCCTTAGCCTTCTCTTCAGCACAGAGTCTCTTCAGAAAGAAACTCTGATTGTTCAATTCCTTCCTTCCCACTTGTCCCTCTAAGCACCCTCTAAATCAGACCTGAGGCTCCCAAGAGAGTCGTATCCTTTTTCTCGCAGCTGGTCTGAGTTTTGTCGTCTGGGAGACTGGGCTTAGAAAAGCTTGAAGTTAGTACAGAGGCGAACGCAGCTTTAAATCTCCAGTACTTAACAGCTTCTCTGCAGCCTCAGAGGTAACCACATTTTCTTGCCTTCTTCCTCTCATCTCTATATATATCTGTGTAATCTCTCTTCACTGGAGCCTGACTCCAGCCCTCTGTCTGCACCGCTCTGCTTGTGCTGAAAGAGGGAAGGTTAGGGAAGAAAAATTAATAGACACAGGCCCATAAAAATAACAGGTTCTCTAGAGCACACATGAAGAAATAATTAAACAGATTAAACTTGGAGGGTGGAAAGAGATGGGCAGGAGCTTAGCAGGCAGAGACTGATGCCTCTGATTTTCACTTCCAAAGAGGCTGGGGCTCAGTGGGGAGGGATTTTTGTGCTTTTTTTCTTTGTTCCGGTGGATTGGATTCACTGCTGAATATTATTAAGTCACTAAGCTCTTTAAAGCCTTATCTTTGTATCCCCTCTAGATCCTCAGATCATGCCACACCCTAGTGAGAAAAGGAAATTTGATATTTATGGAGTGTTCTTTATGTGCCACGCACAATATTAGATACTTTATGTCCTGGCTGATTGTCAACTGAGGGTGTTTCAAACTTCAGAAATGAGTGCAATCATTTTCCTGTGACCCAGGATGATGACTACCTAAAGATCTTGTGATTCTGAAGCCAAAAAATAGCTTCTCACATCATCCCCTGCCTCGCTCCTTCCCTTTCTCTCTTCAATGGGCAGAAGCTTTTGCTATGATGGTGAAAGAAGGAGGCTGGTATTTAGAGATCATTTCAATACCAAAATGTCTAAGTCAGCAAGCCTCTCAGAATGCGCTGAGATAGTGAGAGGGTTGTAGAGACAGAAAAGCCTTCCTCCCTCTCTCACAAGTACCACCATTCCTCTGGCCCCATTTCTGGAAACTCAGATGAAAACACCCTAAAGAGGAACAATCCTCAACCGCTGGTACATTGGGCAGGGTGACCCATGCCTGTAACCTCTGCTCTTTGGGAGGCCAAGGTGGGAGGATCACTTGAGCCCAGGAGTTTGAGACCAGCCTGGCCAACACAGGCGAGTCCCTGTCTCTACAAAAAATAAAAGTTAGTCACGTATGGTGGCACAGCCCTGTAGTCCCAGCTCTCGGGAGGCTGGGGTGGGAGGATTGCTTGAGTCCGGGAGGTCAAGGCTGCGGTTAGCTGAGATCATACCACGCTGCATTCCAACCTGGGTGACACAGTGAGACTCTTACTCAAAAAACAAAAACCCCCTCTATTATTGTTACTTTCTGAGGTGTTGAAAGTAGTATATTGATTTTTCAACAATTTGAAAGTAGATATTAAAAGACAAGGTTCAGAATAGAAACACCCTCCCAGGCACTGCAGACCTGAGTGGTACCCAGAACAATGACTGGCAGCAAGATCACAGGGCATGGGAATGAGGCAACCAGATTCATGGCCCGGGCCACTGTCTCCTGCCTGCTGAAACTGGAACATCTTGCTTCACAGCTCTGGACCTCTGGACCTTTCTCTTCTTTTCTTTTTTGTTCCTTCCCTCCTTCCCTCCTTTCCTTCCTTCCTTCCTTCCTTCCTTCCTTCCTTCCTTCCCTCCTTCCCTCCTTCCCTCCTTCTCTCCTTGCCCCCTTCCCCCTTTTCCTCTTCCCCCTTTCCCCTCTTCCTTCCTTCCTCTTTCCTTCCTTCCTCTTTCCTTCCTTCCTTCTTTCTTTTTCTTCTTTGAGACAAGATTGCGCTCTATTACCCAGGCTGGAGTGCAGTTGCACAATCGTAGTTCTCTATAGCCTCAACCTCCTGGGCTCAAGCAATCCTCCTGCTTCGGCCTCCCAAGTAGCTGGGACTACAGGTGTGCATCATTGTGTCCAGCTAATTTTTTAATTTTTTTTGTAGAGGTATCACTATGTTGGCCAGACTGATCTTGAAATCCTGGGCTCAAGTGATCCTCCTGCCTCAGCCTCCCAAAGCATTGGGATTACAGGTGTGAGCTACCACACCCAGCTTCTAATTTCAAAAAAATAAATAGGCTTTATTTTTGAGCAGTTTTAGGTTTACAACAAAATAGAACAGAAAGTACAGAATTCTCTTATACACCTTCCCAATAGTTTCCTCTGTTACTAACATCTTCACTATTTGGGTTGTACATTCTATGGGTTTTGACAAATGTAAAGACATATACCCTTTGCCAAGCATGGTGGCTCAGGCCTGTAATCCTAGCACTTTGGGAAGACATGGTGGGTGACTCACTTGAGGTCAGGAGTTTAAGACCAGCCTGACCAACATGGTGAAACCCTGTCTCTACTGAAAATTCAAAAATTAGTCAAGTGTTGCGGCAGGCACTTATAATCCTAGCTGCTCGGGAAGCTGAGGCAGCAGAATCACTTGAACCCGGGAGGTGGAGGTTGCAATGAGCCAAGATCATGCCACTGCACTCCAGCATGAGTGACAGAGTGAGACCCTGTCTCAAAAACAAGCAAACAAACAAACAAACAAACCTACACATGAAGCCAGCATTACCCTACAAAATACTTTCACAGCCCTAAAATCCTTCTGTATTCCACTTCTCTTGTCCACTCTAGCCCTCAGAAATCACTGATTTTTTTTACTGTCTCTATAGATTTGCCTTTTCCAGAATGTCATACAGTTGGAATTATATAGTATATAGCTTTTTCAGAGTGGCTTCTTTCATTTAGCAATGTGCCTTTAAGGTTCTCCTTATTTTTCTATGGCTTGAGAGTTCCTTTCTGTTTATAGCTGAACCTTTCCAATTTTTTTTTTTTTGGTTGAAGCATAACATATATACATTAGAGCCCAGTGAATTTTTACAAAGTGAACACCCAAATAAAGATATAGAAAATTACCACCACCCCAGCACCCTAGTGCCCCTCCCAGTTATTACCACTCTCCTAAAAGTCAAGTCACTAGTCTTGACTTCTATCATCACAAATTAATTTAGCCTGTCTTTGTAATAAATAGAAATAGAAGCACACAGTATGTACTTGTATTAGTCTGTTCTCACCACTGCTATAAAGATACTACCTGAGACTGGGTAATTTATACACAAAAGAGATTTAATTAACTCACAGTTTTGCATGGCTGGGGAGGCCTCAGGAAACTTACAATCATGGAGGAAGACGAAGGGGGAGCAAGGCAGGTCTTACATGGCAGCAAAAGAAAGAGAAAGAGCGCACAGAGGGGAGCTGCCAAACGCTTTTTAATATCTCATGACAACCCACTCACTGTCACGAGAACAGCATGGGGGAAGCTGCTCCCATAATTTAATCACCTCCCACCAGGTCCCTCCGTCAACACATGGAGCTTACAATTCGAGGTGGGATTTGAGTGGGGACACAGAGCCAAACCATATTAGTACTCTTCTATGTGTGGTTTCTATTCTTCAATATTTAGGTTCATCTGATATAGCAGTTTGTTCTTGTTTATTCCATCGTATAGATATACCAATTCATTTAACCACTTTGCTGTTGATGGATGTTTGTGTTATTTCCAGTCTGGGGCTATTACAAATTATGCTGCTAAGAACATTTTTATATGTGTCTTTTGGTGAACATGCATTGGCATTTCATTTTGATATAAACCCAAGAGCGGAATTTCTGGGCCACAGGGTACCTGTACCTTTAACTCTGATAAATAGTGCCAATTTACCAAAGTACTTGTACCAATTTACACTCCCACAGCTTCTTATCTCCCCAGTACTTAGTATTGTCAAGATTTTTCAATTTTAGACACTTTAGTTCCATGATCATTTGAATTTGCATTTTCCTGATAACTAACGAAGTTGTGTACTGTCTTCAGGTCCCCTGAGAAACAGATTAAGATAGAGCTTTGCATGAGAAAGTTGATTGGGGAATGCCCTTAGATGGACACCTATCAGATAGAGAAGGCAACAGGATGGACCTCTCATTATGATAAGTTTCTGCTGATCTTATGGGAACTCAGGAGCTGGTCTCACCCTTCAGAGTTGTCCTGACTTGAGGCAAGGGGGCCAGGCCTTCATAGCAATCACTGAACGTGGTTTTGACCAATCATTGAATGCAGGTTGTCCTTGGAAAGGAATATGACTGGGTAGTAGAGTTCTCTTTTGCCAAGGGCAGTCCCTAGAGAGGACTATGGGTGAGGAGAAGGCTCCCAGAAGCTAGGAGGATGAGCACTTTAGTCCCTGAAGGCAACCTGAGCTCCACACTGTAGCTGCATCAACAAGCACCTTTTCATATGCTTCCTGGCTACTTAGAGACCCTCATCAGTATGCTTCTATAGCCAAGAAGCATACTGATCATTTGCCAAGTTCTTTTTCAGTAGGTTGACTTCCTTTTACTGACTGATTTATAGAAGTGTTTTATATATTATATATTATATCATCTTTTATATTATATTATATATCATCTTTTATATTATATTATATATTATATCATCTTTAATATTTTATATTAAAGGTGAGTTTTTTTGTCAAATATGTGAAATACAAAAAAATAGATTGCCTTTTCACTCTTTTCATGGTGTCTTTTTATGAATGGAAATTCTTCATTTTCTCAGTTTTTTATTCCTTTTTGACAAGTGGGTTTTATTGTGATCTGTTTACAAAATCTTCACATACTCTAATATCATGAGAATATTCACGTTACCTTCTAGAAGCTTTATTGTATTACTCATTATATTTATGTCTGTAGTACACACAGAACTGATTTTTGCATATAGCATGTACTAGAGACCAAATTTACCTTTTTCCATTTGGACCTCTAATTAACCTTAGTGCCATTTACTAAAAAGATCACCCTCATCTCATTACCTTTCAGTGATAACTTTGCCATAAGCCAGGTGACTGTGTATATGTGTGGGTCTATTTTTGTGTACTGTTCTATTCTGTTGGTCTTTATGTCTGTCTTTGTACCAGTTCCATACAATTTTAATTATCATACCTCTATGATAAGTCTTGATATCTGATCATATAACTCCTCTGACTTTGTTTTCTTCAAGAGTGTCTTTGTTGTGCATGGGCCTTTCCATTTCCACGTAGATTTTAGAATCAGCTTGTCAATTTCCACCAAAAAAAAAAAAAAAAAAAAACAACCTGGCTTGGATTTCTATTGGAATTATATTGAATCTATCAATCAATTTTGAGAGAATTGACTTTTTATAGCACTGAGTCTTCCAGTATCTGACCATGGTATATATTTACTGTCTTAGTTGGTTTTCTGTTGCTTGCAACAGAATATCTTAAACTCAATAATATATAAGGAAAATAAATTTATTTCTTACAGTTATGGAGGCTGAGAAGTCAAAGGTCAAGAGGTCACATCTAATGAGAACTTTCTTGCTGGTGGAGATTCTCTGCAGAGTCCCAAGGTGGCATAGAATATCACATGGTGAGGGCTGTACTACTTCAGGTCTCTCTTCCTCTTCTTATAAAGCCATCAGTCCCATTCCCATGACAGCTCATTAATCCATTAGTCCATTAGCCTGTAAATCCATGAACAGATTAACCCATTCCTGAGAGCAGAGCCTCCATGACCCAATCACATCTTAATGGCCTTACCTCTCAATATTGCTTTGTTAGTAATTAAATTTCAACATGAATTTTGGAGAGGACAAATATTCAAACTAAAACATCTATCTCTTCTTTAATTTCTCTCAGTAATGTTTTGTAATTTTCAGTAAGGAGATCTTACACCTCTTTTGTTAGATTTATTCCTAGATGTTTGATTTTCTTTTTTTAAGAGACAGTGTCTCACTCTGTCACCCAGCTTGGAGTGGAATGGCATGATCATATCTCACTGGAGCCTCAAACTGCTGGGCTCAAGTGATCCTATTACCTCAGCCTCTCAAGTAGCTGGGACTACTGGCATGAGCCACCACACTCAACCACGTCTTTACCTAAATCTTGATTTTCCTTGAAAGAAATTATCAGATGATATTTTATTATATACCATACATAAGAGTAGATTCCAATTGTTTGGGGCAGTAGCTTATAAAATTCATGTAGCCTTTTAAAAAATATTCATGGTAAATACACCCAACAAAAAATTTACCATCTTAACCATTTTTAAAGTATTTAGTTCAGTGGCATTAAATACATTCACAGTGTTGCGCAACCATCACCAATATCCATCTACAAAATTCTTTTATCTTATAAAACTGAAACTCTATATCCATTAAACAATAACTCCTTATTTCCCCTCCTACCAGTCCATTCTACTTTCTGTGTTCATGAATGTGACTACTAGGTATGTCATATAAATGGACTCACAGTATTTGTCTTTTTGTAACTGACTTATTTCACTTAGTATAATATCCTCAAAGTTCATGCACGTTGTAGTGTATATCAGAATTTCCTTCCTTTTTAAGGCTGAATATTTCATTGTCCTTGGGACAGGATAAGCCTACCTTCCTAGTAGACCCAGACACTGGCCCCAAAGATGTCTTCTCCATTTCTATCATGAGGACCCAGAGAGTCGTAAAATAGTCCTGGAAGCCAGACCTGATTAGCTAGATTTAATGAGGCCCCATTATGACACTCACTAATTCTGAACTTTCTCCATTCACAGTCTTGGATTCCTTATTTATAAGGCATTTCTACATATGATCTCACAAAATCACAACAATCCCCATATAGAAATGAGGAAACTGAGACTCAGAAAGACCAACTGGCCTTCCCAAGGTTACACTTTTGATAAATAGGCAAGATAGGATTCAAAGCAAAGTCTCCTGCCAAGAAACCTGACTTTAAATGCCAAGTTCCTGAAGTGAAATGGAGACCCAAGGCTGAGCGCAGTGGCTCATGCCTGTGATCTCAGCACTTTGGCAGGCCAAGGCAGGTAGACTGCTTGAGGCTAGGAGTTCAAGACCAGCCTGGCCAACATGGTGAAACCCAGGGTGTCAGCCTCAGGAGGCTGAGTCAGGAGAATCGCTTGAACCTGGGAGATGGAGGTTGCAGTAGGCCTAGATTGTACCACTACACTCCAGCCTGGGAGACAGAGCAAGACTCAGTCTAAAAAAAAAAAAAAAAAAAAATAGCCAGCCATGGTGGCTCATGCCTGTAATCCCAGCACTTTGCTTTGGGAGGCCAAGGCAGGTGGATCACAAGGTCAGGAGTTGAAGACTAGCCTGGTGAAGATGGTGAAACCCCGTCTCTACTAAAAATGCAAAAATTAGCCAAGTGTAGTGGCGGGTGCCTATAATCCTAGCTATTCAGGAGGCTGAGGCAGAGAACTGCTTGAACCCAGGAGGCAGAGGTTGCAGTGAGCCAAGAGTATGCCACTGCACTCCAGCCTGGGTGACAGAACAAGATTCCATCTCAACAAAAAGAAAGAAATTGAGACCCTAAAAAACCGTACAAATGATCAACAAAATGAAAAGTTGGTTTTTTAAAAGGATAAGCAAAATTGATAGACTGCTAGCTAGATTAACAAAGAAATGAGAGAGAAGATCCAAAAAAGCATAATCAGACATGACAAAGGCAACATCACAACCAATCCCACAGAAAAATACAAAAGATCCTCAGAAACTGCTATGAACATCTCTATGCATACAAACTAGAAAATCCAAAGGAAATGGATAAATTCCTGGAAACACACAACCTCCCAATATTCAACAACAACAACAAAACCCAGAAATCCTGAACAGACAATAAGGAGTAAGCAAATTTGAATCAGTAATAAAAAACTTACCAACCAAAAGTAAGACTTGGACCAGATGGATTCACAGTCAACTTCTACCATACATATAAAGAGGAGCTGGTGCTAATCCTATTGAAATTATTCCAAAAAATCGAGGAGGAGAGACTTCTCCCTAACTCATTCTAGAAACCAGTATCATCCTGATACCAAAATCTGGCAAACACACAGTGAAAAAATAAAACTACAGGCCAGTAACCCTGATGAATATAGACACAAAAATTTTCAAAAAAAATTAGCAAACTGAATCCAGTAACACATCAAAAAGTTAATTCACCACAATGAAATGGGCTTTGTTCCTGGAATGTTTAAGTATGGTTCAACATAAGCAAATCAGTAAATGTGGTTCATCACATAAAAAGAATTAAAAGCAAAAACCATATGATCATCTCAATGAACACAGAAAAATATTTTGATAAAATCTAACATCCAGGCAGATGCAGTGGCTCATTCCTATAATCCAAACACTTTGAGAGGCCAAGGTGAGAGGATCACTTGATCCCAGGAATTCAAGATCAGTCTGAGCCACATAGTAATCATCTCTACCAACATTTAAAAAATTAGTTGGGCATGGTGGCAGATGCTTGTGGTTCCAGCTACTCAGGAAGCTGAGGTGGGAGGACTGCTTGAACCCAGGAGGTCAAGGCTGCAGTGAACCATGATTGTGCCGCTGCGCTTCAGCCTGGATGAGAGAGAAACACCATCTCCCCTCCCCTCAAAAAATACATCTCTTCATGATAAAAACTCTCAACAAACTAAGCATCAAAGGAACATACCTCAAAATAGTAAGACCCATCTATGACAAACATACTGCCAGCATCATATTGAATGAGAAAAGGCTGGAAGCATTTTCCTTGAGAGCTGGAACAAGACAAGTATGTCCACTTTCACCAGTCTTATTCAACATAGTACTGGAAGTCCTAGCCAGAGCAATCAGGCAAGAGAAAATAATAAAAGGCATCCAAATGGGAAAAGAGAAAGTCAAATTATCTCTCTCTGCTGATGATATGATATTATGTGACTCCCTGGGCCCCATGGAGATGGTCCTCAGCTATAAAAAAGCCATTTTCTAAGGCTCTTGTTCTTGTCTAAGGTAACAGAGCCACAACTTCCAGCCGGGTTCATCCTGTCTGTATTTCTTCTGCTTTTCCACTAGGTATTTGGAAGCTGAGAGTGTGAAAACTGGAGGCATTTCAGGACCGAGGTGCCCATTGTCTGATAAACGCCTGTCTGCTTCATCTCTTGGCTGGACGGGAGGCTGACTGCCCAGGTGGGCCAAGCTATAGCACCCCTTCCCAGCTGGCAGAAGTACGCAGGGCATCCCCTGCCCGGGGTGCAAGGCTGCCTGTCCACATTGAAGCATCTGGCTTGAGCTAATGAGCTGTTGGCATGCATAGGCAATTACTTTAGCTCTTTAAAAACCTGCCAAACTTGCTTTTATAGCCAGCATTCCCTTAATGACTCAGGCCTGAAGTCAAATCCTCTGTGCAGAAGACAGTGGCTCTGCTCCTTATGCTAGGACTTTTCCTGCTCCTTACACTGCCCCAAGTCATGGGCCCAAGGTTCAAGCCTTAACCATCTCACCTCCCAACAGTCTCAGAAGGCAGGGTCCTAAGGAGGGGTGCAGGAGGCTCACTCCGTTCCTGGAAGTCCCAGCATATTCCGGGACCACTGAATGGGAACCAAGGCCAAGGCTTCTAACCTGGGCCCTGGAGTGTGCTGATGGAGTTCCTGTCCACAGAGCATACCTGAGCTGTCCTTTGGGCCTTGAAAGCCTTCAAAATGGGTAGGTTCGGGAGCTGAGCTCCGCAGCTCAACTGTCTGGGCACTACTCCAGCTCCTTCTGCATCACACTCTGTGCTGTGCCCCCATTCCCTGCAATTCAGTGCCCCAGCAACCCTTTCCCCAGCCAAAAGCTGCTCTTAAGGGAGAACCTGAGAAACCCATGTACTTTTATCAAAAAAACATCGCTCTTTGGAGTGAGGTCCTAGGGAGAAATGATGGTTCCATATGAGCACATTCTACAAAATAGTACCTTGTCACAGCTTTTTTTTTTTTTTTTTTTTTTTGAGACAGGGTCTTGCTCTATCACCCAGGCTAGAGTGCAGCGGCATGATCATGGCTCACTGAAGCCTTGAATTCTGGGCTCAAGCCATCCTCCTGCTTCAGACTGCCAAGTAGCCATGACTACAGGTGTGCGCCACCACATCTGGCTAATTGTTTTTCTTTTTTGTAAAGATGGGATCTTGCTATGCAGCCCAGGCTGGTCTTGAACTCCTGGGGTCAAGTGATCCTCCCACCTCAGCCTCCCAAAGTACTGGAATTACAGGCATGAGCCACCATGCCCAGACTCCTTGTCACAACTTTTAAAAAGCAACTACTTTGACACAGTGGCTGCGAAGACCGTGCTGAACACATACTGGATGAAGTAGGACTGCAGAGGTAGAGAAAGGTTCGTGCAAGGCTAGTCCCTATTAGGAGCTTGCTCTCCATGGGCCAGAGGTCCAGGCTCTGCACCTGACTCCTCTTGACTTGTTGGCCTGAGGACGGTGTGACTGAATGAACAGAATGGAAAAGGCCCCTTTCTGCTTCCCAGGAAAAGTCACCCCACCCCTTCTCTCTCTCTCTCTCTCTCTCTCTCTCTCTCTCTCTCTCTCTCTCTCTCTTTCTCTCTCTCTCTCTCTTTGTGTGTGTGTGTGTGTGTGTGTGTGTCATGGAGTTTCACTCTGTAACGATCCTAGCTCACTGCAACCTTCACTTCCCGGGCTCAAGCAATTCTGCCTCAGCCTCCCGAGTAGCTGGGACTATAGGCACGCACTACCATGCCCAGCTAATTTTTGTATTTTCAGTAGAGATGGGTTTGTATGTTCAACAGAGAGGGTGATGTTGGTCAGACTGGTGTGGAACTCCTGACTTCAAGTGATCTGCCCGTCTCAGCCTCCCAAAGTGCTGGGATTACAGGCACCTCTTCTCTTTAGCACAGAGCCGCAGCATAGCTCAAGCAGCCCACTGGTTCACAAACACATTCAACTGCAGCCCACAATCAAATGCCCAAGGAATTGCCTTTCCTCTTTCCCCACTCTGTCCTCTTCTTTCCTGCTCTTTTCCCAAGTTTCCCCTTTTTCTTCCTTTTCCTAGTTTCATTTCACCCCTCCTCTCCTATCCTTCCTCTTCCCCTCCTCTTTCTTCATTCACCTTTTCTTCCTTTCTTCTGCCCTCCCAAGTCTTCTCTCTCTCTCTCTCTCCTCCTTCCCCTCCTCTTCCTCCTGCTTCTTTTCCTTTTCTGCAGAGAGCATTTCTCTGGCAGTGGTTCCTCGTCATGGACAGTTCTTGGAGCTGAAGCCAGGAGTCTCTAGGTCCCTCCTAGAGATGGTCCCTGCATCCCCTCACTGCCTCTGTGCAGCCCACACCTGGCACACAGCAGAGCCCTGGGGCCCGCGGTCTCCACAGCAAGCCAGGCTATGGTGTCTTATTCTTTTCCTGCTTTAAAAAATGAGTTCGGATAACAGGCAGAGTCGGTCACATGTGTGGAACCGTTCCTCCCGGGGCAGGCTTTATTTCTCTAGATCTATCTGCACATTGATCATCGCTGTGTGCCAAGCCCTGAGCAGCAGGAGACGTAGCAGGGAGTACAGAGGCAGGAACGAGTCACCATTAGCACCAGGGAGAGTCACACAGACCTTTCTATGAATCACTTTCTGTCTCTGTGACTCAGACAAGTTATTCCAAGCGTCTGTTTGCTCCTTTGTAAAATTAAGCTTCAATTTCATTAAATGGCATAGGGCACTTAGCATGGTGCTGGCAGATAGTAAGCTCTGCACAACTGTGATGATGATGATGATGATGATGATGATGACAATGATGATGATGATGAGGTGTGACTCATTCACTTGGGTAGCTTTCCATCTAGGACGGAGATGAAACTGCAATTCAAGGGAGAAAAGAAAAATCAAGAGGGCATAGATGAAGAACACTGGGGCAGTGGGAGTAAGGGAGAAACTTCCTCTCCTTGGGGTGATGAGGGAAGACTTTGAGAGGAAGATAGCTATGTTTATCTTAGCGGGGCTTTTGAGGGCAGGAGTTCCGTGTGCCACAGTGAGGGAAGGGTTTCTAGGGGAGGAAGCGCCATGAGCGAAAATGCAGAGGAGTAGGGGAAGAATCTGGCTAGGCAGCTGGGGATTACTGGAACCTCTGGGGTTTTGAGGTTGGAGCGTGTTTTCCTGCATGTTTGAGCTAGATCACGTTCCCTCTTGCCTGTTCAAGGACATCCCTCCAGCAATTTTTCCCTTTCTCTCCTGCAGCATTCCCGTTTCTCCCCTCCTGTATCATCCCTGCCAACGTCCAAATATGCTATTATTTTACCCATCTTAGAACAAAACTAAAAGCCTCCTTGACGCCACTCATCTGCTCACCTTAAGAACAAAGCTCCTAGAAAGTTAGCTACACCCACTGTCTCCAATGTTCCTTTGCCTGACCTCTCACAACGCACCTGTTCGGGCTCTCACACTCACCGTTCAGCTGAGGCTACACAGTCTGAGTATCTCTTATCCAAAATGCTTAGGACCAGAAGTGTTTTGAATTTTGGATTTTTTCCGATTTTGGGATATTTGCATTTTACTTACGAGTTGAGCATGCCAAATCTGAAAATCCAAATTTCAAAATGCTTCAATGAGCATTTTCTTTGAGCATCGTGCGGGCATTCCAAAAATTTTTGAACTTAGAGCATTTTGAATTTCAGATTTTCCAATTTGAGATGCTCAGCTTGTGCTTGTCCAGGTCACTCATGACCTCCACTTTGTTCAAGCCAATGTTTACCCTTCTGGAACCCTCAAGAGCATTTGTCATAGCTGATCAACACCATCACCTTGAAATGCTCTCTTCACTTGGTTTCCAGATACCACACTGTCCCAGTTTTCCCCCTAGCTCATGAAATGCTCCCTGTCATCAATCTTTTCTGGTTCCTCCCTATCTCCCTGACCTCTTCCCACTGGATTACCCCAGGGCTCTGATTTGGACCTCTTCACTGTTTTCTAAAGCCAGTGTTTGCTTACTTTTTCTTTTGTCTTAATTTTTTCTTTTTCTTTTGAGATGGAGTCTCGCTCTGTCACCCAGGCAGGACTGCAGCCTCCACCTTCTGAGTTCAAACGATTCTCCTGCCTCAGCCTCTCGAGTAGCTGGGCTTACAGGTGCCTGCCACTACACCCAGCTAATCTTTCTAGTTTTAGTAGAGACAGGGTTTCTCCACATTGGCCAGGCTGCTCTCGAACCCCTGACCTCAAATGATCCACCCGCATTGGCCTCCCAAAGTGCTGGAATTACAGGAGTAAGCTACTATGCCTGGCCATTTTTTTTTAATTGTGAAAAAATATATATAACATAAAATTGACCAGCTAGGTACCTCACATAAGTGGGCTCATACAGAATGTGTGTTTTTGTGAGTGGCGTATTTCACTTAGCATATGAGCATGTTGGTTTTTCCTCCAAACCTGATCTTCTCCCAGGCTTCTCCATCTCATCTAATGACAACTCCATCCTTCTACTTGCTCCATTGAACCACCTGTGACATCACATATCCCATCCATCAGGAAATCCCATTGGCTCTACTTGAAAATATGTTGAGATACGGGCCACTTTCATCCCTGGACTATTACCCGCATGGCTCAAACCATCATCTTTCACCTGGATTATTGCAATAGATTTTTAAGTTGGATGACCTATCTCCCTTCTCTCCTTTAAGCCCTCCAAGGGCTTCTCACCTTTAACAAGGAAATGTCAAAGGGCTTTAGTAACCAACAGATCCTCCATGATCTGGCTCCCATTTGCTCTGTGAGCTCATCTCTTACTGGTCTCCCTTGTATAGCTGTTACCTTTAACTGCGTAGCAAATTACCCCAAAACTTGATGGCTTAAAACAATATTGATCATCTCACCATTTCCAAGATGGAGGTGGGGCGTGGTTTAGCTAGGTCCTCCAGCTCAGTCTCTCACAAGGCTGCAGTCAAGGTGTCAGCTGGAACTGTGGTTCTCTCAACAGACGGTCAATCTACTTCCAAGCTTCCTCACCTGGTTGTTGGCAGGACTCAGTTCCTCAGTTCCATTGGACCAAGGGCCTCAATTGTTCACTAGCTGTCGACCACAGGCCTCCCTCAGTGCCCTGTGATAGGGGTGTCTCCATGAGGCAGCTCATGATATGGCAGGTGGCTTCCCGCAGAGCAAGCAAGTTACACGACAAGAGAAGGCAAGCAAGACAGAAGCCAGAGTCTTTTGGTAACATGTTCTTGAAAATGACACTCATTATTTTTGGCATATTCTATTGGTTTAAAGCCAACCCATAGGTCCAGCCCTTACTCAACAAGAGGGACTACACGAAAGCCAGGATCCCCGGAGGCAGGGCTTGCTGGGCGCCATCACAGACGCTGCCTACCACACCCCACTTTTCTACCTGCACAGACCTCCTTGTTCCTTGAACCAGTGGGCCATGTTCCTGCCCCAGGGCTTTGCTGCTACTGGTCCTCCATCTGGAACGCTCTTCCCACACGCCCCCTTTTCAGTGAGGCTGTTTCTGACCACCTTAATTAAAATTGCAACAGCATCTCCCCTACCCTCATTTCTTTTCTTGTTTTTGTTTTTGTGTTTTTTTCTAGATGCAGTCTCACTCTCTCACCCAGGTTGAAGTGCAGTGGCCCGATCTCGGCTCGCTGCAGCTGCAGCCTCCCGGATTCAAGCAATTCTCCTGCCTCAGCCTCCTCTGTAGCTGGGATTACAGGTGCCCACCACCACACCCAGCTAGTTTTTGTATTTTCAGTAGAGATGAGGGTTTGCCATGTTAAGGCTGGTGTCTAACTCCTGACCTCAGGTGATCCGCCCACCTCGGCCTCCCAAAGTGCCGGGATTACAGGTGTGAGCCACCGTGCCCGGCCGACTACCCTCATTTCTTTCCCCTGCTTTATTTTTCTCCCTATCACTGATCACCTTCTAATGTGGACTACTTTACTTTCTTTCTGTTTGTACCAGTAGAATACAAGCTCATGAGAGCAGGGATTTTTGTCGTTTTGATCCACTGCTATATCCCCAGTGCCTAGAGCACTGTCTAGTACATAGGAAATAATCAATGAATCTAGTATACAGGCTGTGACTCATGCCTGTAATCCTAGCACTTTGGGAGGCTGAGGTGGGCAGATTGTCTGAGCTCAGGAGTTCGAGATCACCCTGGGCAATATGGCGAAGCCCTGGCTCTACTAAAGTACAAAAATTTAGCCAGGCAGGGTGGCAGGCGCCTGTAGTCCCAGTTACTTGAGAGGCTAAGGCACGAGAATCACTTGAACCCAGGAGGCAGAGGTTACAGTGAGCTGAGGTCACGCCACTGCACTCCAGCCTGGTTGACAGAGTGAGACTGTCTCAAAATAAACAAACAAACAAATAAATAAATAAATAAATAAATCTTGCATGCCTGTGATATTCAACTTTTCAGTGCATAATAATTTCTCCCAAAAATATGGTAAGGAATCCCAATATATAAGACAGATGAAAGCAAAATGGCTCTGTTCAAACTAAGGAGTACGGAACCAAAGTCCCACTCTACCTACTTCCAACCCAACCCTATCACTCCCCTTTTGAGAAGGCTCGCAGAGCCCTAGGGCTCTCTCAGAGAGCTGTGAGCAGTTTTATTCAAAGATGATCAGGAAAGAGATCTCTGTCCCAGACCCCTGAGTGCAGGCTGGATCCCACTGGAAACCAGCCTGATCTTCTGAGTCACAGGAAAGAAGCTCCACAGCTCTGCTCCTGTCCCCATGCTGGCCTCCCGTGAGCTCAATGTGTGGACCCAGATCTCTCCCAGCAAGACTTTGTCTCATTTGTGGCCTCTGAAGACTGAGAAAACACTCAGAACCCCCAGCACGTCATTGTTGGAAAAGATCCTAAATGTCACTTAATGTAACCCACTGAATCATTAAGTCATTCAACAGCCATTGAGGCCCTGCTATGTTTGTGCCAGGCATGGCATATAGACATGAAAAGCTGAGTACTTATCCCCCAGAAGCACATGGGGAGAGAGCAAACACTGAAAAGACTTTATCCAAATTCTATTTGAACACCTCCAGCGCTAGGGAATGTACTGCCTACCAAGGCCATACATTGCCCGGTAACATCAGCAGCACAATTGTTCTTTTTCTTGAACCCTGAATCTGCTTTCTTACAGCTTCCACCTTTGGTCTTAATTTTATCCTCTGGCTCCACACTAAATAAATCTATCCCTCCTCAAATGACAGCCTTTTAAATATTTGAAAACAGTAATCAAGTCCCACAGAGAACTCTCTTGAGACTTGTGGCCGCCTTTCAGGACCTCCATTCAGTGGCTGCTCCTAACCACTTGGGATTTCGGAGTCAGGCAGAGATAGCCTGGTTGCTGCTGATCTTGGAGAAGAGCTGCAGGGCTGGAAGCGGTCTCTGGAGTTCGAAGCCCACACTGCCCCACCCCAGCATGAGGGAATTCCAAGACGCTTGCACTAGAGGGGTAAAGGGTTCAAACAAGAGGTAATTCCCAGGCTGGAGGCGGTCCACTGCCTCCACATTCCCTCCGTAGAGAGGGCAGCTTCTCCTCTGGATACGGCCTTGCAGCTCACTCATTTGATTTCAAAGCAGCCAAATCCCAGTTCTTTGCAACTTGGGGAAGTGCAGCAGCAGTGGGGGAGGTAGCAGCAAGGAATTCGATGTTTTTTTGTGTGTCCTTTGTTTCAACAAAATGTAGTTTTCCAAGTAATTGCTTGCCTGATGCAATACGACTGCTGGGCCTCCAGGGTGTAAATCTTCCCGACAAGGGGCCAGTTTTCTGCTTCTTCCTGCAAGGCTGAAGCCCAGTTCCTTCCCTGGGACAGCCCAGCAGGTCTTGAATTCATTAAAGTTTCTCCAGCACTTTCTGCCAGAGCTGTGAGCTGCTTGGCACAATCCTGGCTGCCCTTTTCTGCAGGAGGCCAGGCTTGCCCAGGAGAGGAGGAGAGGGAGGTCAGCGGGCGGGAGGAAAAGGAGAGGGAACTGGGGGTGGGATGGTGGGGAAGGGAGAAGTGAGATCCTTTACTATTAGCTGGCTAGCCAGGCAGCCTCAGAAAGGCAAGAAAAAGCCTCAAAAAATATTCTCAGAAGAACCAGGATCTGGGAGTAACACGTGGGATCTACCATGCACAGCTGCACAAGAAAATATGTTCGTAAAAAAACTGTCTTGATTCCTTGCTGCAGGGAAGTAAAGGTCCATGCTTTTTTTTTTTTTTTTTTTTTTTTGAGACAGAGTTTCGCTCTTGTTACCCAGGCTGGAGTGCAATGGTGTGATCTCAGCTCACCGCAACCTCCGCCTCCTGGGTTCAAGCAATTCTCCTGCCTCAGCCTCCTGAGTAGCTGGGACTACAGGCACGCGCCACCATGCCCAGCTAATTTTTTGTATTTTTAGTAGAGACGGGGTTTCACCATTTTGACCAGGATGGTCTCGATCTCTTGACCTCGTGATCCACCCACCTCGGCCTCCCAAAGTGCTGGGATTCCAGGCTTGAGCCACCGCGCCCGGCCTCAGGTCCATGTTAAAGTGTCTGAAGATTCTCAGTATGGCATTGCCCTCATCTTTTTCCCTTCTTTCCTTTTCTTTTTCTCCATACGCTTGTTTCCATTTGAAATGTAAATAAATAAAAATACCCTTTTGCTCCCTTTCCCCTCTTTCCTTCATTCTTTGCCCGCAATTCCCTGCCCATCTCAAATTCCACCCCAGCACCACTTCTGTGACACTCACAAGTGCCTGAATCCACTTGACTTCCCACCCCCACCCCGCCCTCTGGCCTCTGTAAAGTGTCTCTCTCTGCACTGCCCTCCTTCTCCTCCTACCCCCTGAGTCTCCTCTGGTTAAATGAGGTAGAATGTTGGCATTCCCATGTCCTTGGGGACATCTAGGCATCTTGGCATAGAGATACATATGTAGAGAAGACAGAATACGTAGAGAAAACAGAAGATCATCAGAATGTCAGCCTGTTGAGGGCAGGAGTATATCTGAAATCAGAGCCAGCACTCAACACTTAGCATGGTCCATACTCACCGATGGGCTCTCATCTACCCACTGCCAAGTTCCAATAAAGAAGGGCCATTCTGGTCCACATAGGCCTTTAATCCATGAGCCCAAGTAAGGGAGAACTCTTCCATGAATACCATTGTTACAGGAAAGGGGTCCCAATCCAGACCCCAAGAGAGCATTCTTGGATCTCACACAAGAAAGAATTCAGGGCGAGTCCACAGTGCAAAGCAAAAGCAAGTTTGTTAAGAAAATGAAGGAATAAAACAAAGGCTACTTCATAGACAGAGCAGCCCCAGGGCTGCTGGTTGTCCGTTTTTATGGTTATTTCTTGATGATTTGCTAAACAAGGGGTGGATGATTCATGCCTTTTCTTTTTTAGTTTTTTATTTTTTATTTTTTGTTTGAGACAGTCTCGCTCTGTCACCCCACCCAGACTGGAGTGCAGTGACACCGTCTCAGCTCATTGCAATCTTCGCCTCTGGGGCTCAAGCAATTCTCCTGCCTCAGCCTCCCAAGTACCTGGGATTACAGGCGCACACCATCATGCCCAACTAATTTTTCTATTTTTAGTAGAGATGGGGTTTCACCATGTTGGCCAGGCTGGTCTCGAACACCTGACCTCAAGTGATACGCCCACTTCGGCCTCCCAAAGTGCTGGGATTACAGACGTGTGCCACCGTGCCCGGCCAATGCCTCCCCTTTTTAGGCCATAGAGAGTAACTTTCTGACATTGCCATGGCATTTGTCAACTGTCATGGCGCTGGTGAGAGAGTAGCAGTGAGGACGACCAGAGGTCACTCTTGTCGCCGTCTTGGTTTTGGTGGATTTTTAGCCGACTTCTTTACTGCAACCTGTTTTATCAGCAAGGTCTTTATGCCCCGTGTCTTGTGCTGATCTGCCATCTCACGCTGTGGCTTACAATGCCTTAACCATCTGGGAATGCAGCCCAGTAGGTCTCAGCTTCATGGTACCCAACTCCTATTCAAGATATAGATGCTCTAGTTCAAATGCCTCTGACACTATTTCCAGCCCTTCATAGCCCCACTCCCACCAGGTTTGTAAAACCAAACACAGAAGAAAAGTTTCCCAAGCTCAATCACATATACATATATGTGAATTTAAAGCCCTGTGTTAGGTCAACCTAGAGATATTTGCCTTTTAATCTTCCTTAACTATGAGATTAAAGACTTTAACATTACTTCAGGCAGCACCCACTTAGGGAAAGGTGTTTATAGGGGACAAAGTGTTCTTTGCATTTTCTCAGTGTAGACTTATATATGCAGCTACACATGCATTTCTCTCTGCAGACAGCTTACATCCTCAACCCATGAAACCACATTAAGAATCTTCTTGTCGGCCGGGCGCGGTGGCTCAAGCCTGTAATCCCAGCACTTTGGGAGGCCGAGGCGGGTGGATCACGAGGTCAAGAGATCGAGACCATCCTGGTCAACATGGTGAAACCCCGTCTCTACTAAAAATACTAAAAATTAGCTGGGCATGGTGGCGTGTGCCTGTAATCCCAGCTACTCAGGAGGCTGAGGCAGGAGAATTGCCTGAACCCAGGAGGCGGAGGTTGCGGTGAGCCGAGATCGCGCCATTGCACTCCAGCCTGGGTAACAAGAGCGAAACTCTGTCTCAAAAAAAAAAAAAAAAAAAGAATCTTCTTGTCCTCATTTTCAGGTAGAGAAAAGCCTATGAAATGCCACCAATGGTGAACAAGGGGACTTGTGAAATCTTCTTCCCTTCCTGGCATCCCAAGTGTCTGAACATACAGAACTCGTGTACTCATTACAATTAGATTAACTTAGACACATTCCTGCGTGGACACAGAATCCTGGGCTGGATCTTCCGGGCGCCCCATGATTGTGGGATTCTCTGTGGTCCCAAGCCATGGTTTCTGCCCATGCTGGAGAAAACAGCAGGAAGCCCCACCCTTTCACTTTTGGGCTTGGATCAAAACCGTGCCACTTGATGGGTGTGTGATGAGTACCACAGGGGCACGTTTTTCTTGGAATTTAATGTGTATCTCAAAGGAGAGTTCTTTGGTGGGAGTGGGGCAATGTTATTAACAACATCGTCATCAAATATTTTCTTCCAAGTGTCCAGATGTGCGTGCCACTGTGACGGGGCAGTAAAGGTGGGTTCTTGTGTCGTGCTGGGTGCTTTATCATCAGGACCAAGAGCTCTTGCTTGTTAGATACTCAGACAATCATGCTCTGCACCCAGCCCCTCCTCGCAGTGAGCTTTAGTCTAAAGGTGGAGTGCAAACAAGCTTCTCTTCGCCAAAATCCCCGTGCAGAGGTCTTTGGGGGAACTCGAAGAGGCTAATTCAGACCCCTATTTGATTTGTTTGGTGTTCTCTGCCACAGAGCTAATGAGCTGCCAAGACTCCTCTCCAAAAGGAAAATACTGAGTCTTTGAAGCCTGCATAGACCCGCCCAGAACACCACATGCTCCAACTGCCGCCTTTCCCACTTCCTGGCAGGGCCCTCAAGAGTCCCTCGGGATGGGAATCAGAGAACACGTCCTGTGGATAGAGCAGGATGGAACCAGACACCCCTCCAGTGCACATCCCTCTGAGGTCTCCCCACTGGAAAAGGGGAACTGTTCAGCCTTGCATCTTACATTTTATGCATGACAGGAAAAGTCTAATATCAAGTCCCATTGGTTGAGCAATTAATTATATGTCCTCCCCTGTGCAGAGAATGGTGTCTGTGTCATTTTCTTTATGTCTCTCATAAACCTTATTCTAGATATAGAAACTGGGAAACAGAGAGGTTCTGCCATTAGATCCGTGTCACACAGCACGTAGGTGACAGATCCAGGAACTCCACCCTAGGTCTAACTGACTTCCAGGACCACACATTTCAACATATGGCAAATTCATTTTATTTCCATAAAACCCTGGAAATAAGCCTCGATCCACATGTGTATGGGACTCATGTGCTTAAGGCCAAATAGAAATCGATCTATGTCTAAAATAAATCATGCTTTAGGGCCAGTGAAGGTCTGTGAGAGAATATGGAGAAAGTCCTCATGTGCAGATCTCCTTCTCTTCACTGCCCGGCCACACACCTATTTGGTGGGAAGATTTCTGAATGTGCACACTGCCAACTTCTAGAGAAATCAGTAACAGTGAGGATGGTGAGTGCTCAGGGCTGTGGGGAAGATTTCTGCTTCCTACTGATTTCTGAGAACTTACTGCTGATCTCCTTGACTCCTGCACATCTGGGCAGCCAGAGGAGAAGAAAAGAATTACACAGAATTAAAGAGAAGCAAGTTGTAGACGCAGAAAAAGAGCAACAAGAATCTAACAAGACTGTATTGACAATGTACTTAATGCTCAAAACTCACAGTCGTGTGTGTGTCTGTGTGTGTGTGTGTGTGTGTGTGTGTGTGTGTGTGTCTGTGTGTGTTGGCCAGGGCAGGGAGGTTGGGGAAGGGGGAGAACACAAGAAATAGAAGCCCTTCAAGGCTCTTGCAACCTGGTTGAGGAGAAAAGATTATTATATATGTAATAACAGCCCAAAACAGTTTGCATTCTGTTGTATGTAAGTGCCAGATGATTCAGTACAGGCTGTCACTACAAGAGGAGTACAGATCAGTGGAACTTAGAATAGTAAGAAGGGGCTTCATGG
The DNA here is from genome assembly GCF_048565385.1 of Saimiri boliviensis. NCBI lineage: Eukaryota > Metazoa > Chordata > Mammalia > Primates > Cebidae > Saimiri > Saimiri boliviensis. The sequence goes on from NC_133461.1 coordinate 77,687,791, forward strand.
AGTGTGAAGGGAAGTTCAGCTGGCCCTTGGAAGTTGAATAAAATGCAATTGGGTGCCGAGAAAGAGAGAGGGCATTCCTGCAGATGAGCATACACATACGGACTATACATAATTACTCAAATCAAACCTGCATTGGACTTAAAATCACAAGCTGTTAGGACTCAAAGGAGCCTTTGAGGGCATGTAGTTCAGCCCTTCCTTTTGCAGGCAGGAACACAGAGGGCTAAAAAAATAAAGTTGCAATGGATAAGCTGCTTAACCTCCTTGGGTTTAGTGGCTATTTGTCTCCAAGGAACTGGGATTGCTTTGTAGACAAGATCTGTTATCCTGACAACATCCTTGGGAACCGGCCACGGAGACGGACATGGAGATGAGAGCAGCAGTGGTGATTTGGTCCTCTGTATGATAGTCAGTTGGAAAAGAACCAGGTTCCCCCCAACTCTGTTCAGGCAGACTCCTCAGCTGCAAAGCTATTGGGAAGGGAGTGCTGTATGGGGTGTGCCGGGTAGAGAGACCTTCCAACTGGCCTCCCTCTGTCCATTCAGGCAAACTTCCTTTCTGTTCAGCACACCACAGCCAGGTATAATTTTATACACAAATTTCATCCATTTTAAGTGGATAGTTCAATAAAATATTAGTAACTCTACACAGTCTTGTAAGCATGAGCACAATTAAGATATAGGTGTTTCCATCACCATAAAAACTTTATTAATGCAACCACTGCTGTCCATATCTTCTCCCTATCCCTACCCAAGCAACTACCGTTGATCTGTTTTGCCTTTTCTAAGATTTCTTTTTTTTTTTTTTTTTTTTTTTTGAGACGGGGTTTCGCTCTTGTTACCCAGGCTGGAGTGCAATGGCACGATCTCGGCTCACCGCAACCTCCGCCCCCTGGGTTCAGGCAATTCTCCTGCCTCAGCCTCCCTAGTAGCTGGAACTACAGGCATGCGCCACCATGCCCAGCTAATTTTTAGTATTTTTAGTAGAGACGGGGTTTCACCATGTTGACCAGGATGGTCTCGATCTCTTGACCTCGTGATCCACCCGCCTCGGCCTCCCAAAGTGCTGGGATTACAGGCTTGAGCCACCGCGCCCGGCCTCTAAGATTTCTTATAAATGGAATCCGACAGCATGCTGTCTTTTGTGTTTTACTTCTTCCACTTAGTATGATATTTTTGAGATTCATTTATGTTGCACATATTAATATTTCATTTATTTTTATTGCTGAGTAGTGTACGAGTATCACTCAGCAGTGAAGCTTGGGTTCTTTCCAGTCTTGACCTATTTTGAATGAAGCTTCTGTGAACATTCATGTACAAAACTCTGTGTGGACATATATTTTCATTTCTCTTGGGTAAATATCTAGAAGTGGGATGACTGGGTCTCCTGGGGTAAGTATATATTTCACTTTATAAGATACTGTGGCCAGGCACACTGGCTCATGCCAGTAATCCCAGCACTTTGGGAGGCCAAGGTGGGTGGATCTTCTGAGGTCAGGATTTTGAGACCAGCCTGGCCAAAATGGCAAAACCTGTATCTACTAAAAATGCAAAAATTAGCCAGGCATGGTGGTATGCACCTGTCATCCCAGCTACTCAGAAGGCTGAAGCAGAAGAATTGCTTGAACCTGGGAGGTGGAGGTTGCAGTAAGCAGAGATCACACCACTTTACTCCAACCTGGGCAACAGAGGGAGACTTGGTTTCAAAAAAAAAAAAAATACTGTGAAACTGTTTTCCAAAGTGGCTGTACCATTTTGTGTTCTCTGTAAAGAGTTTCGGTCACTTCACATCCTCATCAACACTTGGTTTAATTAGTCTTTTTTTTTTTTTTTTTTTTTTTTTTTTTTTTTTTTTTTAACCTTTGCTCACTCTAGGTGGCTGTGTATCTCACTGAGGGTTTAATATGCATTTACTTCATTACTAGCGATGTTGGCATCTCTTCATGTTTATTGGCCATTCATATATCTTCATTTGAAAATTGTCTATTTAAATCCTTTACCCCCTTTTCACTGGTTAAGCAACCAGTCTTATTGAATTGTAAGAGTTCTCTGTTTGTTCTAAATACAAGCTCTCTGTTACATGTATGCTCTGCAAATATTTTTTTCTCAGCCAGTGGCTTGCTTTTTGTTTTCTTAACTGCCTTTTGGACAGCAAAAGTCTTTAATTCTGATGAAGCTAATTTTATCATTTTGATTTTTACCTTTTATATCTTTATGAAACACGTGTTTAACCTAATATAATAAAGATTCTTCTATTATACTTTCTTCTAGTTTTAGTTCTCACATTTGGGTCTATGATTCATTTTGAGTTCATTTTTCTTCATGGTTTAAGGTAAGAAACAAGATTTAGGTTCTTTTTTGTTGTTTTTGTGGATTTTTTTTTTTTTTTTGCATACAAATATTCTGTGGTCCATATGTTTAAGAGATTTTTTTTTCTTTTTTTTTTTCCTTTTATTTATATATTTATTTATTTTTTTGAGATGGAGTTTCACTCTTGTTGCCCAGGCTGGAGTGCAAATGGCATGATCTAGGCTCATTGCAACCTCTGCCTCCTGGGTTCAAGTGATTCTCTCACCTCAGTCTCCCCAGTAGCTGGGTTGCAGGCTCAAACCACCATGCCCAGGTAACTTTTGTATTTTTAGTAGAGATGGTGTTTTACCTCATTTGCTAGGCTGGTCTTGAACTCTTGACCTCAGGTGATCCACCCGCCTCAGCCTCTGAAAGTGCTGGGATTACAAGAGTGAGCCACCGAGGCTGGTCTGAAAACACTCTTTTTTCTAATTGAATTGCTTTGGCACCTTCGTCAAAAATCAATTGGTAATTCTCAGGACAGTGGAACTATTTTGTATGATACTATAATGGTAGAAACATGTCACTATACATTTTTCCAAACCCAGAAAATGTACAAGACTGCCAAGAGTGATCCCTAAACTATGTGCTTTGAATGACAGCAACATGTGGACATAGGCTCACTCCTTGTGACACATGTGCCACTCCAATGCCAGATGTTGACAGTAGGGGAGGCTATCCATGTGTAGGGATAGGGGGTATCTGGGGACTCTGTGCTGTCTACTCAATTTCCCTGTATAGCTCTAAAAAATAAAGTCTGTTTAAAAAAAAAAAAAAGAAGAAGAAAAAAGTCTAATTTTAAAAAATCAATTACCTATCTAGGTGAGGATCTATTTCTAGAGTCTCTAGTAGATTTCATTGATCTAATATCTATATTTCAATACTACACTGTCTTGGTCACTATAACTTTACGGTAAGTTTTAAAATTGGATAATGTAAGTAATCCAACTTACATTCCAATAGCCAGTCTAGCAGCTGTGAGTTTTCATTTGCATTTCTCTGGTGATTACTGATGTTGAGCATTTTTCATATACCTGTTGGCCATTCGTATGTCTTTCTTTGAGAAACACCTGTTCATGTCTTTTGCTCATTTTCTAATTGGGTTATCTGTTTTCTTGCTATTAAGTTGTTTTAGGTCCTTATATATTGTAGATATTAACCCTTTATCAGATACATGGTTTGCAAATATTTTATCATATTCCATAGGTTGTTTTCTATTGGCTTTTAAACTATTCTTTGCATTATTTCTAGCAGTTTCTCTAGAAACTACAATATATATCCTTAAGTTTTTACAGCATGTTTAAAATAAACATTGTACCATTTGACATACATTATGGAACTCTTGCAACTGCACTGATCTATATTCCTCTGCCTCACCTTATCCTTCATGTTACAGTTGAAATATAATATATTTATTTTGTACATATGAAGTATAATATATGTATATTTCCTTTAGCATTTCTTGTAGTGCAGGTTTTCTGGTAGTAAATTCTCTTTCACCTGAAAATATCTGTATTTAACCTTGATTCTTGAAGATTATTTTCACTGGTTATAGAATTCTGGATTGACAGTCTTTTCTTTCTGCACTCCAAAAGTATTTTTCTCTTCTGTCCTCCACAATTTCTGATGAAAAATCAACTTTAAATTGAATTGTTTTCTTGTATATACTGTGTCATTTTTCTTTCACTACTGTCAGGGTTTGCCCTTTATGGCCAGGCACAGTGGCTCACACCTGTAATCCCAGCACCTTGGGGAGTAGAGGTGGGCAGATCACTTGAGCCCAGAAGTTCAAGACCAGCCTGGCCAAAATGGTGAATCTCTGCCTCTACTAAAAATACAAAAATTAGCCAGGCATGGTGATGCATGCTTATAATTCCAGCTACTTGGGAGACTGAGGCACAAGAATCCCTTGAACCCCAGAAGTGGAGGTTGCAGTGAGCCGAGATCCAGCCACTGCATTCCAGCCTGGGTGTTAAGGAGCATGACTCTGTCTCAGAAAAAAAAAAAAAAAAGGACCTTTTATTTGTGACTTTCCACAATTCGACTTTGATAATGTCTTTTTCTCTCTGTTCCTCAATTTGGATAAGTTCTATTGCTTTATTTTCAAGGTCACTTACTAGTAATATTTTCTCTGTCATCTCCACTGGAAATACTAAGTCCAAACAGTAAATTTTTGTTTCTGACATCATATTCTTCAGTTCTAAAATGTCCATTTAGTTCTCTTTCTGGAATAATTTCTCTTTCTCTGCTAAGATTTTCTAGTTTTTCATTCACTATTTGTTTTGCTTTATTAAAGATAGTTATAAACATCATTTTAAAATCATTGGCTGGGTGCAGTGGCTCAAGCCTGTAATTCTAGCACTTTGGGAGGCCGAGGTGGGCAGATCACGAGGTCAAGAGATCGAAACCATCCTGGCCAACATGGTGAAACCTCTTCTCTACTAAAAATACAAAAAAAATTCGCTGGGCGTGGTGGCACACGCCTGTGGTCCCAGCTACTCAGGAGGCTGAGGCGGAAGAATCACTTGAACCCAGGAGGCAGAGGTTGCAGTGAGCCAAGATTGCGCCACTGCATGCCAGCCTGGCAACAGATCAAGACTCCGTCTCAAATAATAATAATAATAATAATAATAATAATAATAATAATAATAATTGTCTGCTAGTTCTAATATCTGGAGCATCTCAGGGTCATTTTCAGTTGATGTGCTTTTTTCTTGAGAAAGTTTTCCAAGTTCATGGTTCTTTGTATGTCTTATAAATTTAGACTGTATCTTGGTCATTACAAATATTAAGTTGTGAAAAATGTGGATTCTGTCATTTTTCTCTGATGAGAATTATAAACCCTGCTTCTTGAATGGCAGTTCCTTTGTCTATTCAAATTTATTATTATTATCATTATTGTTATTTGCTGAATCACTTTCAGTCTGATCTGTAAATTCAGGGGGTCATTGAGAGGTATGGGTGGTCAGCATTCAGGATCTTCTGGTTGGCTCTTTCCCTTCCATGATTCCTCCACTCTCTTCAGCAGCTGCAAGTTTCCTTGCCTCAGTTTTCCAGTTTCCCAATTCAGAAAGACTCCAGTTTTCCCACCAGCATGCATGCTACCTCCAGGGTCACGTTAACTGCACCTGGCCCCAGGAGAGAGGCCACAAAAACAAGAACTCACTTTGTAAAATTCCCCCCCTCGGAGGAAAGCCTGTCTGCTGCTGTTTACTCTCCAGTGCCTCACATAGCTGCTTTTGGCTACTTATCCAGATTTTTAATAGATTTTGGCTACTTATCCAGATTTAGTAGATTTTTACATAGAATGAGGTCTGACAAGACCTTACTCTATCATTACTGGAAGCAGAAAGTTTAGGATAATCTTTTTGAAAAGTAAATATCATGTCACTCTCCTGCTAAAATCTTATAAGCATTTTATCATTGCCCTTGAAGTCCAAAATTCTTAGTAAGACCTTCAGTTAGACTCCTCAGCAGAAGACAGACTATACTTATAGAGGTTCTCCAGAGAAACAGAACCAATAAGATACATGTATAAAACAATTTATTATAAGGTATTGGGTCACAGGATTATGGAATTTGAGAACTCCCACAATCTGCCATCTGCAAGCTGGAGACCCGGGAACTCTAGTGGTATATTTCAAAGTCCTGAGAGCCAGAGAGCCGGTGGTGCAGGTTCCAGTCTGAGCCTGAAGCCCTAAGAACATAAGCTCTGAGGGCAGGAAGAGATTGATCTCCCAGCTCTAGCAAGCAGGCAGAAAATGTATTCACCCTTCCTGCACCTGTTCTTCTATTCAAGCCCTCAACAGACCAAATGATGCCCACTCACACAGGGGAGAGCCAAGTTCTTTACTCAGTCCACCAATTCAAAGGTTAATCTGTTCCGAAAGCACCCTCACAAACACTCAGAAACAATGTTTCACCAGCTATCTGGGCATTCCTTGGCCCAGTCAAGTTGACACATAAAATTAACCATCATAGCACCCTCAACCAGGATTTTAAGGATGGTTTGATAAAGACACTATTTACAAAGGTTAAGAAAAATAAGAAGAGAAGTTAAAGCATTCCAGGACTAGCAAATGTGGGAAGCCATTGTGACTCCTCAGCCTGAATGGGCAGAGGGAAAAAGGTGCTACCAGAACCAGCGAAGCTGGAGCCATGGGAATGGGGCCACCCAACAGCAACTGCTGTTGTAGAATACAGGCACCACCAGAAACTCAGCACTCTAGCAGGGAGAAAGCTGGAGAGGAAATGCCATGACTTCTCTTTCTTTGGGTCTCTTATCTCCAACTAATGCCTCCCGTCACCCAGACCCAACTGGAAGCCAGAGGGCAAGGAAGCCCAGGTGGCACAGTCTCAGATGTTGCCAATTCCCTCAACTGCTCCCCAAGGATGTGGTTTCCAAATCTCAACCTTGCTTTTGTGGTCTGGAATGGTCTTATGCAGTGCTCAGAACTGTCTCAATATGCAACATTCTGGGTAGAGGAGCATCTATGCCACATCCTCTGAGTCTATACAAAAGTCTGGAAACAGCTGGAATATTACCACCCAATCTGGCCACTATACTTCTGTTCATGTATCATTAACTTTCTGAGTAGCCACAGGATGCCCAGGACTCTTGGTGAACTTGCAGTCAACTAGATCCCTAATTTATGAACCAATGTTAGACTTCAGTTTTCATATATTTTACTTGCACAATGGACATTTTTAGTGTAATTTTTAAAATCTCAGATATTCCTGTGGTTGACCTGCTCACCTCCTTACTTCCGCCTGCATAAATGTCTCTTGGTGAGGTCTTCTAGACAAGCCCATTAGGAAGGAAGCCTGGCCTTTGCCTCAACATACCTCTCTAGCACTCCCTGACTCCTTCTCAGCTTTATTTTTCTCTGTAGCACTTATCGCCATTTGACACGCTATTGATTATTTTACTTTACTCTTTTAAAATCTGTCTTCCCCTACCAAAACGTGTAAGCTCCATGAGGGAAGGGCCTGTTATCTGCTCACTGCTACAACCTCAGTACAGGTAAGAGTTCCTGGCACACAGTGAGCACTCATATTAGTCAGCTTAGGCTGCCATGACAAAAACCATAGATTGGGTGGTTTACAACAAAGTTTTATTTTCTCACAGTTCTGGAAGCTAGAAAGCAAAAGATCAAGGTCTAGCAAAGTTTGGCCTTGGGTGAGGGCTCTCCTCCTGGCTTGCAGATGGCCACCTTCTCACTGTGTGCTCTTGTGCCCTTTCCTCCATGAGTGCACTCAGAGAGAGAGAGATTTCTTATAAGGTCACCAATCCTATTGGATAGGACCTCATTTTTATAATCTCAATCTTAATTATCTTCTAAAAGCCCTATCTCCAAGTACAGTCCCATTGAGGGCTAGGGCTTCAACATACGAATTCTGGGAAGACATAATTTAGTCTCCCCAAAATTGAGGTCATCTACTCAAACCACTCACACAGATGAGGAAACTGTGGACCTGAAATGCTGAGGCAACATCTTGTTCAGCTCCCCCTGACAAGTCCTCACAAAGTGGTTACCAATGGTGCCTTGGGATTGGCATGGGACCATATAATGCCCCCAGACCAGGCTCCATCCAAAAGGCATATATCTGTCACCTCAGTTCTCCTTCCTGCTGGGGCCTTGCCTCCAAATTTCAAGACCAAATGCCCTCCTTCCAATGTGCCCCATGGTAGGCCCGAGAAGACAGGTGCAGTGGGCCATCCTCAGCTGCTGGAAGAACTTGCCATCTTTCTGGAAATTCGTTGTCAATCTGTACTTACTGAGCCCATTCCAGTATCCATCTGGGTTGTGCTCCCTTATGTGGTGACAAGGGGCTGGTAGGACAGTGCGAATTTTCACACAACAGTTAAACAAAAATTAAGTGCTAACCATGTGTGTGGCACTGACTCCAGGGTGATAGGAGTTCCAAGAAGAGCAAAATCAGAGTGAGTAGAAACACATCTTCATGGAGTCGTGGGACTTGAGTCAGACCTAGAAGGATGTGTGGGACCTAGACAAACAGAGGGAAGGAAGGGAAACTTTGCAGAGGGTGACAAGGGCTGGGAGTGGTAACAGCACATTATGAACAAAGGGTTGAGTCAGGATCCACCCCTATATAGGGTTGTGAGCGTGCTGAAGCCTCCAGCATCTGTATTGAGATGGATGAGCAAAGCACTGGGAAATACAACTTATATTGCCCAGTTATTTTGTGCTTTCTTCTTCCCTCGTCAATCCGGGATCAGCCGAGGTGAAAAGGCTCAGAGCTCCCCTATCAGAGTTTATAGGGAGCTTCCCAAGAATGCTTGATCACAGCAGACCTTTTATTTTCCAAACAACAGGCAGCTCCTAGAATTTTCTTACCATCCTTCCTACAGGGGGTTTCTTCCATCGACAGCCAGTTCTGGGAGGGCGAAGAGCCCCAACTCACTCACTTGAGGAGACTCCAAGTTCCTTAGGGTCTGAGGTCCAGTGGGAAAAAAGGGTTTGGCAAGCAGGTCCCTTCCTTCTTGGATTTGACAAGAAGTGGGCAGGTCGCAGGCAGCTGTGCTGAGTATTTATGTTACGCAAAAGGCCGACTCAGCCTTTCTTCCTGCCAAGGTCAGCAAGCCACATTCCCAGTGGTTTGGGTGTGTGGGTGTCCTCTGGGCTAGCAGAGAAGCCTGCCAGGAGCCCAGGCCTTAGCTTGTGCAGACCCCAAGAAGCTAGGCAGCTTCTATTTCCCCAAGACTGCCTCAGGTCCCCCTCGGAGATTTTCTCTCACCCCAGGCCTTCCGCTTTCTTTTCACTGAGCTCTTTGTTCACTAAACAGCCTGTAACTGGGGACCCAGGCCTGGGCTGAGTTGGGGTGGTGGGAGGCTGTGACAAGGACAGAAGGCCCTGGGGAGAAGGCAGGGACTCAGCGACTACAGTTAGACATTTGTCGACACAACTTCAAAGCCCCGTCACAGCCTCCATCGGCCACATCCACACACGCCCTCATTTTATGCTGCTGAAATTAGACTGAAATGAACATGATTTAAAGAGGAAAATAAGTGGCCACAGGATAGCCTGAGTGCTGAATGTGAAAGAGGAGCAGGGTTGTTTTAAGTTCTTTGCTTTGGGAATTAGCAGAATCAGACACGTTTGAGAATTAAGGATGACTGATACGCAGATAAACCACCTAATTTATTTTAAATTTAGTTTATTACTTTTTTTTTTTATTTTAGAGTTGGAGGCAGAATTTTAGAGTTGGATCACAGAAGTCTCTGTGATCCCTGCCTGCCACCCTAGGCTCCCCGGGACCCCATCAAAAGCCCCTTCTCTGCAGGCCACCTGTGTAACGACACCTGACAAGGATCCCGACTGACTGTGTCCACTATCACCCAGGCTGGAGTGCAGTGGCGCCATCGTAGCTCACTGCAGCCTCCACCTCCTGGGCTCAAGCGATCCTCCCTCCCAGAGCTCTGGGATCAGAGGCATGAGCTACCTCACCCATCCCTCCAATATGATTTAATATGTCCAAAGCAGCTACGTCCTTGTCACTCGGGCTTCCTCTCTGCCTATGCAGATTCTACCCATCCCTCAGGCAGGTCTCTGGAAAGCACCCTGTTCCTCATCCAGCTCTCCAGGCTGCTCAAACCTCACAGTCCACCTGGTACTCAGTTGGGCACTGCTGAATGAAACCCCTCCCGTTGGTCCTTTGCGAAGCTTGGATGAAAGGCTTCCACCACTTTGAATTTCCCTGAATCCCTAACATCTAAACCAACCACATTCACTGTGAAGAAAAGAGATGACCATAGGTAGAAAACAGCAGCACAGATAGCAGGGACAGCCTCTGCAAGACAAACCCCTGATGATCCCAAAAGCCAGTAACAGTTTTCTCTGAACATCTGTTGGAGTCAAAGCTCAGGGCCCACCCCAAGCATCAGCACATGGCTCCAGCCCTCCGCAGCCCACAGCGGTGTGAAGCAGGTATTCCCTGAGCTGCATATCACTGCAGGTTGCATGAAGGAATATGTCCAGTTGGGTGGGGTCCCGGAAAGTAGGGTCTGGGGCTGAGCTCTTTGTAAGTGAGACCAGGAGCCCCAGTTTAATTAGAATTCCTGCCTAAGATGAAGGCTCACGGCTGCCAGCCCAGGCCTTGAGCCATTGGTCATGGCTCATAAAGGCCACACACGAGTCACAGAAGCTGGGCGGGACCTGCATCCCTTGTGGACGGAGCCTCAGAAGTCTCTGTGATTCCTACCTGCCACCCTAGGCTCCCCGGGACCCCATCAAAAGCCCCTTCTCTGCAGGCCACCTGTGTAACGACACCTGACAAGGATCTCAACTGATTGTGTCCACTCAGTGGGGTCTCTATTTCTGTCCCCAGCCTTCCAAGAGGCCGTGGCTATCACCAGGGTGCCCCACCCCAGCCCTGAATCCCAGCTGCAGGGACTGCCATTCAAACTCCCATGTGTCCAAGACGGCTGTGGTGTTGGCATGAGGACAAAGCCAACCTGCCCCACAAGGGCAAGTAGTTTAAGAAGATTTGTATCAAACAAACACTTTCAAAACTGTGAAATGTGCTATAAACTTCGTGCCCAGTTTTCTAACGATGGTGTCGCTGGTGGCTGGCAGCTGCTCTTTTCCATGGTGCTCCCCTCCGGGCTCCAACGGAGACCACCAAGGAGAGAGGTGGAAGGCCCAGGCTGCATTCCACTCCAGCATCTGGGAGGCTGCGCCCCCAGAGGAAAAAGTACTTGCCTGCCTGCCAGTGTGTGTACGCTGACCCTGAGCCTCCAAACACCACCCAACAGACACCCCAGGAGCCGCTTCAAATTCCACCTTTGAAGCTTCATCCCTCCCATTAACATTCTGGATGCTGCTTACCTGTTTTCCCAGAGAGGCTAGCCCTGTAAGGGATTCATAGTCATTTACACTTTAGTGTGAATTAGGGATCTAAGTACAAATTAATTTAGAGAATTTGGGGGGCGGGGTGGCCTAGGATACCAGAGTTCCAAGGAGAAAGGAAATGAGAAGATCAGCAGAAAATGGGCTCTGAACTAAGTCAAAGGCAAACCCGGTCATTTAAGTCAGGGGAAGTTCTGCTCACTCATCAGTAATATCTTGGTTAAGGGCAGGTTGTTGGGGCCAGACTGCTGGGGTTTGAATCCTAGAACTGCCACTAGCTAGCTTGGGCAAGTTACTTGGTCACACTGTCTCAGTTTCCCCAGCGGTAAAACAAAGAAACTCTTAGCACCTTCCCCTAATGTTGCTGTAAAGGATTCAGTAGTCAACATGTGTGTGAAGCATTTTAAGAACAGAGACTGGCACCCGTTAAGTAAATATCATAGAGATGTCACCAGAGGTTGAGTATCCATTATCTGAAATGCTTAAGAACAGAAGTGTTTCGGTTTTGATTTTTTTTTTTTTTTTTTTTTTTTTTTCAGATTTCAGGATAGTTGCATTATACTAATTCAGCCTCCCAAATCCAAAAATTTTAAATGTTTCTGATATGGTTTAGCTGTGTCCCCACCCAAATCTCATCTTGAATTATGGCTCCCATAATTCCCATGTGTTGTGGGAGGAAACTGATGGGAGATAATTAAATCATGGGGCAGTTTCCACCATACTGTTCTCGTGGTAGTGAATAAGTCTCACGAGATCTAATGGTTTTAGAAGGGGAAACCTCTGGCTGGGCACAGTGGCTCACACCTGTAATCCCAGCACTTTGGGAGACTGAGGTGGGTGAATCACAAGGTCAAGAGATCGAGACCATCCTGGCCAACATGGTGAAACCGCATCTCAACTAAAAGTACAAAAAATTAGCTGGGCATGATGGTGCATGCCTGCTGTCCCAGGTGCTCGGGAGGCTGAGGCAGGAGAATTGCTTGAAACCGGAAAATGGAAGTTGCAGTGAGAAGGGATCGCGCCACTGTACTCCAGCCTGGTGACAGAGCGAGACTCTGTCTCCAAAAAAAAAAAGAAAAGAAAAGAAAAGAAGGGGAAGCCAATTTTGTCTGGTTCTCATTCTTCCTTCCCTGCTGCCATGGGAGATGTGTCTTTCGCCTTCCATCACTATTTTGAGGCCTCCCTAGCCACGTGGAATTGTGAATCTATTAAACGTCTTTTTCTTTATAAGTTACCCAGGCCAGGCACAGGGGCTCGCACCTGTAATTTCAGCACTTTGGGAGGCCAAGGGGGACAGATCATTTGAAATCAGGAGTTGAAGACTAGCCTGACCAATATGGTGAAACCCTGTCTCTACAAAAATACAAAAATCAGTCAGATGTGGTGGCAGGTGCCTGTAATCTCAGCTACTCAGGAGGCTGAGGCAGGATTATCACTTGAATCCAGGAGGTGAAGAATGTATATATATGTATATATATAT